>NW_012101735.1:209097-236593 GCF_000951045.1 Mandrillus leucophaeus
TCTTTCTTTCTTTCTTTCTTTCTTTTTCTTTCTTTCTCTCTGGCATTTTCTCTCTCTCTTCTTTTAAACTCAGCTATCTATTTAAAGTTTTAGCTAAGTCTAATACTACTGGAGAAAATGGGACGCAACAGACTTTCAGTGGTCTCTCTTAAATAACTTTGGTTCATTGGACATTCTCAGGTGTTCTGCAAGACTACTTGAGGCTCACCTTTTGGCGAAAGTGATTTAAACCGATTCTACTCTACATCTCTACTCTGGTGTGTCACGTTTTTCATTATGTTCTCACCACCTGCCATTTGCCTTTTATTTTCCCAAATGAATTACTATGCTATTAATAGAAGGTGGCAAAATCAGGAGAGCAGGTGACCTCTATAGGGAAAACACCCAGCTATGTATCAAAGACAAATGCCTGCCAAAGAACCAGGCACCTAATCTCAAGCTAGGGTACCACTTTAAACCTGGGTGACTTAGATCCTTCTATTCACTATCTTCTTTCTCTTTTCCTATATCCCCAACAACTTCCCCAAGTTCAACCGACAGATCTCAAAAGCAACTACTTTATTTTAATACTATAGAACTTCCAAATACATCATATTAAGGAACACATTTTCCACTTGTGTTAGTCAGAATAGGTTAGGTTATGCTATTGTTACAAATACCCCAAATTGAATGGCCTAAAACAACAAGGCTCATAGAATCTTGCTCATCTATAAGACCATCATGGGTTGTGATATGTATCAGTTTTCACAGTCCAAAGCAAGTCACATGACCACACCTGACCTCAAGGGTGCAGGTGCTAATTTAACCCAATGTTAAGGAGGACCAGAAATATTAAGTGGATAGAATTTATGATCACCACACCTGACTCCATTTCATTTCCACTTTCTTTGTGAGGGGGCAAAAGTCCTTTGACTTCTCTTATGACCACACAGAGAAGCCACTAGGCAGCCATATTTCTCTGGAGGAGGAAGCTACTGAAGAGGAATGCCATGGAAATTTTGGGCAACTATACTCTGACCTGCACTGACCAACTATGTGGTCACAAAGGGCTTCTACTATGCATTACATGCACCGTCTGTAAGTAGGGACTTTCGACTTCTTTAAATCAGAGGCATTCCAGAAAGCTAAACTAACTTGTGATATAAAACAGTAATATTTCTCTCACAGAACTATAAAGTCATATAATTTTATAGTTTATAAGTCATTTTCATTGAATGTTCTAAGACGAAAGTATCATTGTCCTCATTTTATAGATGCTCAAATTAAGTCTAAGAGAAGAGGTGAAGTTAGTTTTTTCTGTCTTCTCATCTGTCAAGTGGAAGTAATCATACCCACTTTGCAGGGTTATTGTGAGAAATAGAAAGTGACACATAAAATTTCAAGCACATTATGAGTGCTCAGCACATATTAATTTCCCTTTTCACATATATGGGGAATCATTGAGGGATGAAATGGCCAGGAGCTTCTTCACAAATGAGATGAGACTTAAGCTAAAGGGATGTCACTTAGTGTAAGGCATTGACTTAAACTCAGCAACACAATAACAAAAATAATATATACCCAGCTCATAAGAGAGCATTACTTACTTCAAAATAAAAACTTTAAAAAATAACACTACTATGTGTCAAGCTCTATCCTAAGCTCCTTACAAATACTAACTCATTTAATTCACATGGTTATGTATGAGGTAGGTCTTATTATATCATGATTTTATAGATAGTGAAACCGGGGCACAGAGAAGTTATGCTATTGATTCAAGGTCATACAGGGATAGAACTGAATCTAGTCTGTGTGTCTCCAGAATTCACGCTCTCAACCAATAGAGTGTCATTCTGTTTCCTGATGCACCAAACACAGTTTATTTGGAACTGTGACTGTGCTTGAGGAATCTGTTATTACTTATTGCTTCTCCCTGGAAGCAATAAGTGGTGTGTAGCATCCCTATCAAAGCTGGGCCATGGCAAGCTTTTCCTCCTTGCCATTCACCTCCCTAACACAGGGGAAGGCATGGCTTGGGCGTACTGGTAGCTGGTGAACTAGAATGCAGCAGTGTTGTTTTAAGACCCATATGTCACTTTTCTTTTAACAGCTGAGTTTCTACAAGTTCTTATCTACAAATGGTTATGAAATTTACAGACTTTTTTAGTACCTATTAAGTATTGCATGCAATCTTTAATGCCTTGCCTCACAATTGTATCAAACATACTGCAACCCTGTATTTTTTGGTTTAGTAGACTAAGTGCACTAGAATGACTGCTGGAATCCCCATTTTCTTCACTATATAGATATGGCCTCGGTCTCCTTTTTAACTGTAAATTCTATGGAAACACGCTATAAACATTATTTCGATTCACTCCACAGTCATGTAAATATAATGTTAATTAATAATTATCTACATCCAACTTCGCAGCCTGGTCTCTGTTTGGTCTTTGTCAAAGGCAAGGAGCCCTTTATTTAATTCTGTGTGTACTTGATTTTGTTTCTGAGATCATTTCTAAATGGTTCTATGTAAATGTTTTGTGGGGTGAGTGAGGAAGCAAAAGTCTAACAGACAACTTCTCAGAATCCCATAAAAGCCAAGGGGGTTGTTGTTTGAGCTAAATTGCCCAGGTGAAGGGGTCTTCCAATGAGGATTTCTACCTAAGGAGATAGCTAAATAAGTACTCTGCTATACTTCCTCATTTACATAAGCACTTAACCCCAATACAGGTGTTATTCTAAAACAAATTAAAAGTGAAATAAATGTATGAAAAGAGAGCTAGAGAATATTTATCACTCCCTAAAAAGGAAATACCAAATAAATAAAACACAACCACCTCCTCCAAGTAAAACAAAACCCCAAAGCTCCTTTTTAAGTGTCATGCAAACAATTAATTTTAATTAGATCACAATTTCCTCCTGTTTACTACCCAGTGGTTGAGGGGTTAATGGAATTAGGGAGGGCTACCAGATAACTGAGGAGTGATTCTTGCATGAATAATAATTCCTGAGTGGGAGTGAGGTGAGCCACCTCCCTTCCCATCGCAAGGTACTTCAGGCTCAACTGGATATAAAAATTAGACAGTGTTCTTTCTGCTTCATACATCACCCAGCAGAATACAGCCGGCTGTTTAGCTTCGGGGCAAACACATTTGAATAGAAAAAATACAGGCTACGTTAGGGTAACTTGACTGAATTGCCCTTCAACCTGGATTTTTTCTTATTCATTTATTTATTCATTCATTTATTTATTTGACAAGCCAGGAGGGGTCTTTGGAAATTTCTTCATTTCCCAGAACACTCCTTCTTTTAATAAGGAGCATTTCCCAGATAAAATCTTGTATTGTTATTGATCAATACAGCACCATCAGCGTCATCTCCACCCACCACTATGAATTTCAAAGCTGCCAAGACTCTGAATTTGAGAAGGGTTGACATCAAGTTGGTAACAATCTAGACCTATTTAAGATATTTCCTCCTTCTTCTCTTCTATTATTTAGGATTCAGCATCATTTTATAGGTCTAGTGTCAACCTATGAAGTTATAATTACCTGTAAGGCCTATGAAAATTTTTGTCAGCTGAAATGGCCACCTGCACCCCTCAGTGCTGTGGGGAGCTGCCCTGATCATTTAGGGGCAGCTTAGTCTGCCTCCAGGTTAAAGATTTTACTGACTGACCATTGCTCAGAAAGTAAACAACGAGGTTTTCCCAGGAAAGTATATAAATGTTAGAAGACATAAAATCAGGTGAGGCAGAGGTATATAGAAAGAAAAAATGTGGGCCTTGGAATTAGAACTTCAGTGCTCTGCCTTTTGTTTTCTGTACCCAGGATGAATGAAGGAATAAATCTCCCATTTTATCCAATTACATCCCATAAGAAAGCGAAAGATTTAACAACCCTGCTCCCAGAACTTTTCAGGAGACCACACTAATGGATAAGCCCTGCACTTAACTGGAGTCATATTAAAGAGGTGAAAGAAATTACAAGGGAGCAGACCCTACCAAAACAACTATGATCCCCAACTATGATCAAACTGACTTCAATCTTATGCAAAAACGTTTTGGATGATGACATCTGATACTTCAGGGCATGTGAAAAATTGTTGAAACACATTAGAGAAAGAAGAGGCCTAGGTTCTTTCCACAAAGAGAAGAAAGCTAGACGAGCTACATAATTAATTCCAATATCTATCGAGATTATAATTTGTAGTTTTAAAAACACCAAAAAAATTTTAAATAACTTGCACGGTTTGCATAGCCCATATGATGCTTCTACACTTTGTTGCCTTATCTTAGAAGAAGAGGCTAATCATTTTGTTGTCTTGTGGTGTGCAGATGTGTACTTGTGCACACATACATTTTAATGAGTATTTTCTGTGCACGAAAGTCACATTATTCTGCATAACAGCTTGTAGACTTTTCATAAAATTATGAGTATAATAAAATTTATTTTTATTTTCTTTCTTCCCTCCAAATTTTTAATTTGTAGTCTTAAATATACCAGCTTTGATGCCTCAAGATAATAGACCTTTACTAGCTAATAAATATTCTAATTGTATATATATTTTGATCTTCTGATCCTGACAGTTGATTTAAAAGCCTGAAATCTATTATTGGGACCATGAGTGAGCTTTCCCATGACATAGAAATGTAGGGATTTTGGCCAGAGAGTATGTGACAAAGGAAAACAAAATGTAAGCATAGATAAATTGGAAGTCAAGCCCCAACAGTAAAGACTTTCAACCAACTGGGAAAACATGGTGCCCCTAGAGTGGAGGGTTTAAAAACCGAAAACTGGCCAAGATAAATGGATCCAGGAAAAATGAAGCAGGGGTCACTGGTCTCCTAAAATGGTGATATGTAGAACTGGAAGATGTGGATCTCTTTAGTGATTGACTTTGAAGACAGAGAAGGGATGCATTTGTGAGAACTCAGTCTATGGTAATGATTGTCATTTGGGAAAATAACAAATATGATGCTTTCAAAACTACATGTTTCTCCCCATCCCAAAGGTCCTAATTTTCTTCCTTCAGGGAAATATGTCCCCAAATAAGCAAAAACCCTAGGAACTTTATCAGATGAAATCAGAATCACAGATTCTTCTGGTTAAAAATAGTGAAAGATCCATGAGTCCTGGGCCTTTGGAACAGTCAATGCCAGAAGTATCCAGTAAGGATTCTTTTATTATTTTTTAAAATCAATATTCACAAGCACTCTACAGACCTATTGATAAGTGTTGGCCTTCTGTTTTCATTATTCCTTTGCCATCTTTTTCAGCCCTCCGATCTCTCCACTCCACTCCATCTTTCTAAATCTAACCCTCCTTTAAGACTAGGCTCACAGATGACCCCCTTGCTAATTCTCCAGGTCTGAGTTAAAGACTCTCATTCATGCTCTCCTAGTACCTGAGTTTCTCTCTATCTTAGCATATTCTACAATAAATTTATTTCTTTGCTTGTGTTCTCATCATAGCCTGAGTTTTGTAAGATCAAGGAGTATGTTTTATTTGCCTTTGAGATCCCCTTTTTAATAGAATATTATGCATAACAAAAATCTACTAAGTGTTAGTAGGTGAAATTCTAAAACACAGTTTTTAAAGATAAATTCAGAATGAAAAATTTAAAGACACAGCAAAGGAGAAAATAGAAAAGGATCAATGATCACGATGAGTAACTGCATTCAGGGAATATTGCAACTATGATATACAAATTATTGTCATAGCTATACTTAAAAATGGAGCACAGTTGACTAGCAAACAAGAATGTTCAGATGAACATTAAAGCGGGTTTGAATAGACACTGCTGAATTTGAAATTTTGCATTTGAGCATATGCAATTTGGCATGAAATACATTGTTTGGGCAGGTGCACCTTTTGCTGTACTCTAAGGTTTGGGGAGATCCCGAGAGTATGTGTTCCTCTGTCTTTCCACACTCTTCCTGGATGTGTCAAGTCTTAATGATGTGGCTTACCCAAATCTGTGAAGTTTTGTTTGGGAAAGCATATTAGGTGAGTCTCGCAGACCAGAAAAAGAAGAAAATAGTAAAATAGCTGCTATTCACTGACTTCCTGCTATGGGCCAGAAATTTCCAAAATATTCTATGTGCATCAACAAGTGCAATTATCACAACCACTGTTCAAGACAAGTATTTGCGTCACCAGATGAGAAAACAGAATCTCACCCAGGTGAATCACTTGTATAAAACTATACAGCAAGTGCAGGGCACAGATAGCTTTGGGATCTTGGCCTACTTGACACCAAATTTGCGTGTGGTCCCTGTGTCCCACTGCCCCAAATCCCACCTGTGGACTGTTTGTGGAGAGCAAAGTCTACTCCAAAGGTCTGACACAGGGACTATTCCCTACTGAGAAGACACACAATAGAAATAGCTACACTCACAAAAGGGGTTGCACGGCATAGAGTGTATATTAACTAACCTAGGGAGATAAGTCCAGGAAGTTGCACATGTAAGTTAATTCATTTAACAAAATATTTCCTCGTCTTCATGTCAGTAGCTTCATATCAATATTACACGACCACCATTCATGCCTCCTGTATGGTGGAAGAGGATTTCATCCCACTCATTTTTAGTGGAGTAACTGAGTGAATTTACTCTTTCCAAGATATGTTTAGTATGCACTATGTTTTTTACTTCTTTTACCCTTTCGTATATTTTTCAGCTTAATCAAGTTTTTGTTCATTCCCTGTTTCCCTCTTAATAATTTGGAATTTCTACTACTATAATTTTTATTGTGATTAGTTATGACTTTTCTATTCCTAATATAATTAACATAATTATTATATTAATGATTATGATTGTATTTGAATATGAGAGTTAGTCGTCTTACTCTTCCTTATTTTACTGCAGCCCAGCAAGACAGAATATTACTTTTGGAGTCATTTTCCTATATCCTAACTCTTAGATTTTATTAAGATAAACTTTGGTTCCAGGCTATTAGTTTTATTTTCTCCCCTCATATAATGCCTCTTCTGTTTCAAAAACCATTATCTAAAAAATACATTACCAATTTGTTTCAACATTTCCCAGCCATTTATATTAACTTACGAATTACATAACCTCTTGCTTGCCAATATTGTCACTATTCTTCATTTATGCCTTGCTACTATGAATCATTTATTGATTATTTAAAATATTTTCCTGAATTTTTCCTCAGATAAATGTCATCTTGTCTATGTTGCTCTCCTTCTAAGTAGTCACTATCATTTTGTGATCTTAAGGCTTTCAAGATTATAGATGAGAAATCTGATGCTAGTCTGATCTTTTATTTGTAAGTGCCTTGTTCTTTCTGGATGGAAGCTTATGGCACATGCTCTTTTCCATAGATCAGAAATATCCCGAAAGAGTGTCTTTTATTAATTCTGCCTAAGATTAAGTTGACTCAGTCAATCTGTTCATTTAAGCCCCTCTTAAGATTAGTAAAATGTTCTTTTATCACCCACATAAGTATTACTCTTCCTCTCTCTATTCTTTATCTCTCTCTGGAACTCTTACTGCTTGCATGTGAGTGCTGAACCTACCCTCTCAGCCTCTCACTTTTTCTCATGAATTCTATATCTTTGCCTGATTGTGGAATGAGCTGTTTCTTCCATTGATCTTCCAGCTTACCATGCCTGTTTTCAACAGGTTCTGTCTTCTTTTTTAAATCACCTATTGGATTTTGAAAGCCATGGACCATGCCTCCTAAATTCTAAACAGAAGCATTTTGTGTGTATATATTCCAATTTACTCACTTGAGAGTCCAATTTTTTAAAATAAAATTTCTTGATTGACATTTCCATTGTTTCTGTTTCAGTGGAGGGGCTACCTGTTCCAGACAATCAGACTAGTCTTCTCTCAAATGGTGAATGCCCTTGATTGTAATTTGTCTTTGTTTCATTATGGTATATATGCCTGGAGAAGTCAAATCAAACAATGAAAAACCAGAACATTGGGAAAGACAATACAGCCTCTATCTTTATGGACAATCAGAGGACAAATTGGTAGTTAACCCTCTGCTGAGGCTTTCTGCTCCTGGACCTCCTAGGAGTGTGTGGCAACCCTCTCCTAATCTCAGAGGCTGGAAGCAGCTCAACCCACTCACATAGCTGCTCCCCATTCCCTCCAAGGTCACCTGGACCGGCAAGCCTCCCTAGGATGATGGAACATTTATTTGCTGGAGGGAATTTTATCAATTAAACACTTGGGAAGGTACACAATTCTAGACTTCTTAGTCTTCAGGGACAAAGAAGGTCTCCTCTCTAGGACTGGAATCCTAGCTTCTGCCTACCTAAAACTCAAATGCTAAACCATTTATTTCCTTAGAACCCAAATGCTCAGGCCCAGCCTCCAGGGTACAAAACACACTTTCTTTAGTGATGCCTCATGATGACCATAGGAGGGAAAAAGAGCCAAGGACAAATGCTCTGAATGCCTTCTTCCCAAAATTTCTTTATAATTTATTTACGGAGCACCTATTGTGTGCTGCCACTGGGACATCTTGACATGTAACCACCAGAGATATTCATAGCTTGATCATGGCACATGATATTTTAATGTTTGTTTTTTGAAGGCTGTTAAAATTATGGCTAAAAAACTGAATGAATCTAAGCAACCTCTAAAAATAAATAACACAAGAGGAGTGAAGTTATAAACATTTTGATTTTGTGATGCATGAAAACTTCTGTAATGTGCAAAACTTGACTAACATATTCCATACTAAAGGATGAAACATGACCATCTGGGGACATTTTAGAATGACTTCTGTTGCCTTGTTGGGCTTCAGAGCTAATAAAGCAAATTTATTAATACTTCGTAGATTTCCAAGAGAACTCATTATATAGGTATTATTATAATTCCTATATTCTTGAAATGAGAATATTATTGAGTTCACAGTCCTGGGTAGGTTAAGTGAATTGCCAAATTAATAAACACTAAATAGCAGAAGCTAAATCTTATATCAAAGGCAGATGCAATATACCATCCAACTTCCTACTATAGTATCCCCAATATTGAATAGTGATAGCAGAGCATAGTGCTACCTTTAATATCCTAAAGCAATGGTTGAATTTCCACAGTGTAATAAATTGACAAATATGCTTTAGCAGAGTATGCATTAACTTTCTAGTCCAGCGATGGATTTAGAAACAGATTATCTTTCCTCTGAATAACCAAGACTATACACAGTTAGGCAAGCTCAGTATAGGATACATACAAGCTTTAATGTCACCTTGTAACCCCCAAGATCCAGTAGGGGAGAATGGGAAAATATCAGTACCATGAAGGGGAATTATGAATTACCAACACTTGCCTTTCTGAACAGGAAATTGTACCTGTGGATGGCAGAGAAGGATGCCAAGTTTCTTTCGGGCATCTTGTATGTCCCAAAGAATTAGAAGTTTTATATTCTAATTGATGAGGGAGAATAATGCCTCATCTGCAGCTGTCTGCCATGCAATATTAGCACATGGACCAGGTAAAGGTCCTGTTAACTTTAAATGCTCTTTATATATTGGGCCAATTGGCTGGAGTACTTATATCTATCAAGCAGCCAGACACCGGTAATTCATCCATCTTTTAAGTATATGCAGATAACTCTGTATCACAATTGTAAAGATAGTGTCATAATCAAGTTGTGTCAGTTCATGTAATATTTAAATCCAACAAACTTAACCAGTTAAATAAACAATCTTATTACTCAGGTCATAGTGCTATTTAATTGAGAGTCCCAGCTCCTAATTATGCAATAAAATACAAGTATACATAAATACACACTTAGCCTTACATTCTACACTACAGGGGTATCTCAACCTTTGCTTAGTTTCTACATTTCTGTAACACCTACCTTGCTTACTCCATCTGTCTTATTCCTTACATCCTTGCTTTCTTGTTTGAATACTTCATCTCTAAAAGCGTATTATTATTTTCACAACCCCAGACATTAAATTTATACTAGACTATACATTTTAAGTAAATTCTTTTTTAAAGTTCATGTTCATGTTTTTGTCTTAACTTTTTAAAAGAAAAATTCCTTGCATTGATTATATTTTGCATGAGTCTCTCATTTCTGAAGGAACTTCTCTAAAATGCTCATCACACACTGGAACTATATCCCTGAGAGTTGACAGCTTGAAAATAAGATAAGCAGGGTTAAATCATTGCTATTCTAGTTACATATTAAGAGAACTATTGATTCCACATTTGATAATACATTGACCCTGAAGTAAATAACAGAGTATAGGAGTGAAATGGAAATGGTTATTCATATTTTGTTGCTGAGGTAGTTTTGCTAACTGACTTTACAAAATAGTTTAGAAGCTACAGAAAAAAAGTGTTCCATAGATCGTTCCAATTATTTCCTATGGAGACCCAGTATAGGAATTTAAGTGAAAAAAGTTAACTTTCTTAAATGGTTTGTTTAAAAAACCTCAAAAGCAAATAACTTATAAGTGCTTTAGATTTTAAAGTTACTTATAAAAATTTTCGGTGTCTAGTTTATTTTCATATATTATCTTTTCCTATATTCCTGTTGCTTAAACTCTTAAAAAAAGTTTTTCTGTTTTTTTTCCTATCAAATGGTAATAACGATTTTTAAAATAAGAAGAGGAAATGAAGTGCATATGCTTGTTTGTGTTCATACATACACATATACGCCATCAACACAGCATCTGTATACAAATAGAATATGTGTATAGTAATCAAATAGTCTTAAAAACAATCTTAAGAGAATTTGAAGGAAATTTTTTAAATCATACCTACTCTTACACCCATCTAACACTTTATACTTTTCAAAGTGACTTCACATTTTTTGACTTTGCAACACTGAGATAGGGCAGATGTTAATCGTAATTTTAAAAGGTGCAAGCTGAGAGAGTGATCAAATGGAAAGTCCCAAAGTTAGAGAGAAATAGTATTTGAGTTCATGTCTCTTAATGCTCAACCTCCTTTCACTAAAAATCATTAAAGAAACACTTGCAGTCATGAATTACCATAGAGGCCATACTGCCCTTACAGACAGGACTGAGCAAAAGTAAAACTGGGAAATAGAAAAAGAGGTTCAGTTGTTCTTTGGGAAGCTCCTTTTTGCCTGGTCTCATCCCTGACTCTTTTATTAATTCATCCTCTTTCTATTTTCTATCCCTACAATGGCAAACCCTGACTCCCCATTCCTTGTCTACAAGAATAGACAAGGAATATTCTCCTTTTTCCTTCATCTGAAGGCTTGCACAATTCCAAGCTTAGCTCCCACAGTAGTCTCTGTGTGCCTCCTTCAAGACAGCCCCATGCCCTCAGACAACGACTCTACCCAACTCCCAAGCTCCCACGCATGAGACACTATGCGTCATCCTGAAAATCAGCTCATGTTTATATACAAACAATAGATTCATCTTTCCCTCATAGGGAGCATAGTGTACACTTTGGTGTGCATTCTTTTGGAGACAATGCTTCTGTTTTTACAAATTCTTGAAGGATTCAGTAGAATAATGAGAGAACACCAAAGCAGACCAGGAGGCCTGATGTCCAGGCCAAATGGTCACTTCAAATTCTAGATTGCCTCACACTCCCCAGACAGGCATGAGGGATTTGCCTCAATGCATGTACTTAGCAAGATGCTAGGAGTATAACCTGCTATAAAAAGTAAAGAGAAGACACTCCCTGCCTCTCCTGCCAGCATTCCTGGTGAGGGTAGTTCTTCTGTAGACCATCCCCTTGCCCCTCCAGGTTATTTTATCATGAGTGGGATACATAATTGTATACAGCGGCACCACTTTCTCAGAGTGCTGCTTTGCCTTTTACCTCTGCATGACATGACCAATTGGAATCACACAAACACTCACACTCTCCTACACACACACACACACACACACACACACACACACATATATATATATTCAGAGCAAAGAAGGGGAAAAGAAGCATGGACTTATTATACTACTTTACTGACACAAGAATACTTCATATATTAATATGTGTTCTCTAATACAGTATATAAATATAAAATCTGAATGGGGAGCTGATTAAGATCAATTAGCCATAAAAATATGGATTGGGTGAACATGGAAACATTTACCACATGTAGTCAATAACTCAATAACTCTTATGTTGTGAGAGCTTTTTATGAGCCCAAGACAGATTTACTTAATCCCAGAATAGAAGATATATGGGATTCCTAGTTTTAGACAAGAGGAATAAATATAAATACCCTAACCTCAAGAGACAGTTTAGTCTGATATTTTAATTGATTTAATACATATTTTTAACTGTATTAATTGATTGACCCCAAGTCTACTAGGCTTAGTACATATTTTCACCTCTAGTTGTTGATTGATCACCATTTTATGAGAGATAGGCATACCGGGGAATACTATGAACCTTGTTAGCTTACAAGACAAGCGTAGGTCTCACTGCACAAAGTTCCTGAGGCACCTTTCTCTAAGAAACTTTCTCTATGAAATACTACTGAAGTCAAGGTCAGCCTTGGGCTAATCATGGCTGCTCATATATCCCACATTTAAAAAATGCTGTACTTTTGGCCTAGCTGTGATTATCTTAGCAGTTTTACAGTCTACCAATGGTTCTGATTTCTACTCAGGAAATGCATAAAGCTTAGAAACAAAATGAAGAAAGACACTGTATATCCACCACAGAAGTGGTAAGTCATCAGCTGTCTTTTCAAGTTTACCGGATATCCGAATCAATTAATTTACATCATTGAAGACCAGTATGCCCATTTTAGTGTTACCCTGACATTTATTCTCGCTTTCTTAAATAAATGTGCTGGCCTGTAGAGTCAAAAAGACCTGAGTCCATGGTTCAACAATATCACTTATTGGATATGGAATCCTGAAAAAGTCATTTAATCTCTATAAACCTCAGTTTCCTTATACATAAATTAAAGCTAATAATAACTTACCTTGTAGAGAGAGTGTGCTTATTACATTGTCTGGACAAACACAAATGTTAGCTATTATATTTATTATTCAGTAGTTCAATTACCTAAGCTCTGAACAGCTTGTCCACAGGGGTAGGTCTTCCATCTTCCTTGGTGGTAGCACTGTAATCCTCTTCTTAGATTATTTGCAGAAGTGAACATTAATAGGTAAGCTCATATTATTTGCTGATTTCAACTGGAATATTCTTTCTTCCTTTTTGTTCAGCCCACTTTTTTGCTTGCATATTTTGTTCCAACATTCTGTCCTTTGGGGTTGGATTTTTCCATGCATGATCTCAGCCAAAGGTGATTTTTTTATGATATTGAATCAAATTCACTCTGTCTACTTTTGAATTAGAAGCAGATGAAAGTAAATTATTTTATTTTTCTGCCTGAAAGAAACACAGGGCTGTTTCTGTGCCCAGATAATTCACTAATAGCTGAAAGTATTCATCTATCTCATCTTCACTCAGGAAGTCTCCTGGCTAATTATGAAAATATTAATTAAGTTAAGGGCAATTGAAAAAAGTTTGCTTTTGAACCTCCTCAATGTGAGCTAGTATTAAGTTACTACTGTATTTGTATGGGATCATATTTCAGAAACATCTGGGAACAGATTCCCATCAAACATAACTAACTATGGTTTTGTGATCTTCTTTCTCCAGGGAAAGACATAGGTTTTCTACTGTCAGTCAATGCACTTGACCTTTGGAAATTACTCAAAAGTTAAGTTGTCCAAAACAATTCAAAAATATGCCAAAACTTTTTCGTAACTTATTGGTTTTGTATTCTGGAGGTTGTCCATTTGCCTGTCTAGATCCACTGTGCACAATACTTACCCTGCACTTCACCCAGGGAGGCTGACCCTTATGGACAGCATTCAGGGATTCATTGGCCCTCAGGTTTCCAGCTGGTTTCAGCCATGAACAGCATAGGTACAAGCTTAGAGTTGGGGGGTGGGCAGTGAATGTGGGGATGTATTCCCTGCTCCCCCCATACTAGGTTGTTGTGTGTCAGCTACGTGCCTCTATCAAAGGTTCCTTTTAGGCCTTGAGGTGGTGATAACTCCCTGCTATTACTAGCCCCTAGGGGCATTGTATCACCCCTTGTTGGTTTCCTTAAATTCCACCCATTCTATTAAATCAGTTCCTGTATTAAACTTTCTCAAATTACCCATCCGAGTGCCACAATGCCACAGTATACTTAGTGTTGTGTTTTGTAAGCCTATTTAAATTCTGTTCGCTCTGCCTAGAATACCATTTTCTTTCTTACCTGCCTGGAGGACACCCATTTATCCTTTTGGTATTTCTTCTGTGAAACCTCCCTGTCTGGTCCTCTAGACAGCAAATCATGCCCTTCTGTGGGCTAAAGTCTTAAACCAAGTTGCCTGGGTTCAAATCCTGGCTCCACCATTAAATGATTGTTTGGCCTGACACAAAATAAGTTATTAATAGAATTCCATGAGCCTCAATCCCTTATTCGTAAAGCAGAAACAATAATGATAACCCCCTCATAGAATTAATGGGGGAACTAAATTGGTTAATACTTTTATGTGCTCAGAAAACTGCCTAGAACATTTGAGTCAATAAACATTATTACTAGAGTCATTTTTACTACTATTACTCTTAATCTATTTCACTAGTTTGTCCATGTGACTCATCCTGGTTTTCCTGACCTTGGCCTAGCACAAGTGGATTTTCAATAAGTGTTTATTGAATCTTGGAAACAATGAATCCTGTAGTGAACAATTTCTTCTCTGGGCTACTTCCATTTCTAAGGAGACACTGATGGCTGAGAACATTTTGACCTTTTTTATGTAGGTATATTTGAAGAGGCAATGAAGAAGCAGACACTGGTATTTGATGCACTTTGGAATCTCTGGGAAACTCTTTCAGGTTTCAGAAGTTATAACAAGCTAAACACTACTGGGGGAAAAATACTTCCAAGATTTCCACTACATGATATTGTGTTTTAGAAAAACACACAGAATTGAATAGTTAGATAAGAGAATCTAGCATTTATAACAGTTAACACTGACAAATAACTAACATGCATGAGAGTTTGCAAAGATACCTACCTAAGGCTGCTGCTTCTGTAGAAGCCAAATTTTCAGAAAAATGACCAGTAACTACTCAGTCTAATGTTTACTTTCTGTCAGGAAGAGCTGTTTGAAATATCTAAATCTGAGGGTCGTATCAGTTCCTCAGATGTTACTGCCGGTCACAACCAGTCTGCAACAGATAAAACCTATTCATAGGGAACTTTTGGCTGGACATCATGAAAAACTTACTTTTCAAGTGAGAATTAAATATTCAGTAAGTGAACTATGTATGTAAGTTGCAACCAAGTGAAATTCTCAAATCTGCTTTAGGAGGATATTCCATTTCTAGAACAGCTACATTCCCAATCCCACTTTTTGAGGCCCTTTGTTTCATGTCCAGATGCATCTGCCACAACAGCCCTACTTGCCCAGCAATAAAGTATAGTCTTTTCTATGAAAGGAAAATTTAAAATTAGGAAAAGAAAGAAGCAATAGCAATTAACTAATTATATACTCTTTGCCTATTATTTATGAGGAGATTCACCAGGAATTTTATATGCATTATCACATTAATTATTATCACATTAATAATAATCTTATGAGGTTCCTTATTTTTAAACTTATTACACAAATGAAGAAACTGAGGTCCAGGGATAAATAATTTGCTCCAGGCCACACAACTACTAATAAACTCTACTTTATCTTTTCACATTTCATATTATTTTTATCTGATTGGAAGTTTTCAACCACAGTCAGTACCTCCTCTCCTGCCACCAAGAAATGTTTGGAAATGTGTGGAGCATTTCTGTTTATCACACTGTTGCCTGAGTCCTTCTGGTTTTTAGTGTGTGGCCAGGACTCACTGCCACCCTGCACACACACAAAATGTATCTTTCTCTAGTGCCTACACACATCTTTTGAGAAACGCTTGAATAAACTCTGGAGGCTGAGTGATTTGTGTCTAACAAACTACAAATTAAGAAGTAGTTAACTTACCTGAGTGTTATTTTAATCAAATACATCTATCTCAGCCATTAAGAATATCTGAATCTAGACACGGTGATTGAATATAATTACATTCCAAAATGTGGATATTCCACCAACTAGAGTCTATAATTCCTGATCTCAGATCAAAGACCAATTGTATTGTATATTTTTTAAACAAGTAACAACAAGAGTATGTTATCAAACCTTTAAAGTCACTTCTATGATTGTCAGAGCCTGGTAAGATTGAAATGTTAACATATTTTCTAACTCTCTTGACAAACCTATCATATTTCAACATAAACAATTCGAAAATTATCATGCAAATACAGTTTAAGTTTCAACAAATACACCAGAACCAAAAAATGCTACTTTTCAAATCCGTCACTCTGAAGTGACGCATACATTCCAAAAATGCTTTCCAATTATTGCAAATGCATTTGTCATTCCTCTCTGTGAATGTTTTTAGACCGTGCATTCTTTTCAGTAGTTTCAAACGTACTCTCTGTGAAAAATTTAACTTTGAGTAATAGTGAAGAGTTGTCTGGCATCAACTCTTCATCTATTACATTCAATTTGATTGAATTAAGCAAAAATATTTTGCTAACAGCATGTAACAGGATAGAAATGAGCAAGGCAGAAATCTGCAAAAAGATGGATGATCCCTCTTGGTAACAATTTTCTTTTGTTTAAATTTAGGTGTGATTATATTTCTCAAACTGATAGCCCTTATGCCTCAAGAAACTGAAACTGATGGTGCCTTTGAAAGTGGGACCCCAACACTATAGAAGCAACATTTGACTGGATACACAGAATAATATTCATTTGAACATCTACCTGCTGTTATATCTCTTTTGAAAATCAATTTTTTATGTTATAGCACACTTTGTGTCTATTCACACAATTTGCTTCATAGCCTTTGTATGCTTCCTATTTGGGGATATACATTTTATTCCCTAATAACTCTGCAGAACGAAGTGGTCCCCTAACTCTAAGCACAAGTGAAATGAAGAGATATCAGCATCAAGGACATCAAGAACTTGGCAGACTAGAAACTCAGAGAACTACCAGAGCCTGCAATCTAGAACACAAACTCTATGGGGCAGATGATGTAACTTGTTTTAGTCCACTAACCTGCTGTGATTATTTGTGTAGTTAGTAAGACTGCCACATTGTGAGGAGAAAACACCTCTTAAATATAATAAATGGGATCAGAAGAGATGTTCAATGTAAAGGCATGATAAAAGCAGACAAGGAGGCTGGATTCAGAACTCCTCTGCAAATCCCCAGCAGAGTCAATCATTTGACAGCTTTGAGCCTAAGTATCCTCATCTAAAAAACTGAGGGCATGCAACTAGTTATTAATAATATCCATCATTCTTTTCACTCCCATATTTTATTAAGAAAACAGGAAAAAACCCTCATATAAACAATATAAAAGTTTAGAAATTCAGCAGCCTGACTGAAAGAAGCTAGTTTGAGATGCTACTCAGCTTTGAATCTAGATTCAAACACATTCAAATCTAGAGATGCATGACAGCATAACCTTTTCAAATGTGACCGCTCCCCTCTTCTCATGAATCTCTTATCCCCCACTTCACTGCTTGCCTTCCAATCAAACTTTTATGATTCACTACAACTTTGGTCAGAACTATTCTCAAATCTACCTGTTTTTTTAAATATACATTTCACTCAATATTTCCATGTAAGGAAATTCTTTGGCATAAGTTAGGAATAAATCTGAGGATTTTTCAAACATTAAACCAGGTAGTCCCTCCTTGTGTCTAACTTAGATGTCCTGGAGCTATGATTTTCAGCCCTTTCCCTCGTATTCTCTGACTCCCTTTAAGGAGAAACATCTAAGATGTCTCAGCCATCCTCTAAGAAAGAGTTGACGATTTATTCTGTAGATAACATGTCCTTGAGAGGAAACCAGAGGTCACTCTTGCTGTCAAACAAGATCTTTATCAATATTGAAATGAGAACTAATTTGACTTAATCTAAGTTGACAGGGATTAAAAATAGCTCAGTACTATAATAAACTCACCAATGATATTAGAACTGAGAGACTACAAAAGCAAAATACATCTAAGCTATCTGAGGGTAGCTTAAAAAACTATATAAAGTGTCACAAAAGAAGTAACAGAAATAAAAATTCTAGGAAGTTGTTTTCTATTTATGACAGGAGAGAGTACTATGTCTTCAAATGGCTACATTTTGTAGTCAATTTCTGTTCTGGGTGAGTGACGTTTTCTGTTTTGGAATTAACAAAAGTGCACTTAAAGGACCTAACAATTTTAAAACACTCACACAAATTATCACATCAGTTTATAAATAATTTTCTAGAGTTTGTTTTATGTGGTCCTTTTCCAGAACAAAAACAACATCTCCTCACTCCATCGTGGGTGGTTTATTATATTGTTGGCTTCGTTCCCACATTGTAAGTAAGGAAATGCTATTTAATGATAATTGACATTGTTATGGCAAATGTTTTGATTAGTATCATAATCAAGATCTTGGTTACACAATTATCATTATTATTCCTGTTTCATCTTGATAACAAGATGGGTCACTTAGTGATCCCAGAGACCTGTCGACTTAACCATTGATTGCCTGGTGTAAAATGAGAATTGTGCCATTATGTGTCAACTTTAAAAATGTGGTGGTAAGGTTACCAACTTATCTCAGTTTTCCTGGGAATTTCACAGAGTTAGAACTGAACATTTTACATCCTGGGAAAATTTGTCAGTCTCAGGCAAACTGGGACAGTGGGTCACCTCATGTGGTGGAGTGGGACTAGAGTCTGGGAATCAAAAAACCTAGAAGCTGGTGGCATCTATCTGAGCTTCAGTTTCAACCTATAATAATTTGCTTGAGTCTTAAAAAAAAACTCTAAATATTACGACACTTGCATGTCTTTTGAAAACTACAATGTTTTATACAAATATTAGATCTTTTCAGCTTTCTCTTATAAACTAGCAGCCTGAACCGATCTGCCCATCTTCTTGAGAGCCATGGATGGTTGTAGTTTTGTTAACTTCATTAGATACTATAGCTCATTGTGGTGCTTCTTGGGGTGAAGTTTTGGCTTCACAGTTGTTAAGCCTACTCTATGCTCACAGAAACATTATCTTCTCTATTCAAATCTGAGCAGCTATGTGGCATGGAGCAAAGATTACTAGATTAACTTCTATCTCTGTCATGTATTAGCAGTGTGGCATGGAGTGAATCATCTAACTTTCTTAGCTTCAGTTTTTCTGTCTGAAAAATAGACAATAATTCTGTAAAACGTGTCTCAAAGAGTTGTTTTTATTATAAAAATGGGGTACATAAAAATGTAAAACCTATAAAGTAATACATAAATACCGTAAAAAATATTGTATTTATTATCATTAAATAAGCAGGAGACCATTAGTCTGAGCCTGTCCTACCTAACAAACCACAATCTAACTTGGTAAGTAAACAAACTAAAACCTAACGTAGGACTATTATATTTTTGTAACAAATAGCCTGGTTTTCAATCAGTCGTAGGCAGCCAACTCATCACACCATGCCCAAGTAAGGCAGATGCGTAGCTATAGACAATTAGGTGATTTCTCTACTTTGCTTTCATGTTCAGTTTATAAAAGCTCACTGTTGGCTGGGTTCAGTGGCTCATGCCTGTAATCCCAGAACTTTGGGAGGCTGAGGTGGGTGGATCACAAGGTCAGGAGTTCGAGACCAGCCTGGCCAATATGTTGAAACCCCATCTCTACTAAAAATACAAAAATTAGCTGGGTGTGGTGGTGGGCACCTGTACTCCCAGCCACTCAGGAGGCTAAGGCAGGAGAATCACTTGAACCTGGCAGAGGTTGTAGTGAACCAAGACTGTGCCATCGTGCCACTGCACTGCAGCCTGGGTGACAGAGTGAGACTCGGTCTCAAAAAAGAAAAAAAAAAACCCATTGTTACCATTGCTAGGAAAAGATCTCTGAGCCTCTTCAGTTTGAGTGCTGCCTGATTCATGAATTGTTATTTTCTCAAATAAACTGTTAAATCTAACATTCTTGATTTAAAAAAAAATCATAATTAACACTATATAAAATCACAAATATTAATTTCAAGGTACATATCAAGAATTTGTCCTTCAATTGCAATACCATGATATTGACAGCCCAGTGAGTTCTAAATAGGGAGGAATTATAAACTTATATGGACATAGAATGGTAAAGCTGGAAAGAAACCTTAGAAGCCCTCTGATTCAACCCCTGACAGTGATACTCTGAAGACTTGCAATACAAAGTGAATTTGATCTATTCCTATAGCTAATTAGAGTTGGAGTCACACTTGAACCCTAGTCTCTTGACCCTTATTTAAGGTCTCTTTTACTATACCTCTTGGCTTCTCCTTTTAAGGCATCAAATTTAAAGTCAGGGTCTTTGATTTTGCAGCTAGTTATTCTGCATATCTTTATCTATTATTCCTGGAAAGATTGAAACCTCTCAGTTTAAGAAGCCACCAGACAGTTGTAAAATTCTTACATATACAAAAAAGTTAGGGCATAATTATTTAATTCTGTAGCCAATAAATGGTCCCTAAGACAGAAAGGGTGAAGTACAAGACTGTTGTAA
Source organism: Mandrillus leucophaeus (assembly GCF_000951045.1). Taxonomy (NCBI): domain Eukaryota; kingdom Metazoa; phylum Chordata; class Mammalia; order Primates; family Cercopithecidae; genus Mandrillus; species Mandrillus leucophaeus. Next base: position 229,641 of record NW_012101735.1, read on the forward strand.
TTGATACCTATGCAGTCTTTCCACATTCATATCCATGTCCCACTATTTTTCTTAGGGTAAGACTATGATAGTCAGCCTACTTTCTTTCTAGATTACCCAGTCTCAGGTACTCCTTTATAGCAATGCAAAATGGACTAATAGTCTAGAACAGAGCTAATAGAACAGAAAAAATCATTCTTTATAGAAAGGACCTTGGACAAAATCATGTTGCAGGTAAAGATTTGTACAACAAGAAACACCCATGAACTTCTCACTGATACAGAGTCAGTGTGAGTTTATAGAGCTTTGCCCCAAAAGAGGTGTGGGTGTGTGAGCTGTCAGAGATAGAGACAGAAATATTAGAAATCTCTAATATCTAATATATGAGTGACACAGATATTACAAGTAGATGTGGATCAAGCTAGATGATGCCTAAGCAGGAAGATAAGGCAAAGTATCTACTACATAACAATTTGAAGTCTCACTCAGAGTAACCTGTAGTTGAGGGTAAGAAAGTACCCAAGGGAACTGCATGACATTATAAATGATTCTGGCAGGAAGTTGTGGTGAGGAGCTGTAAAGAAAAAAAAGAACTCCAGGGCTCTGGGGAAACCTCTAGTAAACAGAAGATCCTGAGCAAACTGGAGCTAAGTCAACATAGGAAAGTATGTTCATATGCTGGTACATATGTGAATTGCCCTAAGGAGCTTATAAAATAGCTTCTGGAGTCTCATCCCAAAGACTCTTATTAAGTAGGTAGACAGGTTTGGTCTACAAATCTGAATTTTAACAAGTGCCCTTGGTGATTCAAATATAGAGTTCATGGTCCACACTTTAAGCAGCATGCTCTGTGACATCTTTGTGTTTCTCTCAGTATCTCCTGAGCCCCAGCCCCCAGCCTCCAGTAAATACTCATTAAGACCATTCACAAAGTTGAGGCTCCAGATACGTTTCATTAGGAACCATGAAAGAGGAAAAGACAACTGAATGCTACTCTAAGGACTTTGGATGAAATCAGAACTTGGATCTCTATCTGAATAGTCAAAATGATGATGGATATGATGATGATGATGGTAGTTACCTCATAAATGCTTAAATGTAGCAGGAACTATGCTAAAGGTTTTAAACACAATTTTAGTATATTCCTGCTGCTATAAGAAAATAGGCTGGGTAATTTATAAATAACAGAAATTTATTTCTCACAGGTCTGATGGCTGGGAAGTCCAAGATCAAGGTGACAGAAGATTCAGTGTTTGGTAAGGGTGTGCTGTTGCTTCCTCACATTGTGGAAGAGGTGAAGAGGCATTCGAATGCTCCCTTCAACCTCTTTTATAAATCCATTCATGAGGCCAGAATCCTCAAGATCTAATCACTTCCCCAAAGTTCCCCAACCTCTTAATGTTATACACTGGGTATTAGGTTCCAACATATGAATTTTGGAGGAACACATACATTCAAACCATGCCCACATATAGCAGGTGACCCTCATAACAAAACTAGGAGTGCACCATCATTATCTTCATTGCACTTCAGTGGAAATCTTGGTTTTAGAACGTAAAGCAATTTTCCCAAGGTTACACATCTATGAAATAGCAGAAATACGAGTCAAATGCAGCTGTGTTTGACTGCAAACCCCATGTCCTTAACCCCTGTATTAATTTCTTGTCACTACTTATCTTTGAGACAAAGCTTCTTTCCCTTTAAGACTCAAGTATCTCCTCAATTCTGAATTTTTCACTGATTTCTGTCTCTCAGGAGCAATTTCTCTCCCAAGTGTATTGCCATCCATAACATTTTACACAACTCAATTGTATTTGGGTTATACTTATCCATTTATACTTTGTCTCTCTGGCTCATCTGAGGACTCCTGGAAGGCAGGAGCTATATTTTGTTCTACTCTGCATCCCCTTGTCTGGCCACCAGCATCAACTCTGTAAGTGTTGGCTGAATTGAACATTTAGATAAAGTTATCTTTCAAGGAATCGTTTCTATAAAATATTGTTATTGTTGTTGTTGTTTTCAATGCCAAGAAAATTTTAAAGATTATAAAGCTACAATTTGAAAGTGATGGAAGTGAAGTAGGGATAATGATTACAGACCCTGGTTTTTACTCTATCCTGTGATAGCAAATCTAGGGAAACATTGCTGAAGTTTGAAAGGAAGTTTTAACTGCAAATAAGTTAACATGTGGAATTTATTATGTCAATTATTTATATGAACTGAAAGTAAAAATAGGCACAGGAAGGGTTTAGATAAATTCAAAGATGAGAGCTGCATAACAAATTGTTAATAGCAAATTAGAGTGGCTCAGGGCATGTCTATCATTCCTGAAAAAAGGCAAACTGTCCGTTTCCCCCTAAAAAGCCATTGAGTTCCAATATTAAGAACTGGGGGGTAGGGAAGGAAAAAAAAAGAGCTGAGTAAGAATTTGATAGAAATTAGCCACATTTAATTTGGTGCTTCCATTTATATCTATATCTACCTACTTTTGTACTTGCAATTTGATCCTCTTATATGTTAAGCAAGAATTGACACTAGTGCTAATTCATTGAGATTAGGAACACTGCATCAAGCTGCACTGAATGCAAAGCAAACACTCAGTAAATATTACTCAATAGTAAGCTGGATAATAGAAAGCTTAGTTACTTTTCATCTGGGTCACAGAGGATGCTTTCAGAAACTCAACACGATTCAACACCAGTGCTATAAATCACTGGAGTTGTTTGTTCAAAATGTTTTAATCAAACTATGATATCCAAGAAGATAAAAAGAAAACACTGATCTTAGTAACCATGTTCAGTTTACCAATATCATGAAATTATTTCCTGAGAATTTCCTAAGTTTATATATGGTTAGATTCAAGTCACTGTGAAGACTCTAAGTCTCAAAGGGTCTAAAAAGTATTTTGAGTGTCCTTTCTTTCTTCACATCTTCACAGTCTCAATGAACCTTCACCAAAGATACGTAAAAGAGAAAAATACCATTTTAATTCAGAAAGATGTAGAAACACAGCATACATTCCCTAGATGGTCCTTCCCAGTGATTCTATTATTGACTATTGAAAAAATTATCCTTAATAAAAATGTATTTATTAGATTTCCTTATATGTACTTAGTATTAGCTATTTCATCGAGGAATGCTCTTGTATTATGTATCATATCCATTTCTCCAAAAATCTTATTAGTGCATGTAATTTCACTTCCCTCTAGAAGTAGCAGTAAAGCTGGTTAAGTTGCAATTACCAATACAACTGCAATATAAAATTGGATGTGTATTTTCTACAGGCCCTTCTCATTTTGCCCAACTCTCTGTGGGCATGGACAGTGCAAAGTTAAAATGCTTCAGATCAAGGTAATCAAATCACCACTAAGTAAAATGCAGTTGCCTATACAAGATAATACTGTCCTCACCTGTGAAGAATGAAGAACCTGTAAGCACTGCTATTGCCTGCTGAACCTGTTGAGTTATTAGTAGGAAAAGAAAGAATGCTTGCCCTAGGCACACAAGCCATCACACTTGAAATAGATGTTTCCAAAAGTGCAATCTGATCATCCTTGCTGAATGTCTGTAAACTCAGAATTATTGCCGAAGTTCCAAGTTGGACTGAAATTTCCAGGAAAAAAAAAAGCCCATAAGAATGGATGCATGGACACACACACACACACACACACACACACACACTTTTCAGTGCACCCAGACAAAGGGACAGATTGTTTCCTTTAATCAGTGACTAATTATCAAGTATTTACACAGCCTTTAGGATATAACCTGTACTCTGCCAGGTACTTGGGAGGAAGGTGATAGTAGAAAAATGAATGATATCATCCCTAAATCCAAAAGTTACATAGACTTTGTAAGGGAGACAAGACAAGGAGTAATTACTAAGTAAGTGATTTATTATAAATTTAATAAGGTGATTTACCATAAACAAAGCATAACAAACACTACATTATGAGTCACATTCACACACATTGAATGCAGCACATCTTCATTGACTACTTCTGAACTACAAAGCTTACTGCAAGGTGTTCTAGGGAATGAAAGGAGTAAGGTTCAGGCCTTACTGTTAAGAAGAGAGGGAGATAAAGAAAATTACCTCGTGGTGAGCCTGTGACAAGGCCCTCTGCTTGTTGCTTTCAGTCCACTAACTGATTGAACACACATAGTAGCACTCGGGGTAAATAACAGCAACTCCATTTAACATATGAGGAAACTGGGGCTTGGAGTAACATCCAAGATTTCCCCGTGGCTAGAGTCTGGATTCTGTCTAGGAAGGTTTGTGTGGACTTGATCTCCATAGTAGACTTCCTTCTTCCAGATCACTGGAACTCGTGATACCAGGCAGGAGTTACCACAGGCTGCTCCCTCGGTGATCTGTGAGAACCTCTCATTGGTTTGTTGCAAAATGAAAAACATAAGCCAATGTTGTGAGTTTTTAAAAAAATCTAAACTGATTAAATTGAAGGGATTGTCCATTTGTATAAAGTTGTTCTCTTCTTCCTTTTGTGATGTCAAAGGTCATTTGGAAAATAATGGGGGCAGTTGATGGTAGCTGCTGTTACTTTTCTAGCTTCTATTTTCTAGAAAAGTAAACGTAAAATTGGTGCTTCATGTCAATTCCTCATGTATTGTTTTGATTTTCTTTCTTTTAAATGGTGCTTGAGATCCAAAATCTGGGAAGCGTGAATTAAATAGATAATTTTGAGGCCAGTCTTGGTATAGGGTGTGGGCATGTGAAAAATTCTGAAAACTTTCAATGGATTTTTAAAATGAGAAAAAAATTCTGGACAGACTGGCTTTAGCTTTATATCATTTTCAAATTCTTATTCATCCCAATTTTTTTGACAAATTGCACAAACCATAGGAAAATGCCCCATTTTGTGACCTCCCTGGAACCTTACACTTCTTAGACATCTTGTGTAAATATAAAGATAAAAGTCAACATGAAGAATGAGGTCCACTTACAAGAAAATAAGGCAAAACTGTCAACAAAGTACACCAAAAGGAAAGAACTGTTACTCTAAGTCAGTTTATGCTTCTACACTAAAGGATAAACACAACCCCATCCACTTCAGTTTGCTTTTCCTGATGATATGAAGCTACAGTGCAGCTGTCAACTGCTTCCCACCTCGATGTCACAGCTCACTCAGTCTTCACCTCTTTCCAAACATGTATGCATCAGGTGGGGTAGGGAGAGGAAGCTTAGTGTGTCAATAATTAAAAACAAACAAAAAAAAAACTAATCTCATTTCAGTGGCATTCACCACATGAGTCTGCCCCGCAAATAATGAAGACAGAGTAGTGTTGGTAACGAAGGTGGTGAATTTCCCATAAGAAAAGTATATGGCTCAGCCAGAGAGGCAAGAACCTGGACTCTTCTGCCCTAATGTCTTTTATGCCAATGGCATGTTTCCTTCTCCCAAACTCAAAGCTTAGAGATAGATCCTAACAAGAAGGACAAAGAATCACGTATATCATCTGACTTGTGGTTATGCATCGTCTCAATTAATGCCAGAAAAGTGGTGAAACTGGTGCTCCCAGGTTCCAACCCTCCTGAAGATGAGGCAATACCACTGCAACTCAATCCAACATTTGTTAAACATCCCATGGGTTCAGCACACCTTGAGGCAAAGACTCTCAGCTAAGTAAGGGAAGAGACTTTGTTTATTTACCTTTGTATTTCCCACTCCTAGCATAGTTCCTGGTACCTAGTAGGTACTTAATACATTCTTAATGGATAAGTACATGGAAAGGTGTAAAAGATATTCAGTAAATAGGCATAGAATCAAGAACTGAATGTACTGTACTAGTTCAGTTTATTATCTGGGAATCAAGACTGAGTCAATAGAAGTGGCTCTTTTTTAAGAAAAATATATGATAATGTCATGATTACTTACAGCTCATTTTTTTCTGTGTGTTTGCTCATCTGTCTCTGCAACTATCTGTATATTTATCTATCTCTGGGTCTTTTTCTCTTGTATTTCTTTCTCGGTGGCTTAAAGGAGTCACAACAGAAAAGAGTTAGAGGAAAAAAATGTCCAACTCAGTGTTTCCTTTGTCAAACAATATTAGATCCATTCCTTTAACTGTCTTGGATTTTTTGTTCCTTCCCTTTCTCTTCCAGCCCCTGTCTCCAGCCCCATTAGACCTCTGGCAGCAAGGCCATGGCCTTGTAAGCTGTGAGAACTCTCTGTGATCCCTGTCATTTATTCTGATCCTGAGACTCTCTGTCAGACCACCAAGAACACAATACCTGGAAGGTGGTAATGGTTGACTATGGCAGGCTTGCAGAATTGTTGGGTAGAAAAGGAAAACTCTAGGCAAAATCACTCAAGTACTAAATGAGGCTTAGCCACTCATTTAAAGGACAAAGAGAGTACTCTTTCATTCATTACAGTGTCTTCAATTTTATTTTATTTTTTGACAGTCTGCTTTTTAGGCTGTTGGTCCAGATTGTTAAACGAAAGAGGAGGTGCCACAGCTCAGCAACCTCTAATGTGAAAGTGAATGATTTTCAGAATTTTCCTTGTTATGCAACACTCTTTACTGACTCTCAGGAGCACAGGCTGTCATAGCCTGCTCAGGCTTCTCACACCAACCTCCTATTGACCTATGACCATATCCATAAGCAACAGAAATCAGGCCACAAAACTGGCAGCCTCACTGCACAAACAGACCAGCATCACTGTCTCCTGTCAGCACAGGGACTGCCCGAAGGCCAGACCCTCACTCAACAGCCCTGTCCTCACTGCACAATGGAGGAGATCTGGATCAGCTCTGACTCTGTTGCTTGTTCCCAAGACTTCTTTGGGATACATCCTCTGTACCAAGAATAATTCCTTCCCTATAGCCCAAGCTCCACCATCTCTGCAGGACCTGTCATGCCCCAAGTGAGCCTCACACCTTGCCAACATCATGAGCAAAGCTTCCTTCTGACATTTGCCTTCTTTTGCCTTTTTTTTTTTTTTTTTTTT
>NW_012101735.1:237873-241494 GCF_000951045.1 Mandrillus leucophaeus
TTTCATTACCTTGGTCCTGTGCAGAAGGATTTCTATAGCACTGGTGAGGGTGTGGCCCTGATTGGAGAGAGGCCTGGAAGGGTTTCCATGCCAGGGGAGGGATTGGAGAAAGACTTGGAAAAACAACGCCGACCATTGTTTCCTTAGCCTGCTTCGGCTCCCCTCAGTCTGCTCTGTGAAGACACTGAATCCATTGACTAAGTCAATGACATTTTCCTAGCAGAGGGTAAGTCTCCAAGAGATAAGGGGAAGAGAGGGTGGTGGTGAATGAGCACCCACAGCAGAGTATATCTACTGTGCATGTGTTTGCTTTCCAGTTAATTCTGAACTTACTAAGTTTTAGGCAGAAAAACAGTCTGAAGATATGAGTAAGTGCATGGCATTTGCCCCTGAGAAACCTAAACTATAATATAAGATAGTCAGGTTCTTGGGCAAGATGGCCGAATAGGAACAGCTCTGGTCTGCAGCTCCCAGCAAGACCAATGCAGAAGGTGGATGATTTCTGCATTTCCAACTGAGTACCCGGTTCATCTCATTGGGACTGCTTAGGCAGTGGGTGCAGCCCACAGAGGGTGAGCAGAAGCAGGGTGGGGTGTCGCCTCATCTGGGAAGCACAAGGGGCAAGGGAACTCCCTCCCCTAGCCAAGGGAAGCCATGAGGGACTGTGCCATGGTGTACGGTGCACTCTGAACCATATACTATACTTTTCCCACAGTCTTCGCAATCCATAGAACAGGAGATTCTCTTGGGTGCTTATACCACCAAGGCCCTGGGTTTCAAACACAAAACTGGGCAACCATTTGGGCAGACACTGAGCTAGCTGCAAGAGTTTCTTTCATACCCCAGTGGCTTCTGGAATGCCTGCAAGACAGAACCATTCACTCCCCTAGAAACGGGGCTGAAGCCAGGAAGTGAAATGGTCTTGCTCAGCAGATCACAACCCCATGGAGTCCAGCAAGCTAAGATCCACTGACTTGAAGTACTCACTGCCAGCACAGCAGTTTGAAGTTGTCCTGGGATGCTCCAGCTTGGTGAGGGGAGGGGTGTCTGCCATTACTGAGGCTTAGGTAGGCGGTTTTCCCTTCACAGTGTAAATAAAGCTGCCAGGAGGTTTGGACTGGGCAGAGCCCCCCACAGCACAGCAAAGCTTCTGTTGCCAGATTGCCTCTCTAGATTCATCCTCTCAGGGCAGGGCATCTCTGAAAGAAAGGCAGCAGTCCCAGTCAAGGGCTTATAGATAAAAGTCCCATCTCCCTGGGACAGAGCACCTGGGGAAGGGAGCGGCAATGGGTGCAGCTTCCGCAGATGTAAATGTTCCTGCCTGCCAGTTCTAAAGAGAGCAGTGGATCTCCCAGCACAACACTTGAGCTCTGCTAAGAAACAGACTGCCTCCTCAAGTGGGTCCTTGACCCCCGTGCCTCCTGACTGGGAGACACTTCCCAGCAGGGGCAGACAGACACCTCATACAGGAGAGCTCCGGCTGGTATTTGGTGGGTGCCCCTCTGGGACAAAGCTTCGAGAGGAAAGAGCAGACAGCAATCTTTGCTGTTCTGCAGTGTCAGGTGGTGATACCCAGGCAAACAGGGTTTGTACTGGACCTCCAGCGAACTCCAGCAGACCTGCAGAAGAGGGTTCTCACTGTTAGAAGGAAAATGAACAAACAGAAAGCACAAGCATCAAGATCAACAAAAAGGACAACCACGTAAAAACTCCATCCAAAGGTTACCAACAGCAAAGACCAAAGGTAGATAAACTCATAAAGATGAGGAAAAACCACTGGAAAAAGGCTGAAAATTCCCAAAGCCAGAATGCCTCTTATCCTCCAAAGGATCACAACTCCTCGTCAGCAAGGGAACAAAACTGGATGGAGCATGAGTTTGATGAATTGACAGGAGTAGACTTCAGAAGGTGGGTAATAACAAACTCCTCCAAGCTGAAGGAGTATGTTTTAACCCAATGCAAGGGAGCTAAGTACCTTGATAAAAGGTTAGAAGAACTGCTAACTGGAATAACCAGTTTAGAGAAGAACATAAATGACCTGATGGAGCTGAAAAACAACACTAGAACTTCATGAAGCATAAACAAGTATCAGTAGCCAAATCAATCAAGCAGTGGAAAGGACATCAGAGATTGAAGATCAACATAATGAAATAAAGCGTGAAGACAAAATTAGAGGAAAAAAGAATAAAAAGGAATGAACAAAGCCTCCAAGAAATATGGGACCATGTAAAAAGACCAAACTGACGCTTGACTGGTGTACCTGAAAGTGACGGAAGAATGGAACCAAACTGGAAAACACTCTTTAGGATACTTTCCCAACCTAACAAGAAAGGCCAACATTCAAATTCAGGAAATACAGAGAATACCACAAAGATACTCCTTGAGAAGGGCAACCCCAAGACAAATAATCGTCAGATTCACCAAGGTTGAAATGAAGAAAAAAAAAATGTTAGGGGCAGCCAGAGAGAAAGGTCGGGTTACCCACAAAGGGAAGCCCATCGGACTATCAGACTAACAATGGATCTCTCTGCAGAAACCCTAAAAGCCAGAAGAGAGTGGAGGCAATACTCAACATTCTTAAAGAAAAGAATTTTCAACCCAGAATTTCACATATAGCCAAACTAAGCTTTATAAGTGAAGGAGAAATAAAATCCTTTATAGACAAGCAAATACTGAGGGATTTTATTGCCACCAGGCCTGCCTTATGAGAGCTCCTCAAGGAAGCACTAAATATGGAAAGGAAAATCCAGTACCAGCCACTGCCAAAACAAACCAGAATGTAAAGACCATTGACACTATGAAGAAACTGTATCAACTAATGGGGGGAAAAAAACCTAAAACAACAACAAAAAAACCAGCTAGCATCATAATGACAAAATCAAATTCACACATAACAATATTAACCTTAAATGTAAATGGGCTAAACACCCAATTAAAAGGCACAGACTGGCAAACTGGTTAGTCAAGACCTTTTGGTGTGCTGTATTTAGGAGACCCATCTCAAGTGCAAAGACACACATAAGCTCAAAATAAAGGGATGGAGGAAGATTTACCAAGAAAAAAAAAAAAAGCAGGGGTAATCCTAGTCTCTGATAAAACAGACTTTAAACCAACAGAGATCAATAAAGACAAAGAAGGGCATTACATAATGGTAAAGGGATCAATTCAACAAGAAGAGCTAAATATCCTAAATATATATGCACCCAATACAGGAGCACCCAGGTTCATAAAGCAAGTTCTTAGAGACCTACAAGAGACTTAGACTCCCACAAAATAATAGTGGGAGAGTTTAACACTCTACCATCAGTATTAGACAGATCAATGAGACAGAAAATTAACAAGGATATTCAGGACTTCAACTCAGCTCTGGACCAAGTGGGCCTAATAGTCACCTACAGAACTCTCCACCCCAAATCAATAGAATATACATTCTTCTCAGCACCACATAACACTCACACTAAAATCGACCACATAATTGAAAGTAAAACACTGCTCAGCAAATGCAAAAGCACAGAAATCATAACAAACAGTCTCTCAGACCACAGTACAATCAAACTAGAACTCAGGATTAAGAAACTTACTCAAAACCACACAACTACATGGAAACTGAACAACCTGCTC
>NW_012101735.1:242819-244872 GCF_000951045.1 Mandrillus leucophaeus
GATTATCCTGTCTCAGCCTCCTGAGTAGCTGGGACTAAAGGTGTGAACTACCACGCCCTGCTAATTTTTTTGTATTTTTAGTAGAGACGGGGTTTCACCACGTTGGCCAGGCTGGTCTCGAACTCCTGGCCTCAAGTGATTTGCCCACCTCAGACTCCCAAAGTGCTGGGATTATAGGCGTGAGCTGCTGCGCCCAGCCCCTGCCCATCCTTTAAGCCCTAGGTCAAACACCACCACCTTTATGAAGCCTTTCTTGATTTTTAGCAGTTGTAAATTCTTCCTCTTTTCCTTTCCCATAGCATTGTTCTCTGTGGGGCATCTGACAAATGACTTAGAAACATCCAACCTCAATTTTGTCATTTGTAAAACAAGGCACATGATATACACCAAAAAAGTTACCATGAGGCTAAAGTAAGACATATAAGCTCCTTCCACAATCAATAATTCTTAGTTTCATTTATTCCTATATCACAATTTTATTTTCATTATAGATATTTGGGTATATATCTTATCTGTAACAAATTACGCTCCCAGAGAGTATAGATCATCTTATTCACCTTTGTAAATAGCTTAGCATAGTTCTTTATATACAGCTTCATTAAAGTATGTATATTGAGTGAATAATGTGCCTCTGCCTCAGTTTTCATCTGTGAAATGGGACTAAAAATAGTTTAGTTATTTTACAGCATTATGCAAAGGGTAAATTAAAATGCTACATGTATAATCATTTCGAAAAATAAAAGACAAAATGCTAGCCAAGTATAAGACATTGTTCAGTATATTATTAATAATGTATGTACAACTAGTGACAACATTACCCAGCTTATCCAGTAGAGGGCAATGACACACACAAGGATATTCATATTCTTTTTAAGACTTTGAAAACCACAAATTTAAAAGTGAGAAACGCTTTTGGTATTATGCTAACAAAACGAAACAGTCTTTCTGGATTCAGTTGATTTCATTTCTTTTACTGTTTTATCTATACAATGTATATGTATATAAAGAACCTTAGACTCCATTGAGGGTTTCCAGTGTGTAGACCTGTGTTCTAAATTGTGTACTAGAATTTCCACTTGCCCATTTGCTAAGGGTGAGGAATTATTCCAACTTAGCCAATGGGAAAAGAACACTGTTTTTACTGATTTCATTACCTTGGTCCTGTGCAGAAGGATTTCTATAGCACTGGTGAGGGTGTGGCCCTGATTGGAGAGAGGCCTGGAAGGGTTTCCATGCCAGGGGAGGGATTGGAGAAAGACTTGGAAAAACAACGCCGACCATTGTTTCCTTAGCCTGCTTCGGCTCCCCTCAGTCTGCTCTGTGAAGACACTGAATCCATTGACTAAGTCAATGACATTTTCCTAGCAGAGGGTAAGTCTCCAAGAGATAAGGGGAAGAGAGGGTGGTGGTGAATGAGCACCCACAGCAGAGTATATCTACTGTGCATGTGTTTGCTTTCCAGTTAATTCTGAACTTACTAAGTTTTAGGCAGAAAAACAGTCTGAAGATATGAGTAAGTGCATGGCATTTGCCCCTGAGAAACCTAAACTATAATATAAGATAGTCAGGTTCTTGGGCAAGATGGCCGAATAGGAACAGCTCTGGTCTGCAGCTCCCAGCAAGACCAATGCAGAAGGTGGATGATTTCTGCATTTCCAACTGAGTACCCGGTTCATCTCATTGGGACTGCTTAGGCAGTGGGTGCAGCCCACAGAGGGTGAGCAGAAGCAGGGTGGGGTGTCGCCTCATCTGGGAAGCACAAGGGGCAAGGGAACTCCCTCCCCTAGCCAAGGGAAGCCATGAGGGACTGTGCCATGGTGTACGGTGCACTCTGAACCATATACTATACTTTTCCCACAGTCTTCGCAATCCATAGAACAGGAGATTCTCTTGGGTGCCTATACCACCAAGGCCCTGGGTTTCAAACACAAAACTGGGCAACCATTTGGGCAGACACTGAGCTAGCTGCAAGAGTTTCTTTCATACCCCAGTGGCTTCTGGAATGCCTGCAAGACAGAACCATTCACTCCCCTAGAAACGGGGCTGAAGCCAG
>NW_012101735.1:244922-304922 GCF_000951045.1 Mandrillus leucophaeus
TATACATTCTTCTCAGCACCACATAACACTCACACTAAAATCGACCACATAATTGAAAGTAAAACACTGCTCAGCAAATGCAAAAGCACAGAAATCATAACAAACAGTCTCTCAGACCACAGTACAATCAAACTAGAACTCAGGATTAAGAAACTTACTCAAAACCACACAACTACATGGAAACTGAACAACCTGCTCTTGGATAACTACTGAGTAAATAACAAAATGAAGGCAGAAATAAATAAGTTATTTAAAACCAATGATAACAAAGACACAACGTACCAGAATCTCTGGGACACATCTAGTGTTTACAGGGAAATTTATAGCACTAAATGCCCAGAGGAGAAAGTGACACAAGTCTACAATCGAGACCCTAACATTGCAATTAAAAGAACTAGAGATGCAAGAGCAAATAAATTCAAAAGCTAGCAGAAGACAAGAAAAAACTAAGATCACAGCAGAACTGAAGGAGATAGAGACATGAAAAACCCTTCAAAAATTAAATGAATCCAGGAGCTATTTTTTTGAAAAGATTAACAGGATAGACTACTACCCAGACGAATAAAGAAGAAAAGAGAGAAGAATCAAATAGACACAACAAAAATTATAAAGGGGAGATCATCACTGATCCCACAGAAATACAGATTGCCATCGGAGAATACTATAAACACCTCTACACAAATAAACTAGAAAATCTAGAAGAAATGGATAAATTCTTGGACACATACACTCTCCCAAGACTAAACCAGGAAGCAGTCAAATCCCTGAATAGACCAGTAACAAGTTCTGAAATTGAGGCAGTAATTAATAGCCTACCAACAAAAACAAAGCCCAGGACCAGACGGATTCAGTCGATTTCTACCAGAGGTACAAAGAGGAGCTGTTACCATTCTTTCTGAAACTATTCCGAAGAATAGAAAAAGAGGGACTCCTCCCTAACTCATTTTTTGAGGCTGGCATCATCCTGATATCAAAACCTGGCAGAGACACAGCAAACAAAGAAAATTTCAGGCCAATATCCCTGATGAACATTGATTCAAAAATCCTCAATAACATACTGGCACACCAAATCCAGCAGCACATTAAAAAGTTTATCCACCACAATCAAGTCAGCTTCATTCCTGGGATACAAGGCTGGTTCAACATACACAAATCAATAAACGTAATCCATCACATAAAAAGAACCAATGACAAAAACCACATGATAATCTCAATAGATACAGAAAAGGCCTTCAATAAAATTCAACACCCCTTCATACTAAAAACACTCAATAAACTAGGTACTGATAGAACATATTTGAAAACAATAAGAGCTATTTATGACAAACCCACAACCAATATCATACTGAATGGAAAAAAGCTGTAAGCATTCCCATTGAAAACTGGCACAAGACAAGGATGCCCTCTCTCACCACTCTTATTTAACATAGTATTGGAAGTTCTGGCCAGGGCAATCAGGCAAGTGAAAGAAATTAAGTATTCAAATAGGAAGAGAGGAAATCAAATTATGTCTGTTTGCAGATGACATGATTGTATATTTAGAAAAGCCCATTGTCTCAGTTCAAAACTCCTTAAGCTGATAAGCAACTTCAGCAAAGTCTCCAGACACAAAATCAATGTGCGAAAATCACAAACATTCCTATACACCAATAATAGACAGCCAAATCATGAGCAAACTCCCATTCACAATTGCTACAAAGAGAACAAAATACCTAGGAATACACCTTACAAGGGATGTGAAAGACCTCTTCAAGGATAACTACAAATCACTGCTCAAGGATATAGGAGAGGACACGAGCAAATGCGAAAACATTCCATGTTCATGGATAGGAAGAATCAATACCGTGAAAATGGCCACACTGCTCAAAGTAATTTATAGATTCAATGCTATCCCCATCAAGCTACCATTGACTTTCTTTTTTTTTTTTTGAGACGGAGTCTCGTTCTGTTGCCCAGGCTGGAGTGCAGTGGCCAGATCTCAGCTCACTGCAAGCTCCGCCTCCCGGGTTTACACCATTCTCCTGCCTCAGCCTCCTGAGTAGCTGGGACTACAGGCGCCGGCCACCTCACCCGGCTAGTTTTTTGTATTTTTTAGTAGAGACCGGGTTTCACCGTGTTCGCCAGGATGGTCTTGATCTCAGTCTCCTGACCTCGTGATCCGCCCGTCTCGGCCTCCCAAAGTGCTGGGATTACAGGCTTGAGCCACCGCGCCCGGCCAAGCTACCATTGACTTTCTTTACAGAGTTAGAAAAATCTACTTTAAATTTAATATGGAACCACAAAAGAGCCCATAGAGCCAAGACAATCCTAAGCAAAAAGAACATAGCTGGAGGCATCATGCTACCTCACTTCAAACTATGCTACAAGGCTACAATAACCAAAACAGCATGGTACTGGTGCCAAAACAGACATATAGACCAATGGAACAGAACAGAGGCCTCGGAAATAACACCATACATCTACAACCATCTGATCTTTGACAAAAACAAGCAATGGGGAAAGGATTCCCTATTTAATAAATGGTGTTGGGAAAACTGGCTAGTCATATGCAGAAAACTGAAACTGGATCACTTCCTTACACCTTATACAAAAAATAACTTAAGATGGATTAAAGACTTAAATGTAAGAACTAAAACTATAAAAATGAGAGGAGAAAACCTAAGCAATACCATTCAGGGCATAGATATGGGCAAAGACTTCATGACTAAAACAGCAAAAGCAATGGCAACAAAAGCCAAAATTGACAAATGGGATATAATTAAACTAAGAGCTTCTGCACAGCAAAAGGAACTATTATCAGAGTGAACAGGCAACCTACAAAATGAGAGAAAATTTTTGCAATCTATCCATCTGACAAAGGGCTAATATCCAGAATCTACAGGGAACTTAAACAAATTTATAAGAAAAAAACAAACAGCCCCATCAAAAAGTGGGAGAAGGATGTGAACAGACACCTCTCAAAAGAAGATACTTACGTGGCCAACAAACATGTGAAAAAATGCTTATCATCACTGGTCATTAGAGAAATGCAAATCAAAACTACAATGAGATATCATCTCACGCCAGTTAGAATGGAGATCATTAAAAAGTCAGGAAACAACAGATGCTTGAGAGGATGTGGAGAAATAGGAACAGCTTTACATTGTTGGCAGAAGTGTAAATTAGTTCAAGCATTGTGGAAGACAACGTGGCGATTCCTCAAGGATCTAGAACCAGAAATACCATTTGACCCAGCAATCCCATTACTGGGTATATACCCAAAGGATTATAAATCATGCTACTATGAAGACACATGCACATGTATGTTTATTGCACCACTATTCACAATAGCACAGACTTGGAACCCAAATGTTCATCAATGTTAGACTGGATAAAGAAAATATGGCACATACACCATGGGATATTATGCAGTCATAAAAAAGAATGAACTCATGTCCTTTGTAGGGACATGAATGAAACTGGAAACCATCATTCTCAGCAAACTAACACAGGAAAAGAAAACCTAACACTGCACATTCTCACTCATAAGTGGGAGTTGAACGATGAGAACATATGGGTACACAGAGGGGAACATCACACACCCAGGCCTGTCAGGTGTTGGGGGGCTACAGGAGGGATAGCATTAGGAGAAATACCAAATATAGATGATGGGTTGATGGGTGCAGCAAACCACCATGGCACATGTAACAAACCTGCGCATTCTGCACATGTATCCCAGAACTTAAAGTGTATATATATATAAAAGACAGTGAAATATAACATACATTAACTCAATTTGAAGAATACATCAGGTACTCCCTGTGTGTCAGGCACTGGGTTAGGGAGGAACAGATGATAGAAAGACGATTCAAAGATGATACGTGATTCTTACCTCCAAGGGATTTACAGTCTAGACCAGAAAAAGGAGTACAACATGAATGTGGCCAAAAATATACAGATACAAATATAGCCATAACATAAATAACTGCACTCAAGCTACAATACTCAATTTCAAACACAAAAATTTGTTCCAAGGATTGTTAATATAGGGAACAACGTAGGCATAAATGAATTTTGCATCTGTAAGGAACACTGGAGGAACACAGAAAACTGAACCCAGATGAATTGAGCAGCATGTGGGTTTGCAAAAACGTACGCATGCACACATCTGAACGTGCGTCAGCTTCCTCAACTCACCACATGGCTTATGAAACACACCTATCCTCATATAGTGTTTCAACTTTCCATCCAATTTCAGATAACCCTCCTTGCATCTCTTTATTATAACTCACCAGGTCAACCTGTCAGATGCCCACTTCCACAAGCCAATTTTGAGTCTTTTTCAAGATCAAGTGCCATATTTACTGTAGTATTAGGTCAATGCAAAAGGGATTGTGGTTTTTGCGAGTATAATATTTATGTATTTCTTAATCATTTCATAGGTGTCCAACTCTGTTGTTGTTTTTATTAGGTTTCTATCCTCTTCATGCTAATGTGTCACTAACAAAGTTTTTAAATGTTGTGCCCCAATCCCATTTTTCCCATAAGTCCTGTGGTTTTTACTGCTCGATTTTTTATAACACAGTAGTTTTTAGCAACACATACTGTGATTATTTTTGTAGAACGAACTGTACTGTAAGCCCCTGGAGTGCATAGAGCAAGTTGCTCCTCGCCCTGGAGAGGGGAGGAGGCTTCAGAAATGGCTTCCCCAAGAGGTGAACATGGATAATGGAAATATGAAAGAACATGAGTATCTTCTTATATTTTCCTTCTTTTTAACTTGTCTTATTATAAGACCAGACAACAAAAAAAGCACTTAAAATGGCTTTTAAAAATGCATTTATTTTATTTTATTTACTCATTTATTTTGAGACAGGGTTTCCCTCTGTTGCCCAGGCTGGAGTGCACTGGCACGATCTCAGCTTACTGCGACCTGCACCTTCTGGGTTCAAGAGATTCTCTTGCCTCAGCCTCCCCAGTAGCTGGGATTACAGGTGTGCACCACCATGCCTGGCTAATTTTTGTACTTTTAGTAGAGACAGGGTTTCATCATGTTGGCCAGGCTGGTCTCGAACTCCTGACCTTAAGTGATCTGCCTGCCTCCACCTCCCAAATTCCTGGGATTAAAGGTGTGAGCCACCACACCTGTCCAAAAAATGGATTGCATATAGCAAGGCAAAAACACATGAAAAACAACTTAAAATTAGGCAGAGGGAAAATAAAAAGATCAAAATGAATGAATCTGGCGTTAAGGAAGTTTACAAAAGATGTGCTTCAAGTTCCATACAACATTTGCCAGAGATGAACCACACATTTATCTCTAAGCTTCTGAGCCTTCAATGCTTGACTCTTTATTGATTTGATTTGATCCGGAGAGAATTTTGCAAAGTCTTTACATTATTAAAATTTACTTTATCTGTTTCTTCTTGTTAATTTTCAATGTGGCTACTAGAAAACTTTAAAGTACATGTGCGGCCGGGCACGGTGGCTCAAGCCTGTAATTCCAGCACTTTGGGAGGCCGAGACGCACGGATCACGAGGTCAGGAGATCGAGACCATCCTGGCTAACACGGTGAAACCTCGTCTCTACTAAAAAAATACAAAAACCTGGCCAGGCGAGGTGGCGGGCGCCTGTAGTCCCAGCTACTCAGGAGGCTGAGGCAGGAGAATGGTGTAAACCCGGGAGGCGGAGCTTGCAGTGAGCTGAGATCTGGCTGCTGCACTCCAGCCTGGGCGACAGAGCGAGACTCCGTCTAAAAAAAAAAAAAAAAAAAAAAAAGTACATGTGCACCTTACATCTGTGGCTCTCATTGTATTTCTTTTGAACATTTGTGGTCTAGGAGAATGCATGGGCTGCCCATGATTCTATGATCCTCTATAAAAGCCTATTTCTGAACAATGGTGAGTTCAAATGATGCTCCCTAACAGATTTCTATGACGAGTACTTCTACATGCAGGGTGAAGGAAAGAGCCAGGTGTTTTAGCATTCTGCTAATATGAGAGTAGCATTCATGTGCTCTTGGGAAAAGCAAGAAGCCTCGTTAGTTTATGAACTGAATAAAAGGCTATACCACCTTGCTGGGAGTGAGATCAAAGAAGGAACATGAATTAATCACATGAAGTGGAGTATAGGGTGTGTGTCCTTGGATGCTGCCTGTGTGTATGTGTGAATGTCCCTACGTGTGTCTTTCTACATAGCTCCATAAGTGTATGTGCATAAACACAACTGTGTGTGCTCTTACATGTATGCCTGTGTGTCAGTACATACCCATGTGTATGTGTGTATGTGCATACATGTGTGCTTGTGCAGGTATATGTATAAATACTTGTGTATATGCATCCATGTGTACTCTTATGTATGTGCACATCGTGTGTGTGCCTATATGCATGTTTGTATACATGTTCTTTTATATGTGGCTGTATGTCTTATATGTTTGCCCATTTGTATATATGCATCTTTGTATACATATATGAGTTGTGAATGTGCAAACAGATTTGTGTCCTTGTGTGAGGCGTGTGCCCACGTGCATGTGCTTGTGTGTCTGTGCCTTTGTGCATGTATGTATACACACTACTTGTATGTGGTGTAAATGGGGAAATTGTGGAGAGGATAAAATCAGTATGGAAAGATGTACTCAGAGCCCAGAAGGGAAAGGATTTCATACTTGAAGCTTGGAATATATCTTATGTTGATAGATTTCAAACCAGAAAATGCTATGGATAGATTAGCATTTTTTGACAAGTCATATTGGCAGCACTAATGAACCAACAACTAGACAGGAACATTACTAGTGAGGAAAGGGATATCTGTACATTTCAATAACTTCTTTAAAAATTAGAAAACATACTATGTAAAGCTGACATTCTTATATACACTATAGAGTGTGTATCATTTTGCCTTAGGTACCTAAAAACCTGAAATGAATGCTGGAACTATTCATTAGCATGTAAGTCCCAGAGGAGGGTGGTTTAATATGTCATGCACTTAATCATTAAATTTAGGTAACAACATTTCCCCTCACTATCTGCAAAGGCATTTCAATAAGCTTTCCATGTCATCTTGTGAGAATGACCTAATGCTTCTTCCTCTTTGATTGAAAAGCAAACAAAACCTCACGTATGCAGTAATGAGCCTTGTCCTCCGTTTGCTAGAGCCAGAGCTAAAAATTGAACACAGAGCCCAGAGCAGAGGTTGCGATTCGAAAATCTACCTGCTGCTCTGCTTCCAAATGCATGTAAAGACGTGAATGAAGACTGTTTTCTTAAGATGGGGAGGATTTGCTGCCCCACCCCTTCCACTGCCATTCAACCACGTTTACCTCTGACCCACTCCTTTCTTAATCTCCTTAATCTAACCCATTCACACAAACACAAAGGGGTGATGTCACCATGGCTGTAGTTAGTGTATCTGAGCCTTTTAGGAAGGTTAACATCAAAGGACATGCTTTTCCTACCTGCAGTCTCAGGGAGGGACTAATTTTGACTATTCAGGTTCTTCCATATTAATGGGCTCTGCTACATCAGTGAGGGGAAAAAAAATCTAGACAGAGTCCAAGTAACTGCTCAGGAGTTCTGATCAATTTTCCAACTGTCACATTCCTTCTTGATTCTACTTCGGAATGTGACGCAGGGTTTACAGAATATAAAGGCAAAAAAGACCTACCCTTCACACACCCAGATTTAAGTGTAGTCCATTTAAGTGTTAAAATGGTTCCCAATTTTTTAACTGCTAATGTCAATATAATCAATCTAAACCATAAAACAGAAGTATACATGGAATAATGAGTGCAGTCCAGCAAATTCAGCCCTTGACTGAGGAATGTGAGTTCCATGGAACTGTGGGGAGACATCATTACATTTTATGTACATGTGCACACAGGCCAAAATAGAAAGGTCCCCACGCTGGATGAGTCCTCAGGCAACTCACAGATATGCTGAGTAAAAGTCTCTGTCTTGGAGAGTGAGCAGTAGAAATGCTCAGTGGGAGACACCGTAGGTAGCTGTAAATGGCTTTGAAGCAGAGTGATTTGGTCCGTTTTGTTTTGGTGCGATCACTCATGCCAGCACCTGTGACCAGTAGAATGACATTGGAGTAAGATAGGATGTTGTTAAGATTCTTCATACAGGGGCCAATTGAAGCTTTCAAATCAACAGTGGTGGTCATGAGGAAGAAGAGAAAAATATGTTAGGGCTAAGGAAAAACTTCATAAATGATTGGATGTGAAACAGAAAACAGAGAGGATGAGGATTTACTCACAGTATTCTAGCTCAGACAAGTAGGTAGATAGTAAGGCTGCCTGAAATAGAGAATATAGAATTGGGATCACAGTCCAAAGGATGAGGAAGAGTCCACTTTTGAATATTTTGCACTTGAGATGGTTTGGGATATCTGCTGGCAATGTCTAGCAAACCGTCGGATATATGGTTCTGAAGCTTGGGACACAGGTCTGAATCACTTCTACAGATTAGATAGTCATCAGGACACTGAAATAGAAGGAAGCATGAATGTGGCTGAGGTTAACCCATAGGACTTGCCAATTAAGAAGAGTCACGACTGAGGCACAGAGAACCTGAGAGTGTCTGTAGTCCAATACGAAAGAGACAAGAGGAAAAAGCAAAAACAAAAGGGAAGAACAATTTGAGAAGAACCAGGAAAGTGCAATGTTGTGGAAGCCAAAGGACCACAAAAAACTTGGGGAAGGCCCTGAAGATGCTTCTGAGCTGAGTGCTGAGTTTCACAGAGAAATTATTCTGCAGAAGAAGATGGAGAAGGGAGGGAGACAGGCATTGTGAGATGTGAGCACCCTGAGGATGCTGTCTATACCTCTACATATTTTTTTTCTGTAGCATCAATGCATAGCATGATGATTCATGTAGAGCAAACTTGTCCAACTTGCAGCCTGTGGGTTTCATGCAGCCCAGGATGGCTTTGAATGTGGCCCAATACAAATTTGTAAACTTTCTTAAAACATTATGAGATTTTCTTTTTTTGCATTTTTTTTCTAGTCCATCAGCTATTGTTAGTGTTAGTGTATTTTATGTGTGGCCCAAGACAATTCTTCCAATGTGTTCCAGGGAAGCCGAAAGATTGGACTCCCCTGGTGTAGAGCAAAGACTTGAATATACAATTATTAAAATGCAGTGACTTCTATAATAAAATAAAATAAATGAACAAATTGAGTGCTCAATTGAAAATCATCATAACCACAGGTGATATTTATACTCAATTTCCCGTAAGGTGTTTTTATAAACATCATCTCATTTAAACTTCTCAGAAACCCCATTTCCTAAGGCAGTGTTATCATCTACACTTTACACATGAGGCTGATGACTTGCCTAAGCTCACACTGGTGGTAAATGGCAGATGAAAGGCTTGAACTCTGGTCTTCTGAATCCAAGCCCATGCTTTTTCAGTTGTATGCACTGAGCACAGTTTCTCAGTGAGTTCTTTGTATCTGGGACAGAACACAACAAAAAACCTGGGGGTTGTATATAACACAGGCCCCAGCTATGTTTTACCCCAGGGTTTGTGTCATGGAGTGATGTAGCTAACGTGACAACAGTGACTTGCAGCTAGAGAAACGGGAGCTTCCCCTGAATTGCCTTGCAGCTGCTTACCTCTGTGAACTGTTGCTGCTCCTATATCCGACTGCTCAATAACTATACACCTCTTCTTCCTTACTGGCATAGCCTCATCTTTGTTTGCAATGGCGATGTGCTTAGAAACAATACTCACCTCCCCAGTTTCTCTTACAGTTAGGAATGGCTGTGTGACTGGCACCAGGGCAGACCTAGCTGCTGTGGTCCCAGTTCTCTATTTGATCTTTGTCCTTTGCCCTCTTGGAACATGAAAACAATGACCAGAGGTACAGTTATTATTTTATGAATATGAAGACAGAATAGGTTAAGGATGGCGAAAGATGAAGACAGGAGACTGCCCCGTGATGGCACATTTGAGCCACCACACTAGCCATGGATGACTCACATATACACTTCTGAAGTATGAAAATCAAAGTCTTCATTTATTTAAGATGTGGTCTTTCACATATTCTGTTAATTGTTAACTACGATCCTAACGGATATAAAAAACATTATATGCGCTATGCAGAAGGTTTTAGTTAAAGTATATCCCATTGTCTATTTTTGTTTCTGTTGTCTATGCTTTTGAGGTCTTAGTCATAAACTCTTCGCTTGGAACAATGTCCAGAAGAGATTTCCCTAGATTTTCTTCTAATGTTTTTATAGTTTCAGGTCATACATTTAAGTCTCTAATCCATCTTGAGTTTATTCTTGTATATGGTGAGAGATAGGGGTCAGGTTTCATTCTTCAGAATATGGTGATCCCAATTTTCCTAGCACTATCTACTGAAAAGAGTGTCTTTTCCCCACAGTGTTTTTGTCAACATTGTCAAAAATTAGTGATGGAGACATTCAGAGCCTTGACTTCACTACTATGCAAAATATCCATGTAACATTGGCTACATGGATATATTTTAAAACATTAGTTAAACATGGATAAATTTTAAAAATTTTTAAAGAATATGTATGCCATAAACTGATATGCATAACAAATGTTTAAATAATATACATGTCATATTTCATAGTACCCTCTCCTGCTTCACTCTTGTGTCTCCCATCTTTCAGTATCTATGTTTGCAACTCATCATTTAGAGATGTAGAAGGAGTATTCATTTTTTCCATCATGGAAATATGCAGGCAGTTTATGTTTAGGGAAGATCTTTTCAAACCAAACAGTTGAACATCTTTTCAAATAAACTAGGGATAAACAAAACCGTTGGATACTTTACAATCTAATATAAATCGCTATACTGCTACAGAATGGTAGTTAAGAGCTTGAACTTTGAAGACATACAGACTGACATGCATTTAAACTCTGTTATTTGCTAGCTGTGTTACCTGGGATAACTTGTTTAACGTCTGTGAGCCCTAATTCACTTATCTGCATCCTGATAATTTTAACGATGTGATAGTGTTGTTACAGGGATTAAGTGGGAAAATATAAAGTGTCTACTGCTTGGAACAATCAAGAAAACCTTCACTAAAAAACCTTCACTAATGATAGATACTGATATTAAGAAAGATTATCTATTCTACTTACAATATAAGACACTCTGTACAAAATATGCCCTTCCTCACTCACTGTTAGTAGGTCTCCAGGATGGGAATGAGTTGTGATAAACCATTCACTATCTAGCCTCATCCTCCTTGGGACCAGTGGAGGGGGAGAGACACATTGAGGTAATGTCTGAGATGAAATGGAGAACTTCAAGCTTGTGACCTCTACAGCAACTAATTTTAGAGAAGGGTCTGATGGAAGTGGGAGGAATTCTGAAAAGTCACATCACCTTCAGGAAAAATGATGGCCACTATTGGATGGTTTTTCCAGAGTCTAGGACAGAGCCAGAAAACTCCTACACTCATTCAACTCAAGAAAAGGAACTGATCTCCTCGCTGGAAGCCAAAGACACAGGCCTTGGCCACTTCCTACTCCCACAGTTCCTGTTGGCTCTCAGGAAAGCGAGAGTCAACATTTTTCTGGCCATGATGCCAAGTTATTGTAGAATGCTTTTGCAACTTTCTTATGCAACATGAAGATAAAAAAGATAACCCTTATTTATAAAAGTAGTATATTGCTGTAGAGTACTTAACCCTTTTGAAGTTTTAGAGCTCTTTGAACATCAGATTAAAGTTCAGAACTCCTTTTACAAAAATGCATGCATATCACCACTAAATTTGCTTATAATTTTAGAGTTTTCAGATAATCCATGAAGTCAATTAATATACCTACTATGAATTCACGGGCACAGGTAAATAATTCTTAGCCTGAGCATTCAATCTTCTTTTTTTATGTTTGTTGTCATTAGTCAGAAGCCCAGTATTTCATGTTTTCTTCCTAAAAGTTTTGCAGAGTAAGACAACAATGAACTACCCTTTCATTGCCTTCAATGAAAGCCTGACTTTCCAGACTTCAGAAATGTGGTGAAACAAATCCTGTTTCAGGTTTGTTTTTTACAGAATGGGGATAATTTTTATTTTTTTTTCTTCTTTTTCAGATTTTTTAACCTGATTTGTAGGAGCTGGCAGTAGGATTTTCTGGAAGTCCAAGGTAGAGTTGTCTAGTCTCATTTTCTTAAGATGGTGAGAGTCCAGCCTCCTATTGCTGGGCCAACTTTGAATAGGAAAGGGTGACCACTACCTCCTGCCTTACTCTTGTATCAGGATAGTCCCTGTCACCAGCTGCCTCCGTGGAATGGAAAGTTTCTCCTTCATGGCAGCTTTTCATGCTGTGCCCTGTTGTGAAAGGACCAAATTTGTCTTAAGACCAAATTTTGTCTTAAGACAAAATTCCTATACTTAAAGACAAAAGTGAAAACAGGAGATAGAAATCCTGCATTCTCATGCATACTTCCCACCAGATTGCAACGTGCATAAACATAATCAAATAGCTGTAATATTAATCCCTGATAAAATCAACTGAGGAGTGCTGTGTCACTACACACGATGTACATTCTTAAGCAATTAAGATGGATTGTATCATTTAATCTTCATAAGAACCCTATAAAGTAGGTACTGTTACTATGCACATATTATAGCTGCGGGAACTGAGGAACAGAGCTTAACATTAGAGAATTTACAAAACAAGATGAGGAAGAAGGAAGAGGAGGAGGAGGTGGAGAAGGAGAAGGACTAAAAGGAGAAGAAGAAATATGAGAAGCGGAAGGAGGAGGAAGAGGAGAAAAAGAAGGAGGAGAACAAAAAAAGACTACTTTCTTTACATTATTAAATTCAGCCTTCATAATAAACACATGAATTTTGAAGAAACTAAAGCTCCCAAGATCAACTGACTTAGAGTATTCAGTTGCTCATAAAACAGTGCCAGTAACATAGGAGGTATTTATCCTATTCAGTAATAAACCATAGGCCGTAAGTACCAAATTAGGACTGAAATTCAGGTCTCCTGACACCTTTCTACTATACCACTCCTGTCTCTCTAATACAGTAAGTTTCCCAGCACACAGATAACATTTTCTTTGTTACTGTTGGGTATAGTGAACCTAAAAACACAAAAAGTGAAAACACTGTGCTATTTCTAGTTCAAACTATGTCAAATTAGACCCCTTCTCAGGTCATTTTAATTTCATTCTTACACAGTATCTGTTTTTGTTCCCCTCTTCTACCTTTTGGTTACTGGAACTCTTGGCTCAACCTTCCCCATATTAACAGATCTTTTGCATGTAGTGGAAAACACATTCAAGGCAGGAAGCTCATTTGGATCTCTAGGTTACAGCTTCCCCTGTATTCTCCATCTCTTTACACTATCCAGTATGAAAACCTGTCCCCAGGATGGGATCAAGTAGAACCCTTTTACACCTTGGCGGGGATTTTCAAGCACAGCTGCCAGTCTCAGTGCAGTTTTATTTAAACCCTAATTCTAATAATGCTCCAGATCATTACAGGATTATTTTTGGCCATGCACTACACATCAGACACCTCAACTGCCTTCTCATGACATGAAATGGGTGTCTTCCTGTGAAAGGTATTTGAGATACTAACACTTCTGTTTGTGAGGTCAGTATTTTGGGGGGTCACTTGATTCCTCCCAAGGCTTTTGAAGTGAAAGTATAGGCATTCAGTAACTCCAGTTTTAGATGAAAACTATTTGAAATGAGCTTTTGCAGAGTCTCCCATTCTCAGGAAGATGTGACTGTCAGTCTCCTCCTAGAAACACTGAATTCTAGGGCACACTAAAATTTTCTACCTGGAAGAAGCGGTAAAATGGATTCGCTCACCAAGGGTTATGCTTAAGAAGAGAGTCTGAAAGTGACAGGTACTTCTAAAACCTATTTGGAAATTGTGTCTGCCTGGATTTATTTTCATTTATCAAATATTATCTTGCTACCGTACCTAAGGTGCTGTAACTAATGTCTCCAATTGCACTTCCCTACATCCTGGCCTCGTGCCTGCCAGCCCTGTGAGAGAAGGGCGTCAAATGACATCAGCAAGACTGCTCTTTAATAGCCGGCATTATTTTATTAAGGAAAATTTGTATTGCCCTTTTTCCCTCTCAAAGGTGCCAAATGGACAGATTTTGATTTTTTTTGGCCAAGGGAATTAAAGACCAGGGAAGTGGCTTTGCTCCCCCTCTGGCACTTCCACTGCAAGTTCAGGATGCGCCTGCTGAATCCAATCACTTTGAGCAGCTAAAATTTAAGGTTTGAATTTCATCTCAGAAATGCACAAAGCCTGAGAGTTGGTGACAGTATCAGAGTGGGGGTTGTTGTCGGTTACCTGTTATCCTGTTGCTACTCACAGCTGGCCCAGGTGTATTCCCCCCAGGTAAGGCAGGAGGCCCTGCTGAATGCCACATCTCTTTGTTGCATATTATCTTGTTAGTTAAGCTGTCAAGAAAGTTGCCAGTGAGGAGGTTGTGGGGTGGAGGGACACACAGAGTTTAATCCAATTAAAACTTCACTGGCTTTTCCACATTCCTGATATCCTGGCTCAAACTAGGAAGAATCTTCTCAATGAAAGGGGCATCTTGAGGGTAAAAAACTAATCTTAAATGTTTGTGTTGCAACAAAGCATAACGTAAAGCATAAAGCAAAAGAGAAAGGATTTGTGGCACGAGAGATTAAAAAGATCTCACGTCTAACTCTGTTCTCAGTAGCCTTTTACACAGTGCCGTTTTAGGTGTAAAAACACTCAATGAACAAGTCAGGCAGGAAGGTTCTGGGTAGCTCCTACCCAAGAAAGACCTTTCTCAATAGAATTTTGACCCGACTTCTAAGAAAGGATATGGTGATCTCAGGAAGATCTTTCTTCAGAAGCCTGGGGAAACAATGACTGCAGCCCTGGATGCACTAGAATTAAAACTAACAAATGTGCTCAGATTTAAATCTATGCCATCACATATTGACACATATTGACACAGATGGTACATTTTAGTGCTAAATCTATTTTTCTTTGCTCACAATGGAAAACATGCATGCAAGCTCACTCAACAGAATAGTTTCTGAATGAAATATGTATTAGAAGGAAACCTATGTATGAAGCAACCTCAGAGCCCTGCAAATGTCTTTTGAAAGGACTGTATAGACTGAGTGAGAGCAGGGCACCATCCTCTCATAGGGTGAATGAAGGAAGGCAGAGGGTGGAGGACTATGGAGCATGCACAGGTGAACGACACAGGAGAGAAGAGAATGCCGGCTTTGATAAAAGCAGCTGACTTTGATATTCCAAGACTATATTTCCATTTCCATTTCACAGAAAGCATGCTTATTATGAAAGATCTGATGCTTTCAGAAAATAATACTGTATATGCTTTCAAAAGCTGTTTTGTATCCTGGAAAAATATTTAAGATATGTTGTTAAGTGAGAAAAGCAAATTGAATTATGTGGTTGCATTTTTGTTTTTAGAATCACACACACACACACAGACACATACACACACACACTGTATGTATTTGTACTTACCTGATACATAGGACACTGTATTGGCCATCTCCAGGGAATGGAGGAAAGGGAGAGGTGAGAATAATTAATTGTCTTAGTCCATTTGTGTTGCTACGAAGGAATAAAGGAATACCTAAGGCTGGGTAATTTATAAAGAAAAAAAGGTTCATTTGGCTCATGGTTCAGCAAACTATGGAAGAAGCATGGTGTCAACATCTGCATCAGATGAGGGCCTCAGGAAGCTTCCACTCACGGTGGAAGGTGAAGGGGAGCCAGTGTGTGCACATCACATGGTGAGAGAAGAGGTGAGACGGGGAGGGAGGAGCCAAGCTCTTTTCAACAGTCAGCTCTCAGAAGAACTAATAGAGAACTCACTCATTACCCCAAAGATGGCACCAAGGTCTTCATGAGACATCCACCCCATAACCCAAACACTTCCCACTAGGCCGCTCCTCCAACATTGCAGATCAAATTTCAGTATGAGATTTGGGGTAGGGGGGGACAAATAGCCAACCTATATCAACTATAAATTGTTTCACTGGTACACTTTTTTATAATTAAAAAACTAGAGATTCTAATAAAACAGTAAAGGAATTATGGTTACACTGAAGTAAACTTACAATTCTCTCACAGTAGTAAACATCCTAAAGAGCATGTTAGCCTCGTCTTCCCCGGACCATAGAGAAGTGTGTGACTAATGGTTAGTATGAATTAGTGTTTCATAACTGAACTAAAGTAATCTTTTCAAAAATGGAATTCTGAAGTTTCATCTAGCTAGAAAGTCTTGTTAGAAAGTCTTATTAATAACAGCTAGAAGAATAACTGTCTTTTTATGAGAAAAGTGAATATCTTCCAGTGAGGATTTATACTTTTAATGTACTGAAGTGATTTTAAATAGGAGAGAACTTACAGGCCCATTTCATAATTTAATTTTTTTTAATGATCTATTTCTGTATACCAATCAAAGTCACAAGCATAAAATGTTGCTTATCATTTGCAGGAGGGAACAATCCATAGACTTCTTGAAACCTATCCAGGGGCCAACCTAGCAATGAAGAATTGTACCAGATATGCTTATCAGAATTACCTGTGAAATTTACCTGAGTGTGAAGCAATAGATTAAGCCTGTCCATCCCACAGCCTGCAAGCCACATGTGGCGCAGGACAGCTTTGAATGCAGCCCAACACAAATTTGTAAACTTTCTTAAAACATTATAAGATGTATATATCTTATAATGTTTTATATATATATAAGATATATATATATGTATGTATTTTTTTTTTTTTTTAGCTCATCACCTATCATTAGTGTTAGCGTATTTTATGTGTGGCCCAAGACAATTCTTCTTCTTCTTCCAATGTGGCCCAGGGAAGCCAAAAGATTGGACACCCCTGCGATAGCTATTAGGTAAAGAGGAAAGGAGATAGTGTGGTATTTTTTAAAAAATCTTTACAGGTGAGTTTTGCTTACTCCAAAATGATCATGTTTGCCCATTGGGGTTCCTGAATCTTTGGTTAAGAACATTGCCTTGTAGTTTTTTATTTGTTTCTGCTTTTGTGTTTTTGTTGTTTTCACTGTTGTTGTTCTAATGAGGAGAGAGGAAGAAGGAGCTCTGGCAGAAAGCAGTTGAAATCTAAGGAGAATGATTTCAGATGCAAGCTGTGTTTAAATGAGAGTAGGCCTAGGAGTGCTTCCTTGTTATTCAACTGAGAAGTCCTCTGAAACCTTGCAATGAGCAAGGTTCAGGTGAGGCACAGTAAGTAGCCCAAGGGCATTGTGGTATAGTCCAGTCTGAAAATAATCCCCAGATGCTCCCAGAAGACAGGGTTATCTGTTCCTCCATATACCACCTTCACTGGCATTAACTCGTCCAAGTCCTTCAAAACCTATGAGTTGGGACCATGGAAAACCTCTGAGTTGGGACTGAGGCTAAGGAATTGTGTAGGCTCAGTAGCTCCTTTCTGTCACATTTCTTAAATTTGGCTGCCCAGTAGAATTGCTTTAAAATCCTGATACCTTGGCCATATCCCAGAGCAGTTAACAGTAGCTTTATAAAGCTCCTCAGGTGATTCAATGTGTAGCCACTGCTTTACAGCCCTTTTTGGTGAAACTTTCCTCACAGTATGGCTGAAGCCTCTAGACATTAGTACTCTTACTTAGATTTTACATTTTACCCATGAACTAAGTGTATACATTTACTGTGTTATTTCCTTTTAGTGAGGCTGTGAAACTGAGAAGTCAAAATTTCAACATGTATGGAATGAGACTGGAAGATGGAAACCTGACCAGGACATCACCTCATTTCATTTGGCAGCAATCTGTTTTTATTTTAGTCTCTCTCCAATTCTATGTTCACTTTAAGAAAGCAATCCCTATAAACAGAGTAATACAGCAAAGTTTTGTGGTAATCAATTATCCATAAGTGTGTTATCCTTCACAATTTAGGTCCTTCATTAGCAATTAATTATAAGTAATTAATTATGGATTAATTTTATTTTTCCAAAAAATTGATTAAAAGGACAATGTACACAAAGAAATTAGCAAGTTTAGACTGTGAATGCTGGAATTATATTAGACTATGTTTAGGACTTTCAGGGGTATTAGGAACTAAATTCAAAATAGCTCAGGCAATAACACGAAAAAAAAACAATAATTTATTGGCTCATCCACTTGATGCAGGTGCTCAAAAAATTTTGTCATCCTTCTTTTTCCAAACACTTCGTGTTTCTTATTGTTACATTTTTATTGTTTTATTCGTTACCTTTTCAAATCCCTTCTCACCAAATAGAAGAAAAATGGTCACTAGGTATTCCATCTTCCACGGTCCCCCAAAAAATTCTCCCTGAGACTTAGAAGGAGCCCTTCACTTCCAGCACCTTTATAGCACATCTAGCAGAAGGGCTGGCCCTGCTTTGGGATTTATCATTGTGGACAGAAATGTAGGGCACCATGGTTGGCCAGACCTGGATCATATGACCTCTTTGATATTAAGGGCAGGCTGGCATGTGAGTGACAGTCCCATGAGAGCCACCTAACAGAACAGCACGGCTCATAAACGGAAGAGAAGCAATGTAGGCAAATACCATACATCTACTGTGGTATGCAAATTGTGCTCCAATTTCCTGTTTTTTTTTTTTTAACCAAGAATATAATTACATAGGAAACAAAACTACCTCTAGTATTGAAATCAGTCAATATCAAACAACACATACTATATAGTAAAATGTTACAGATAAGTTTGTTCATCCATAAATATTCTATCTTAAAGTTACTATGCCATGAGACACTAGACTGAATTTCTATTTGTTTCAGAGATAACTTTCTGTGGACGTCAAAGTAAATTTCATCAGAGTAATTCTTCAGTTATTAACAAAGAAAAACATCACAATAAAATAGGTCTGGTAGACATGTGCTTCATTATTCTCTTATATTTTTGTAGCCTTTATGTTTTATGACATAAAACATAAATTAACAGTAGATGAATATTTTCAAAGCAATGATTCATATAACTACCAATATAACCACTACTCAGGTCATTCCTCCACAATCCCCCAGGGTCCCCCTTCTATAACATTACAAACCCTTCACCTTAAATGAAAGTGATCTTTTAAATAGAGGTGACTTTTTCACTTTCTTTATAGTTTTACTACTGATGTAGGCCTCTAAAATATGTTAGCTGTTTTAAAATTTTATCTAGGTGAAATTTTACATATATACACATACATACACACACACACATATATATTATATATATTCTTTTGTTTTACTTTATATACTCAATGCTGTTCACAAGTTTTACCCATATTTTTACAGGTAACTATCATTTGTTTATTTCCATTGCTGTATAGCATTTCATTGTATAAATAACTATAATTTATTTAACCAACTAAATAAATTAGCCT
The DNA here is from genome assembly GCF_000951045.1 of Mandrillus leucophaeus. Lineage (NCBI taxonomy): Eukaryota > Metazoa > Chordata > Mammalia > Primates > Cercopithecidae > Mandrillus > Mandrillus leucophaeus. Next base: position 264,279 of record NW_012101735.1, read on the forward strand.
AATTAAATAAATTAGACCAACCTCATATTTATCACCTAGGAGATTGCCAGAAATAGACAATTTCAGACTCCATTTCACACCTCCTGAATTAGAATTGTAATTTTAACAAGATCCCCAAATGATTTGGATGAGCATTAAAGTTTAAGAAAAAAAATCACTGTAGGTTTTATACATTCCACTTTAAGTTATATATGTATATATAACAATATATACACAATATATATATGTATATAATTTGAAGAGGAATAATTTTGGGAGGTCGTAATAATACAGATTTTTTAACATTTCTAGATGTCAACCTGTTTTTAATAGCGGATTTACAATTACGCATCCACCACCAGAAATGTGTGCATTTTCAGATATTTTTCAAATTCACCAAGAAAAGAACACATTCACTTATTTTTAATAACACATAAACCATCTCTCTTTTAATGGCACTTATTCAGGTCAGAATAGTGACTTTTCACAGGCCAGCTTTTAAACTGTGGTTTCTCATTACCTCATGGTGTGCAACGACAGCTACCATGAGACTGGACTGATCAAATAGGTTTCTTTTACCAGATACCAGGTTATGTGAATCTTCTGTCATTGCCTCCGGAAGATCCTTGTTAATCTATACATTATCGGGAGGAGGAGAAGGAGTATCACTAAGTAGAACTTCTTAACATGTGCTTGCATGTGATTATGAATTTTCTGAATGGTAAGCAGACATTTTGGTAGGAATGAGAAATAGGGAATCTGGAGCAAATGGCATTTCTCACATTAACTTTGTCTCTAGGGAGGCTCCTGACAAGCATGGAAAATATAGGTATATATTAGAGCCTTGAAAAGTGTGATGGAGTAGAAAGGAGCCTCCTAAAGATGGAGTGGAATACTAACATGTCCTATGGCACTATCCATTTACATTTTTACATGTAAGAGTGCACTTACCTTACAAGGATGAGATACCCCAAGAGCAACGATGGGATATTTTAAGAGCTGAGAAAATCTCTCCTATATGGGTTATCAGTTTCTAGGAGGTATAGGCAAAAACCAGAAAAAGCTTTCAAATTCAGCTTCACCAGGCTGGAGCCTTTGCTGAAAGTTGTTCAAAAACACCAATAGAAACCCACTAAATGAAACAAAAAACACCTTGTTGTATTCCTTACACTCTCACCTAAAATCCCCTTTGCCCTCAATCATGAGGACTTGAACATCCTAGGTGACTATGCCTGAGCAGCTTTTGTAGCATCAAAATCTTTAATAGTGTTCATATTACATACATGTATAGAGAGGAGGAAAGTTAGTTTCATTTAATAAAAAGTGTGCATCATGTTGTATTGCATTACATTCGAGTACATAAGATAGAGTAGCTTAAATTAAATGTTATTTACTTCCCAAGAAGTGATATTCTGAAGTCCAGGGTAATCAATAGTCAACCACATGATAATTAGCAATATTAATTTACTTACAATTTTATTTATTTATTTATGTATTTATTTATTTAAGACAGAGTCTCACTCTGTTGCTCAGGCTGGAGTGCAGTGGCGTGATCTCTGCTCACTGCAACCTCCGCCTTCTGGGTTTAAGGGATCCTCCTGCCTCAGCCTCCAGAATAGCTGGGACTACAGGTGTGTGCAACCACTCCCAGCTAATTTTTTTTTAATTATCATTTTTAGTAGAGACAGGGTTTTACCATATTGGCCAGGCTGGTCTCAAACTCCTGACCTCGTGATCTGCCCACCTTGACTTCCCAAAGTGCTGGGATTATAGGCATGAGCCACTGCACCCGTACTATAAGCTTATTTATTTACCTGTTTTGATAAGACAACACTGAAAAGATGGAAAATATGAACAAATGCAAACTTCAGAATCAGAAATGTTGAATTATAAGAGATACCAAGTCAATAAAACAATACAAAAGGTCTTATAAATTTCTATTGGTAATGAAATAATATAGTATAGACTTCACTCATTCTTTCCTCAGATTCCAAGACATGGAGAAATTTAATCCTAGCTTTAGTGTAAACTCTGATAGTTAAATAATGAGTAATATTTCATGACATATATGAGGAAAAATAACCAGCTAATAAATATTGGATAACATATTTGACTACTAAATAAAGTTTTAATGAATACCTTGGAATATTTATTTCTTAAAGAAACGTAGCCAGGGGTTCTATACTGACCACTGACCTCATGCAGATTAGGCTATAACAAATTATTTCACAAAGTAAAACACAAAAGAAAATGTCTAGAAGACCAGAATACAATCTTATATTTTTCCTGATAGATTTCTTTGCAAAGGGATAATATTATTGGCCCATAATAGATTAGCTAAATCTGAAGTTTTTCTGTTTACCTGGTTCACAGTTTATAAAGGAAAATCACAGTCTATGTATTTAGATGGAAAGTTCAGGAAAGTGTTGAACATAGAGAGCTGAGTTTGTTTCATTGCACATCTGTACTCCAGATGCATCCAGGTGGGACTGTTACTGTGGAGCTGCTGACTATAATCCCAGTTTAGTCATCAGACACTAAAAAATACAGCTCTTGTGGCAGGATGTCATCAGCAGGGCTTTATTTTGTAACTAGCTAGAACATATAAGAATGAATGCTAGAAACCAGGGAGCTATGCCTGAGACATAAAATATTTGGTGCAATTATTTGGCGGTTATAAATGTGAGAGAAAAATCAGCTTACTAGATGTATGATTAACACCTAGGAATACTCAATATACGACCTGAGTTTCTGGAGGCATCAGTAATGCCTGACACTGGCTCTCCAAGAGGATGGTGATAACTAACCCTTACCAGGTAGCTTGGTCTAATATATATTTTAGGCAATTTTAGACCAGGTTGTATAAGAAGACATGCTACCTCAGCATATACCCAGCCCAGTCCAAACCTCTCTGTGTCATGTGGTCACAGGCTGTAAGTGCTTTCTTTAGAATATCATTGCCTAATGCATCTTTGGTAGTCACTGTACCTTATCAGCCAGTAATTGTAGGAATCTTAAAACCTCTATGCTTCACTACCTAGGTATAATGAAGTGGATTAAAGCTTGGAGACCTGATTACTTACAAAGGCCCTTAAACGGATTAGAACATGTTGTTTTCCTGTGCAAATGGCTTAGGCCACTTTAAACACATTGTACTCATAATGCCATGGACTTACCAGATCTTTCATTCCTGACCTCAAAGCATGCTGCAAACAAAATGCTTTCTCCATTGTGTAAAGACAGAAAGGGTGGAGCACAATGTAGTAAAATGCAAACTGGAATTTACAGTTCTTTTAGAGGAACCTTATAATTAGAATTGTTGCTTGTATAATTCAAGTTACAATATAAAAGAAAAAATACTCTGCTAAGGGAAATAAGATTAAAAACTGTGTTATCTATATTAGTTGTCTAGTCAAAGCAAATTCACATGGTAATTGTTTAACACTCCATTGTTTTTGTCTATGTGTGCAGAGTTTGTTAAGTTTATTTTATTGTATACACAAATCCATAAGCTCATGTAAAAACAGTTGCTGAGTCATCCCACTCAGGGAGCAATTATTAAACTCCAACACATGAGAAAGATAGAAGTAGACCAAAGTCCAGAAACATGCCAAAATGGATGTGTGGAGCAAAAGACAGGGATATTATTTAATGTCACTTTTCCCAAGACGCTAGATAATGTATGCATTCACTTTAAAAACATTAATTGAGGTCCCACTGTGTGACATAAACTGTTTTAGGTATTTGGGATACAACAGTGGACAAAAAGATAAGATTCCTGAAGAATTTGGAAAAATTAAAGCTCAGGTCACAACTTAGAGTATGCCAATATTTAGAAGGTGAGGATAGGAGGAGGAAGCAGCAAAGGAGTTAAAAATGCAGTAGCCACAAGGTTCAGAGTATACTGCTCAGGTGATGAGTGTACCAAAACCTCATAAATCACCTCTAAAGAACTTGCTCAAGTAACCAACTACTACCTGTTCCTCAAAAACCTATGGAAATAGAAAATTCTAAAAAAAATTAAAAAATGAAGTAGCCCATGAAAAAACAGCACAATTAGGAAAGTATTGTGTTGCAGAATCAAAGAAAATAAAAGGCATCAAAAAAGACGGAATGTTAACTAATTAGAAAGCTGCTGGGATGGAGTAAAATAAAAAGAGAAGCTATTGGATTTGGCAACAGAGATGTCATTCATGACTCTGATGAATATGTTCTGCCTCAACGGACATGCAGTGAAAGACATGCAATCCAATTTGAGTGGATTGAGAAGAAAATGTGATGTAAGGAAGTGTGTGTGGTGACCATAGACAATTTCCTCACTAAGTTTTGTAGTGAATGAAAAGTAAAGGAATGAGAGGTAGTTGGGAGAGATGTAGACATCTAGTTTTTGTTTTTTTTTTAAGTTGGAGATTGTAGTAGTCCATTTTCAAGCTGCTGATAAAGACATATCTAAAACTGGACAATTTACAAAAGAAAGAGGTATAATGGACTTACAAGTCCAAGTGGCTGGGGAGGCCTCACAATCGTGGCAGAAGGCAAGGAGCAAGTCCCATCTTACATGGATGGCAGCAGGCAAAGAGAGAGCTTGTGCAGGGAAACTCACCTTTATAAAAGCATCCGATCTCATGAGACTTATTCACTATCACCAGAACAGCATAGGGAAGACCTGCTACTATGATTCAATTACCTTCCACTGGGTCCTTCCCACAACATGTGGGAATTTGAGATGAGTTTTGGGTGGGGACACAGCCAAAACATATCAGACATAAAATAGCAAACTTGTTTGCTGATAGATAAAATACAGTACAGTGAGAGAGAAACTGATAACGATTACTAACTAGAAGACAGGCCCTGAGACTGTAAGATGGGGTGGGACTCTAAGCACCAGAATGGGGTTGGCCTTTGATGGATGCAGGCACATCTTATTTGTAGTAAGCAAGGAGTGGCATTTGAGTAGAGACATGGACAGATTGGTAACTTCAAAGGAGGACAGACATGTGATCTGTTGGTTTCCTTTTTTAATGAATTTAGAAGAAATGTTTCTATCTAAGGAAGGGGTGGCATGGAGGTTAAGAGAGCTGAGGAAGGGAAAGGGGGGATATGAACAAGCATAAGCATAGTCTTTCAGTCTTGTGCTTTCCTCCAGCAGTGTCCAGTTGCATGAGTACAGGATGTGGGGTGTTGGGATGCATGACAATTTCAGCTTTGCTGGGCAAAGTATCTATAAGGAAGTGATTTTAGAGATGAACATGAGATCTTATCTAGGTAAGGAAGTTAGTGAGAGCAGAAGAATTGATAAGAAGAAATTAGCAGTGCCAATAAATCAGATGGTTAGATGCAGTCAAACAAATTCTGTGGTTATAGGTAGATTCTGAAGACAAACCTTGGAGTCTGATGTACTTACCATTGTCAACAAGAATAAGGGGGAGACTAAGACAACGGGCATCTAAGGTGCAGCGAAGAAAAGAATGATGAAAGCAAGAAGGCAAAAGAACAGATGGCCAATATATTGGATGAAATCTACAAATGGATTTTTTTTTTTTTTGAAACGGAGTCTCGCTCTATCACCCAGGCTGGAGTGCAGTGGCACGATCTCGGCTCACTGCAAGCTCCGCCTCCCGGGTTTACGCCATTCTCCTGCCTCAGCCTCCGGAGTAGCTGGAACTACAGGCGCCCGCCACCACGCCCTGCTAGTTTTTTGTATTTTTTAGTAGAGACGGGGTTTCACCGTGTTAGCCAGGATGGTCTCCATCTCCTGACCTCGTGATCCGCCCGTCTCGGCCTCCCAAAGTGCTGGGATTACAGGCTTGAGCCACCGTGCCCGGCCTTACAAATGGATTTTATATAATCTAAAAATATTTATCACAGTATAATTTACGCTACTGTAATAAGAAATACCACAAAACACAGCGGCTTTGGTAAGATGCAAGTCTATTTCTCTCTCTCATAACAACCCAGATGTAGGCAGGAAGTTTAGAGGGGTAGATTGTTGCGCTCTGTGAGGTCATTCAGAGATTCAGGGACCCTGTCTTGTTGCTGCAGCACCCAGATGTAGCCCTCATCCACATGTTCAAAGCTGGTTCAACATTATCCTATCCAGGGGAAAGCTACTTTCTTTTAAGGACGTTGAACATGTCACTTCTGCTCACACATCACTAACCATATTGTAGTGATATGGTCACAACTATCACTTAATAGTCTTCAGTTGACTGGACTCATGCCTTGCCAAATCTAATAGGTTTCTATTACTAAGGGGAAACAAGAAAGAAAGGACACTGGGGGGACAAATAGCATATCTCCTACAAATGTTAAAGTTCCTAAGAATAATGGCAAAGTGGTAATGGGCATATTTCCTTGGAATTGAAATTTTTATTCCACAGAAATCAAGACTTAATACATTTATAAATTTATGTATAAAACTAATTTATTGAGTGCTTACTAGGTGCCAAAATCTGAACAGGGAATACTGATACAAGTCTACCATGGTTCTTTATTTTAAGGAGCTCCAACTCTTTGTCAGGGGAGGGAGAGAAGCAAAACAAACAAACCTAGTGCCATACATGGCTAGAGACACTATGTTGGAATAATTTATGTAGTAAAGTGGGTGCCTAAAAGGAAATACCTTCACATTCGCTTTCTCATATAACCCTCCAACTTTTCTCTGAGGGTTGTAGGCCTGATATAACAATGTATATTCTACAGATAGGGGGAATGAGACTCGGTCACTTGTCCAAAGGCTCACAGCTTGTAACTGGCTAAGCTGGTTCCAGAATCTACCCTCATGACTTATAAGAATAAGGCTCTTTCTAATATTTTATGCTGGACATTATGAAAAGCAGACCTAGGCAAATAATACCTGGAGAGGCTGTGTGTGTGTGTGTACATTCTAATCATTAACAACAAAAAAAGACTAGAAAAGCAATTGTTTATTAACGGTGTAGAAATAGGTTAATGCACAGCAGACCACACAAGGTGGAACTCTAAGGATGAGAGGAAGCAGGCCAGCTGTTGTGTTAGTATTCTCATTATTCTCCCGATGGAGGTAATTTACAATTATATAAGGCACCATTCTCCTGAGGCATAGTGTACCAAAATAGCCAACAATGACATTATACAGTTTAAGCATTCACTCCTGCCAACCTTGGCTCTCAAAAAGTTTTGGCTATTTTAAGAAATCTAATTCAACCTTAGAAAATAAAGATTTGCCATGTGGAGGATATTGAAAAAGGACTGGAAAAGCAATTTTGCAAAGAAGTTCCGAAACTGTGGTTTTGAGCAATGGCAACAACTTCATGCCAAATATGTAACCTTCCAAGATGACTGCATGGAAGCAGAAAATGTTCACTTGAGCAAATATCCTGCCATGGTTTAAAATGCAACCTCATTAATTTATTGTCAAATCTCAGAAATTATATAATTTATCTCTCGATCACCTTTAGAAAGTTATGTTACTTCTATATTAAGGCAAAGAGAAAGAAGAAACAAGCAGCATCTATATCACAATATTTTCTGAATATTTGAGGCATGAAAATTGAGGCTGAATTCTATTTCTTTCAATAAGTTTTATTGTCCCTGTGTGTTAGACACTGTAGCTCTCAGTAGAGAAAACAGAGTTTAGGAAGACACAATTTGCTGACTTCATCAAGGTCATACACATTGCGAGCTTGGCAGTGGGCTGAGACATTAGACATATACACAAACTGGGCTGAAAAGATGTTAACCGTTCTCTGCTGTCAATATGTAGCACATGGCAGGGCACATGTGGTGGATTAGGCAACTTATCCTGTAATAAATAAAAAGAAGAGGCTTAAGCAGAAATATGGAAAGTGAGTAACTTTCATCAGACACACGCACAATGGAGTGGGAGGTGAGAAGGGAGGGCAGCGAGTAAAGGAGAGGAAGAAAATGAGGGCCCAGGCTCAGTGTGATGAAAGGCACCCAGAGCCAAGCACTAAATTTGCCAGTTATCGACTACAGGCATTTTTCATACTAACCCTCTAACATTTAGAGTCTAAGTGACAGAATGTCCAAACACCATAATTTTTATTTCAATGCCTAAAAATATTTGTGAATCATATAAAAATTATATGATAACTGTGATATTCATAACCTTGAAATGGCCATATATTGACCCAGTTTTCACAAAGAAGATAAATATTATTCAGGAGCATGAAAGTAGTCAATTTACCTTAATCTTTGGCAAAATTCCAGAGCAACTAACTAAAGAAATGCAAGTAAGCAGAGTTTCATCAAGTGCAGATACTACCCAACCAACCTCAGTGTCCTCTGAGACACAGTTACCAGGCTAAATTAGTATTGTTAGGACAGGAAAATGTGGGAAATATTTTCATATATCTTGCTAAAAAAATAATTTTTTTCTTATTCTTTGAGGTGAAGGGTAGAGGAGGTTTAAAGTAGAAAGGCTGAGAGTAGATTAAGCATTTTTTTTTTTTTTTCAGTGATTGATGGTAACCCAAGAAGCCTCCAGATAACAAAATAAGGACCCAGTACAGGACCCTTTTTATTTGTGATGTGTGGTTCAATAAAGTAGAGGTTATTTAGAATATCCAAACTTCCTTTGTACTAAGTAATACACCAAACCTTTGTTGCTGAAAGCAAAGGGAAAAAAATCCAAACTACATGGAGTGCGCAAGAGGGTAACAGACAATTATCAGGAAAGAAATATGCCCCAGGCTTGGCACTGCTGACTGCCTTTACCCAGTAGGTCAGTTACCTACAGATTAATGCATGACACTAACAGTTCACCAGGTTATGACTATAAAAGAGATTAGAGGGCATGTGTGTGCAAAATATGATTCCCCACACAATTTAGTGACATCTATGCTCTCATGCTTTCTAAAACTTCCCAATGGAAATCACTAAATGTTGATTCATATATGAAGAAAATTTGTAAAATGTGATATCCTAACATTACGTATATTTTCTCTGAATGGCATGTTATCAGGGAATTGCAAAGAGTAATACACTTGAATTGTTCTCTTTAAATTTAAAGTTTAACTTGGCTTATATCAGAAATGTACTCAGATTCTGGGTCTGGCTTCACTACAGGATCTGAGCTTCACTCTAAGATTTGATTGTGTTTTGTTCTGTATGGTGCTAGAGTTATTTTATGGTGCGTGCCTTTATAGTAGCTGTGATGGTTAATTTCATTTATCAACTTGACTGGCCACAGGGTTGGTAAAACTTTATTTCTGGGTGTGTCTGTGAGGATGTTTTTGGAAGAGATTGGCATTTGAATCAGTAGACTGAGTAAAGATCTGCCCACACCCATGTGTGTCAGCATTATCTAATCTGTAGAACAGGGCCTTGACAAACAAGAAGTCAGAGGAAGGGTAACTTCACTCTCTTCTGGAGATGGTACATCCGTCTCCTCCTGCCTTTGGACATCCGAATTCCTGGTTCTTGGGCCACCGAACTCTGGGACTTAAACCTGTGGCTCCCCTGCTTTTCAGGCCTTCGTACTCAGGCTGAATTACCTCACCAGTTTTCTGGCCTCTCCAGCTTGCAGGTGGCATATTGTGAGCCAACTCCCATCATAAACCCTCTCTTCTATATCTATATATATCCTATTGCTTCTGTTTCTCTGGAGAACCCTGACCAGCACATTTGACTATTATTAGAATTCCAAGATGCCTTAGAGCTTCTCTAGCTCAAGTGAAAAAAATCTGAGGCTAAGGAGATTTTATCCAAGATCATACAGCCAGTGACTGATAATGTTGAAAAAGTTTTCTCTTTCCAAATGTAGCATCGTTTGAACAAAAACTTATTTTTTTTTCTTTGTTTAGGAACACATTGAACCAGTCGAAGTACTTGGCCCATAGTATTTTAGAAAGTCTCATTCCTTGTGTCCACTTCTTTTGACAGCCTCTCTACTCAGACAACTTTCCATATTGGCATTAGGCATACTTGGGTGTGTTCCTCTAGCAATACTGCTGAATCATAAGTGCTTGCAGGAAGATATCACATCTTCATTTTTATACCCACAGTGCCAAGTGCATTATAGATACTGAATAAAAGAGCATAAACAAGAGCATAAACAAACAAAAGAGCATAAACAAAATAAATAAAAGAGCAAAACAAACAAAATAAATAAAAGAGCAAAACAAACACAAACACCAAATGTTTAAAAATCTGATGCAAACTCCATGCACATTATGTGTCATGCCCAACTTGTGTTAACAATAACATTAATTAATATTATTTTATAACATTGAAGAAACCAAAGTATTATTATGTTTTATACTGAACTGTGGACCTCCTAAGGGCAGGGGCCACATCTTTATTTTTCTTCATTTTTTCCAGTTCCTAATCCAATGCCTAGTACCCAGTATGGACTCCTTTGTACTCATTTGTTCAATGAATGAGTAAATAAATAGTTACTTCTCAAATAACTTTCAGGCACCCACCCAAGTAGCCCCAGATCATCTCTTACACTAGATGTGGATTAAGTGTGCCTTGTTGTAAGACGCCTCACTTTGTTCCTAGCTTATGTTCTTGGCAAGACAATGGTGACATTTTCTAAGAGGCCACATACCCTGTTCTTATAGCACTATGGGCTTTAGCTTCTGCATGGTTTTTTATGCTCAAAGGTTTGGGACTCACCTGTTAATGCCTATAAAAGGGAGCTTTGCTTAGGGATAATAATACTCTTGCTATAACACATTGGAGTGGATGTTGTTAAATAGGAAAGGATTCCACCGTGAACACATCTGCTGCATACTCCTGAGAACTCAAAGGAATGGTCAAGTCATTTAAATTTATCTCATCCTGTCACACATTGATTGAGGACCCACTATGTACCAGGTGAAGTCCTATATCCTCAGGCCTCAGGATACAAAGATGAATAATAAATGGATTCTGCTGGAAAGGAGTTCATAGTCAGATGTGGGAGACAGGCACATAAGTAGATAATTTAATATTGTGATATAAGCACTTGCATAGACTTATGAGCAAAACTCTCTTGGTCAATTATACCAGTTCCATCGTCATCCCAAAGCACTTACATACTTTCCTAAAGCGAGAATGGCTCTTTAGGCTCTTAGTTTTTAAATATTATGAAATCTATCTATTTGGACTTCAGCAATTCAAAGTCACTATTATACTATGTTGAGACCTACAAAACAAACTTCTCCAAATTGATCTGTGTTTTCAAAAGTGAGGATGAAAACCAAGTATTTCTCAGAAACACACACATCCTCTGAAAGGGAATAAAGCAAGCAAACACACAAACCCCTTTAAAACAAATATGTCAGAAGCAGGACTAAATAAAGCATGAATGTAACATGAAACAAGTCACATAATGGAACTGATTGTATTGTTGGGCATGGGTTCTGAAATCCTTCTTCCAGCTCATGCTGTGGCCCCAGGTGAAAAATCTGCAATCTGTTAAGCAATAGTAACCTTTAAGGTAGGAGGGTCATCTTACTCAATATGGTTTTACTCTGGAGCAGAAACTGGGACTAACCAAATGCCAAGTGCCTGCTACCGAAACACAAAATGCTCCTCCATACATGAATAAAAGAAACATCTCTTTTTTGTTAGAAAACCAAAAAACCTACTGCAATATGTAAATTCCTATGAATCTAAGTAATCCTGTCAGTTTCTCCAATTTATTAGTCTATATATGTGTATATGGGTGTGCATGTGTGTCTATGTATGTGTGTGTACACATATACACATACATACACATATATGTACACATACACATATGTAGACTAAGAAATTAGTCTCTATATACAGTTGTTTGTTAATGCCTTCATAATACTATTTTTACTCTACTCAAGAATTTCTAAGCATTTAAGTGCATTCACTAAATTTCTCAGCCTGCCTCAAAATTTAGACACATTCAACATTATTTTTATAAGGTATAATTATCTACATGGAATGTACATAAGGAGTAAGGTCACTCCAATTCCCTTTCAAAAGTTGAAGTAACTTGCTCTGTTGAGAATATCAGAAGGTTTGTTTACCTTATATGGAGTAACAATAATCTGGCTTACTTTCTTATATGGTACAATATTGAAATCTACACCACTTCCAAAACATTGGAATGCACTGCTATCAGATGAAGAATGACTCAAAGCAACACTCAATTTTTTTTTTTTTTTTTAAATTAGGCATCCTTTTGAACCTTTACTAAATCTTCATTTTTGGGTAAGTAAATGGACCGAATAAGTTTGCACTTCATTATCAAATATAGCCAGAGTATTTTCAATTGATGGCAACTCATTTTTCCAGTCTCCTTCCCTGCATTTGGAGCAGATGAGGCAGGGAAATCTGGCATTTGGACTTCCAGGCCCTTGCTCCAATCAGTACACAAGTTTGCTTTTCTTCTTCTAATGTGTATCATGCCTCATGTCTTGAAAAAAAAGATTTAACCAAAAGAAATAGGTTCCCATAGATATTAGATTCCCCTCGATATTTCACAACCATTCAGAAAAGTGAACTTTAAGGACTAAAAACGCCACATTCTTTATTGTTTCTTTCATCTTTATTTTCTCCCTCTCTGGTTAATCTGTACCTTTCCTCTATCTCTTTTTTTTTTTTTTATGGTGTCATGTTAAAACCACTCAGAGAAAAAAAATTACAAAGGCTGAAAGTAATGCTCTTGAGAATTAGTTGACAAGTTACATCATGGGAGATGGGCCAAAATGTCAGTTTGGGGCTACATTGCGGAAAATGGTGAATTCTTATATTCCACTCTAAGTCTGGAGTAAGAGAAAAATTGTAGCCAGGTGTGTAAGTTGTAAGGTTCATGCAGTACTTCAGACTGAAAAGTGAAGGGCTGAAACTCTTCGAAAGCACAAATAGAGAGCTGTATGCAAGAGGCATTATAATGGTGGAATTATAATAACAGAGATGGATGAATGGATGGATGATGGATGGATGAGTGGATGGATGGATGGATAGATGAAGGAGACAAATAAAGAGCAAATTAGCTTACAATGGGTCAGACGTTGTTCTATACCCTTATTTGTATTTTTTGCTTAATACTTACAACAAGCTTATGGGGCTAGTAACATTTCATACCAAAAGAATTGGTTATAGCGATTAAATGTGGAGGGTGAGGGAAAAATTAAACACGGAATTGAGTTTCCAAGTTTATATAACAGAGATAATAGACTGTTAGAGCTATCATATTTGTAAAAAATGAAGCATTTTTGTAAAAAGATAACTCAATTGTAAGAATCTATGTATTATCCCTTTTTTGACATATACAATAGTAAGATCTCATTAATCTGACCTAATTAGAAGCACTAGGGTATGGCAAAGTCATTCTGAATTACAAGAAAATTTCAATAGAGAAGAACATTTTGAAGAAAATGTAATCTCATTAATTCAAGTTCATATAGTAAAACAGGTGGTAAGTGCTTGGCTCTTAATCTGTATTAAGGGTTCTTAGAAAAATATTAATAACTAGACATGTTAAAATTAGTTAATCCACTGTTTAAATGGAAATGTGACCACCAAATAGTTTTGCTACTAAATACGCTTTTTTATTTTTGTTTTCTTTCTTTATTCTGTTTTCTTGACAAAATTTTGCTAACACATCCTAAAATCCTTGCTAAAGTTCCTTATAACAAAATAATATCCAGGTCACTTGAAGATGGCTCATAGAAAAATTATATTTTGATTTGATTATATCATATTCTCTACTATTAATTTTCCTATCAATTGACTAAGAACCTCATTTGCTCCTTTATAATATAAGAACCATTTTCTAAGACAAATTATTGATATTATGATATGTCCAATGCAGGTAGAATGGACGAGCAGAGTTTGAATATTCCTAAGCTATTCACAATTGCTTTTTGTACATATTATAAAGTACAAAACTTTAGTTAAACTCCTTTTATTACTTCCAACTTCATATATGCCCCAGCACTGCCTCTTTCACCACCTGGCCCACCCTCCCTCCTGTACTTATCATATGCCAGATACCATACAATAAATAGATAATGCTTTGCATGAATAATCTCAATTTTCACAACAACCCTATAAGATGGTACTTTCATTATGCTCATTTTAGAGAAGAAAACTTGTGGCATAGAGGAGGTAGGAAATTTGCCAAAGTTGTATAAGTAATAGGGTTAGAATTTAAGCTTTGGTATTCAGATGTTAAATCCTAACGATCTTGCTGTAGAACCTCTTGTTCGAATTAACTGTGTACCTATGGCACCCCCATTGGTGCACTGGGGTTGACTAATTCTAGCTTTCAAGAGCAAATTGTGCACATCTCTTCCCAGCTTTGCATTAAGTGACATCACACTAGTTGCTTGAAACTGGCCATGATGGGAATATTTGTCCCATAGACATTTTCAAACTAGAAATCAAGGCTTTATTTTTCTCCTAGGTCGCTGGTTTTTAAGTGTTGATAAGTATTTATCAACACATCACTGGACACCACTTTTCTACTTTTGGGTTCCATGGAATTTATAAAACTAGGAAATTCCAGTCCCATGGTTGGCTGACAAGACAATCTTAACAAGCTGGATTACTAGATTGAATTAATCCTTTGTTAGTTATTTTTGTTGAATAGAGAAGCAGGTTAACTTAATGTGTACCATACAGACATAAGAACTAACTTACAGACTTATGTAGTAACTTACAGATTATGTATGGTCTAGCTTCTATGTTGACATGACACCTGTCTAGATTAAAATAGTTACTATTGTCATCAAGCAAGTTCTTGGACCCTACCTCACTTCCTTTCAATCCCAGTGGTTCTGTACAAACTTTTACCAGATGCACATTGGTAGTGCCTGTCTCTGGCAAAAGCAGTGATTCTCACTCCTGTCCAAGTGCTACTCGGACACCACAGTGTGGATGCTTGTTGGAGCCCACTTGGCATTTCACATGGCACAATTCTAATTTATAGGACACATAAACTTGGGACAACTCTCCAAAAACAGATGATAGCAAGTGGTAAATGCTTCATCCATTTGAACCTCGGCAGACAAATGTGAAATGTGTTCGATACTACTCAGGAGGTCCCAGTGGCAATGAGCACCAGATATCCACAGGAATGGTCAACTCAATACTGAATCTTTATATTGGCTTTTTTTCTTTCCCTAATTCTATTCTTTCCCTGTTTTTGCTCCTGCTCCTTGGTGCCAATTTTGAAATAAACCACCTGCATATGAGCCTTTAGCTCTGACTCTGCTTCTGGGGGCAACGTGGGCTAAGACCTCTCCTCTTTGAGAGCCTCCCATACCCAAGGCAAGAATGCCTAAGTTTGAATCAAGAATGAGATAAGGATTCTTTCTTTCTTCAAGTATCTGGTCACATAGAGGATTCTTAACAAGTCATAGTTCTTTCGAGGAGTTAAAATTTCAGCAATAAGGATGACCATTACACAAACAGTTATATAAATGTTTAATATTTCTTCTAATAAGTATTACAAAGAATAAGTATTATTTTAGTTTGGGGGTATATAAAAGCCAGCACTTCACTTCTTAGTGATTCCTGAGATGCTTCTTTCTACAGAGTGGGAACCTGGTATCCCTTGCCTGAGGCAATAAATAATCAGCATTAGAAATCATAATCACCATACTGGGGTGGCATAGGTCATCCTTAAAAAAAAAAAAAAAAATCTGAGATCACAACAGCCAAACCATGAAAAAAAAAAAAAAAAGAATTTTATAAGCATGCAGGACAAATAATATGTTGCTGGTATGGTTTACAAGTGTGTTAGGTACATAAAAAAAAAAAAAAAAAAAATCTCTTTAAAAAAAAAAAAAAAAAAAAAAAAAAAAAAAAAGCAATCCTTTTATAAAAGAGAAACAAACCTCACTACTCCGATAAATTTCCCCGTGGAAAATACAAATCCCCAATTACTACCCAACATGTGCAAAATATAAAGCATATAAAGCCTCACTCAGCACTGAGGATCTGCGTGATATTTAACAAATTACTAGCTTCACAGCATGTTGGATGAAGATTTAGGACTAGACCCAGGCAGGGAAAAAAAGAAAACAAAAAGCCCCAAAGTGGTTGCTTTCAAAATCCTATATGAAGTCAAGTAACTTTTTAAAAAAATCTCCATTTTCTTTCGAGATTTTCTTTGTTGACAGACCCCAAGGACCCAGCTGATGATGGAGGTGAACTGAAATGAATCTAATTACCTCAGATATCTGGTTTTATGTCTTAACTTTTCTTGATTTTTTTTCCCCTGTGGTCTTTTCAATGATAAAGGCATTTAGGAGAGCAGAATAAGAAAAAAATGAAAAATATTGATCTTCTAAACTCTCATATTGGTTTCAGTCACCACTATTTGGGGTAAGAGAGAACCCTGATGGTACAATTTGAGTACATTGTGGTGTTCCAAGGAGTCTCCATTCCAAACACACATTTAGTCCTTGCCTTAATTATTTATTGCAACAAATGTTTTTGAGTGCCTAAAATTACCAGGAACAATGCTAGACTTCGGGAATATAACATGTAAACATATTTTTATTGTTCATCACATTCAAGTCACAGTAAATGGTATGTTAATAGTGACTATAAAATTATATAAAATATTCTTGAAATGGACCTATTTTCCACAGGTGTATGAGCCCAACCATGTGGCCAATGTCTCAGGAAGAATTTTTAGGAGAAGGACTCACAGACCCATGGAATGTTAGAGTTGAACCAAGCCTCAGAAATAATCTATTCCACTTGCCTTGCTTCATAAGTGAGAAAACAGATTCCCAGAGAGATGAAGTGACTTGTTCAAAGATACACAACAATTAAAAAACTGTAACTGAGAAATTAACTATTAATACATTTTGATTCTTCTTAAATCATCCATAGCCATCCATTTTATTCATTCATTCATCTCAGTTAATGGTCAGGGGAATAAAAGGTGGACAAAACAAGAAAGATTGTTGCCTGCTCTTTGGAGTTCAAAACCTGATAACCATTGAGACAAATAGTAATCAAACATTCTCCCAGATAAACATAAGTAAATAAATATATTGCATATCACTGTGCAATTTTGCTTCACTGATTATATGAAACCTACACATAATCTAAGTGAAAATCTAAAAAGGCTCCTCTGAGGAAATGAGCAGAGAAGTGAAGGATGTGGACACATGGGGAGAGGGTATGAGATTCCTGTGGCTGCCATAAAAATTTGCCACAATTTGGAGGCTTAAAACTGTAGAAACTTATTATCTCACGGTTCTAAAAGCCAATACTCTGAAATCAATATGTTAGCAGGGCTGGTTCCTTTTGAAGGCTTAGAGAAAAGAATCTGTTCCATGCCTCTCTCCTAGCTTCAGGTGGTTGCAGCAGGCACTCTTTGGTGTTCCTTAGTTTGTGGCACATAACTCTAATCTCTGCCTCTATCATCACACAAGATTCTACCTGTGTGTGTCTTTGTGTCCATATATCCCTCTTCCTATAAAGACACCAGTCATTGGACTTAGGACCCTAATCCTAACTCAGTAAGACCTCATTTTAACTTCATTATATCTGCAAAGACTTTATTTCCAAATAAGGTCACATTCACAGTTTCTGGATGAATGTAAATTTGAGGGAGGACATTATTTAACCAAGTACAAGCAATAAGCGAAGTTCTTAGAATTAGCATGTGCGAAGTACATGATACAGGAAAAAAGGGGGCACTCCATATGCTGAAAATGAAGTAGCATGTCTAGAGTTCAGAGTGAGGGACTGGGCCAGGTGAGCAGGCCTTGTAGAACATATTGAACTTTTGGTCTTCATCCTGAGAAAAATAGACAGCCACCCAAGGCTTTAAAGAAGGAAATGGCGGGACTGAGTCAATGTGGTAAGAAGGCATTCAGGCTGCAATGTGAAGGCAAAAGGAGCTGTAAGAACTTCTGGAGGTGAAAGCAGTGAGCATGATGAGTGAGGATGGTGGGGCAGAAAACAGGTACTGCACAAACAGATGCTTGGGAATTGAACTGGAGAGGAGACTGGAAATAATTAGCCAGAAGCTGTAAACCGATATCTTACAAGAGACTGTTTTGTTCTTCATGCATTTTTATTTTTTTGGTTTTTGGCCCACATAATAAAAACTGAGGAAATTTTAATACTTCATCAGATTTCTAGCTTTTCTTGAATCACAAGAAATCATGGCAACATTGTGCTCAAATTTCTTCACAGTAAAATTGGTAAGAGCCACATAGCAACTGCTCTTTTTATAGAAGGCACATATTTATTTTACTTCAACTTAGTACTCTTCCCTTCTTATGGTCTTATACCTGCCCTCTTTATATTATATATGAATTGGTAACTTCTAGATTAGATAACAATTTCTGCTCATGTCAAAAATTCTTAGTGATCGATTAAGAAGTGAGGGATACTAAAATGAGATTACATGTGAACGATGACTTCTGACTAGAACAGCCTATTGCATCAGGGTAATCTGAAAGTATGCATGCCAGGCTTCTTTTAACAAACATTATCTAGGGTCTGAACACTCATTCATTCAAGAAATATTCATAAAAGTCTTTCTATGGACCTGGCAAAATACATGGTACAACTATAATGGTCACCAAATGCTAGATCAGAACTACTCTGCCATGTGTTGGTAGAAATATTATTTAAATATCTTATAAATTTTTAATTTGCTATCATTGGTTTTAAGAAAATAGTAATATTAATAAAAGCTTCTTTTATAAAGAGGGTGCTTACTTTTTATTTCATCCAAACTTCAAAACAATCCTAAGAAGCAGTTTCTATTAGTATCCTCATTTTACAAATGAGGAAATTGAAGCACAGAATAATGAAGTAACTTAGCCAAGGACATACAGGTAGGAAGAGGATCCAATATGTTGATCTGGGTTGTCCAACTCCAGAGCTCATGGTCTAGCCACTGTAGCTATACTGACAAAGTGAACTGGAATAAAGCATGAAGGAGTTTTGAAATTTTAAGTACCAAGTAGGATAAAAATTTTGTCAAGAGTGTTATCCCTTTAAAAGTTATTATAAAAATGTAAAAAACATCATATATGTTTCAAAGATACAGAGATTGACTTGAAATACAAATTGGTTTTTTACACGTTGATGTGAAAATTCAGGTTTAGAAAATCACCCATAAAATACAGAACGTTTCCCATAATTAACACTTGGCTTCTACTGATTTCCATAGAAACCTGATTTAGTTTACCTCAAGGCGGAATGGACTAACAAACAATTAGGTAAACATTGTTTCTGGAAAACAAATTTTTTTTTCCAGAGGATATGATCATGGAACCTCATCATTAGCATGCAAGACATGGGCTATATTTCTACAGCAGTTTAAAATAGTTGTATAAATGATCTATTTGATTCCTAATAATTGCTTTGATTTCCCCAATAGCCAATCACTGAGTTACTTCATTAGACATTATATTGACCTATTAATTAATATGGTTGAATGAAATGAATTGGAAATGGCTAATCTAGTTATTTCAATTATTAATAGCATTTTGTATACTCTGACAAAACGTTTCACTTGCTCAACTTTTCTTTTGCATGTAGTTGGAGTAATGGCCAGATAAAGATCTCAGATCACATGAATTCTTTAGTATTGAAGATACATTATAGCAACACAGAAATGCAAGCATTTATAATATAAATTCTCATTTATCCTATTTCTATCCTTTTCCAATTTCGACTAGTCAGAAAGGGAAAATTCTATAAACGCAGACCAGAAAGAGAAAAATCTATTAAATAAAAGCAGTACATAAGTTAATGGCAATGTATTGGACATGCAATTTAAATTGGAAAACCAACTTAAATGCAAAGCAATTACTGACACTTTTAATATTAGCCAGACTAATAAAGCAGCAATTAGATCTCATTATATAGCTATAAAATTGGTTTGTAATAGATTGATTGCACCAAATGTTCCTACTGGTTTTTGATGGCCTTATGGACAAGAGCACTATTCTTTTATTTTGTTTTGAGGGAAAAACAATCTTACAGTTATAATTCATTTTATTTCTTCCTTTTAAGTTGGCATCAAAGATGAGGCAAAGCAACAAACACAAAGGAAAGAAAAAAGAGGAGAAGGGGTAGGAGGAGGAAGAGGGAGAGAAGGAGGAAAAAGAAAAGATACCAAACACTACATATGCCCAGATATATTTATTTTCCACAAGGGATCACCTAGTAATTTTAGAATCTTCTTGCCAGAAGCAGTATTTAAAACTTGTATAGAAGGTTGTTCATTTGTTCATATTTAAGTTAGGTGTGTAGAGGTGCTATACTAAATAGATTATTTGTCTACATTATATAATCAAATAACTGATGTATGTGATCACAAATTTCTGATATCAGGCACTATGATTCTATAGAACAAAGAATCAACCCTGTAGCACACATACAGGGGGTGTCTCCCAATATTCCTTCCTCTCCTCCTCTACAGCATCATCAAGTATGGAAAAGCCAATAAATTTGTTACGAATGAGAGAGCGAGCAAGAAATAAGCAGTGGTCCATGACTATTGAATGACTGCAATTCTAAAAGTCTCTTTCCTTGTCTGACACAGGACAGATTGTTGCAATCCATTCTTGCTCCAGAACTCCCTTCGTGATCGGGATGAAATAAAACCACATTCTTCTGTAGTTCCTTCCCTTTCTCTGTCTGTTCAACTCACCTCTCACCTGTTTCTTCCAAGAGCACTCTCAATAGTGATTACATGCTCATGGCCACTTGTGTGCTTCTAGGGAAATTAATCTAACACAAGGTTCTTTTTTTGTTTATTTGAAGCCTTTCATTACCCTACTTACTCACTGCCTTTTCTTCCATCATGTTAGACTTTTTTCTTGGCACAAGGCTCCCTAAACAGTTACATTTCCCAGGCTCCCTTGCAGCATGATAAAGCTGTGGAACTGAGTTTCATCTAAGAAGAAATAAATGGTATCCTTTGGTAGGTTCAGGGAATTTACTATCTCGTGTGCACTGTTTGACCTTTGTTCTTCATGCATTTCACCGTCGTGCTGCCTAGAATGAGACAACATCATCTTGGGTCATGAGGATGGATACCACAACTCACAGACAACAAAGTAGTGAGATAAATGAAATCTAGTGCTATACGGACTTTGTAAAACAGAGCAACACATCACCTTTGAACTGAACACCTCCCGAATTTTATGTGAGAGAAAATAAAACTCTGTCTTGTTTAAACAACTATAATTTTTGTTTCCTAATACTGTAGAATCCAACCCTAACATATATATATATGGCAAGTCCAGGACTGTTACATCCCAAATTTTGTCAGCCCTTATGGGTTCAAAATATTTGACATAACTGAAACAAACTAGTAAAAACGCGGATGCCACAGAAAACTAAACAACACATACTGTAGATCATTCAGAACTCAAGATAGTAGGATCTAGCACTCACTAACAGAAAGAGGTTATGATATGGAAATATCCAGTTTTGATCTGAGAATTGTGTGCTCTAACAGGCCAACTCTCCTCGGGTTGGCTTACACTCACATCTTGGGAGACTGAATAGTGTTCTGCAATGTGGTGTGTGTGTGTGTGTGTGTGTGTGTGTGTGTGTCTATGTGTGTGTGTGTATGTCTGTATTCACATACTGAATAAGTAATTTTTTTAAATACCTTAAAATAAATTGTCATATACACTAATGTTAAAATAAAAACTTTATTTTTTTTCTACTTTAAGTTTTTTACTTCTTACTGATTTAATGGTGAAACTAATACTCAGGCTTTAGTTTTTTAATTCTAAATAACTAAACTAGGAAGTTAACTAAGACCCAAAAATATAGGTCAATAGAAATGAATCTACAATGATCTGATATTTGGGGTTAGATGTCCTCTCTAAAATGTGATTAGTTTATATATAGTGATGGTCAGCAAATTCATTCAATTACATAGGAATACATTTTGTGATTAATTCATCCTGTAGATTCAGCAGAAAGCTATGTTGCTCAGAGCTAGCATTATAGAAGGAGATTACTGAGATATCTCTATGGCCCTGGAGGGCAACCACTAACATCCTCCAATAAATATTGACCCAAATCAAACCACGGCCTCCTGTTCCTTGTGTATATTTCCAGGGATGTAATCGGCTCTTTGTTCATGTTGGGGAAGTGGGAGACCTTATATCCACATGAGAAAAATGGAGATAGGTAGTTGGCTGTGATTCAAATAATACATGTGCATTTTTAATTTAGTAGACATTTAAATTTTTGCGATATTTTATGTATCAAATGTATTCTAATCAATGTTCTGTTAAACTATATTTTCTTACATAACTTAAAAAATATATTAAACATCTACTGTACTCATGTGTCCCATTATATAGAAATTTTCCACTTTATTTTTATTTAATATTTCCTCAAAGTTGTTAATATTTGTTGATAAAAGGCAATGCAATCTTAATAACATGTATTGAGTGAATATATTTATTACATTTGTCTGTTTTGTGCATTTTTCTTCGGATTTTAAAATTCCTATTCTCTTGTTTCCTTTAATTTGAACATCTGTTGTAATCTATGGGAACCTTTATGAATAGTGTATCTTCAAACAGACCATCAAAAGCCTAAATTTTGTTTTTTCTTTCTTTTGAGCTACTCTCTATGGGAGGATTATGATCTTTTCAAAAATCAATACAATGATCCATGGCTTATACAGTTTTTTCCTATAATTCAGTTATTTAGTTGATCTCATCTGCCTATCTTTTTTATTTTTTGAAACAGGGAGTTTCACTCTGTTAACAAGTCTGGACCTAGTTTATCTTTCTAAATTAAAAACTATATTTATAAAAAATGGAAGGGTAATTTCATTCTCATATTGTAAACAAAACCCATCAACTATAAACATCTTGTTGGTAAGAATAATAGAATTCTTATACTCAACCAAATGGGTCATCGAAGAACAAATCAAAACAGCAAATAGCTACTTCATTTAAGTCAAAAAATTGGTACAATTTTTTAGCTTTAAAGCATAGTGAAACAAAATTTCTAGAAATTCATGTTTCATTAAAAATTTGAACTCAATTATGTAAAAAATACATAGAAAATGTGACCAGAGGGAAATACACCAAAATTTTAATAGGTATATAAAATATCAATTAGTATAATCAGTAGAATGTATTTTTACTTTCTTCTTCAGTTTACTGTTACTCAATTTTTCTACAATATGCATATAAAATACGTTCCTCTTTGTGCCTTACACACAAAGGAGCAGACCAGAGAAAGTTAGAAATTAAGACAGAAAGGAAGTGTTGAAAGTGGCGGGAACTTAGGTCTTCAAGAAAAGAAGCACATTCTTACATTCTTATAGGGATGACCAGGGATTTGTACATCCTATAGAGGAAGGCAAGACTCTATTTTAAAAAAAAAAAAAAAAAAGGTCCCTTAATGAAAAGTTATTAAAGGGCCTTCTACAACAGAAAGTGCCCCCAGATTGCAGAATGCTTCCTGCAGAGAGAGACCCTCAGGCAGGTCCTACTTGTTCCACGAACAAGTTTAGCCCTGAAGGAACAAAATATGGTGACCACAAAAACTTAAAAGGAAATGAAAAGCTCTCCAGCCGCTGTTCTGCCCACCTGATATTAATGCGCTCCCATGCGCTGCCACCTCCTCTTCCTTCATCACCTGCAGAGCCTTGGCTTTGGAGAGGAAAGATTCTTATTAAAACTCTTCAAAAGGCAGAAAACGCCTGGAACAAAGTAACTGTAACTGTAAAATGTCCTGAAAGGCCAATTAGAAATTGCAATACTGGGAGTTTTATTACAACTAACTCCTCCTTAATTATCAATCAATGGATTCTGTTGGAAAAAAAAAAGCTTCATATTCTCTGCTGGGGAAATGATGCTAATTATTTTCTGTTAATTAAGGCTGTTCTGGGATTCAGACGTGCCATCCTTCAACTAAAAGATTGACACATCAATGCTAACATAATGTTCAGTGCACCCTTCCAAAGTCTTTATAACCGGTGATAATAAATTAGTGCATGTTATTTTAAACCTCTTTAATAATCATGGCTTTGTCTGGGAATGAAAAATGTATACACATACTACAATACATGTACTTTATTACATTACTTAATACAGCCTTGCAAATATTTAAAGAGGAACTCTGAAATACTGTGGCTCACTTTCACAATTTTATTAAGCAAAAATTAAATACAGCATTTATAAAGGTATCTACTCATACCTCCAACAGCAGGAGGATGGGTTTAAGATAATTTAATTCACTAGGTTCTCTGTTATCAAAAATAGAACATTTCAGGACATGTGTGTGTCAAAGCAACTACCTGTCAATTATTTAATCAAATAATAGTTCAAGTAGAAGATTGCGCTTATTCATGTTAAAGTCTAAAATATAATAAATACAAATTTGTGGTCCCTAGGCTTTCTTTTATTATTTTTCAGAGTGAACAAGTTTGAACACAAAATGGCTCTCAGGGATCAGTTGGTTTCACTTCAACCTTCATGACTCAGAAGGAAGAAGCCCCAGAAGCTGTGTGACCCAAAGTGATAATCGGAGTAAAATTGTTGTTGTTAATGACACAGGGCCTTCTGATTTTCCCTATGTCTTCTGGCTATTGGTAGTTATGCATCACACACACACACACACACACAAACGAAATGCACAGTTCCCACTTGTTCTTCCACCAGGAGTATGGAAACTACAGCTGAAACTCTATCTGAAACTTCAAAGAATTTAGTTAATGAAACGTTTCTCTTCTCTGACTTGGCATTGTCTATAGTTTCCTACAAGTTAAGAAAAAAAAAAGTGAAGAAAGTACAGTGAGAAGTGGTGGTGCTTACTTCCCACTATTACCATCTTCATTAGTGGATTTTCAAATTATAACTTGAATGGAAATTTTTGAGGAATGAATTACAGGTGAATAAGTTTAGGCACAGTGATATGAAGATACTTATCCAAATAAGTCTGCAAATAGTGATCTGAACAAATTCTATTCTATCACATAATTCATCCTAAACTTAGGACCACCAAACTCTTAAGTGCTATTAAATACCAAGCCATTTCAAGGGAAATGTCAGCTTCACAATTTCCAATCATCTATATTTCTAATTCAACATGTAATTTATCTCATGATGAACAAACTGATATTTATTTAGATGCAAAACAAAACCAAAAAATAAACAAAAATATTTACTGAGATCATAGAATTCATTTAATTGCTATTTGTCTAATTCCCAAAATAGAACTGTGAGATAAATATCATCATTTTATAGACTAGAAAACTCATGTTCAGAAGGTTTAGGGAAGGTTTAACAGTGAACTAAAGGTCACAAGTCAGTAAGGAGTCAGACAGGTATTTATTTCCAAGTAATCTAACTTTAAGTTATATTCCCCATTGCTATAGAGTCAACGTTTGTTCCTCAGCCACCTAAAATTTATGTGTTGAAATCTTAACCCCCAATGTGATGGTAGTAGGAAGCGGGGTTTTTGGTAGGTAATTAGGTCATGCAGATAGTGCTTTCACAAATGGGATTGGTGTCCTTCGAAAAGAGGCTGCAGAGAGCAACCTTGCCCCTTCTTCCACATGAGAGCCCAGCCAAAAGTCAACTGACTGTGAACCAGAAAGCAAGCCCTCATCAGACACCAAATCTGCCAGCACCTTGATCTTGAATAACCCAGCCTCCAAAAGTGTAAATAATAAATTGTGTATAAGCCACCCAGTCTACAGCATTCCATTAGAGTAGCCCAGATGGACTAAAACACATGTCTACCTTCATCATAATGTCCTCTTCAGTAACTTATCTAGATATCCTCTAAGCTAGGGTGTTGCAGAAGGAATGAAGATGTAGAAGATACGGCTGATGATTGATGGGGGTGATAGGATGCATCTGATAACTGAACTGATAACTAATGAACTGATAACTAATACTACAAGGCTAAATATTATAAGCATCTATAGTTAATAAGTGATATATACTGAACTGATCACTCCTCACCTTTGCCAACATTCTGTCTGGTTCATGCCACTGTTTACATCCTTTGTCAGACTATATTGTAATTATTCACTCAGTTAAGCTCTCTACTATAATGAAAGCTCCTCTAAGGTAGAGAATGTCACTCATTTGTATTGAAATGACTAAAGCAATTCCTGCACATAGGATCAGGCACAATATTGTTTTTGAAATGAATGAACGTATAAGATGTTTTAACCCGTAAGGTCACTCTTTAATTTATTTACAGAGTTTCAGCCATGTGCCAGATAGCATGCTAGGCTTTGGAAGTACAACTCCAAATAAGACAGATGCAGTTTCTATCGGCATGAAATTTACAGTCTAAAGGAAAGGAGAATTCAGTTAAGAAGTAGAAGGAATGGAGAATACAGTCGAGAAGTAGAAAGAATAAAATACTGTTTAAGTACTATGTTTCAGGAATTAGAGACTGTTACGGAATGTCAAACATACACAGGGGAATCTGTAACTCATACAACCTAATTCATTACCATACCAAGTTTGTTCTAGACACTTGGGGAGGAAGCAAAGTAAAAGCAAACTTCCCATACCTACAGGTGAATAGCCCCTGGGAGAAGGCACCTGAACAGCCACTGCTGTTTTCCTCAGCTACAAAGGAGAGAATGAATGTAGCAATCAAAAGACAAGACAGGGCATGCCAATGAACACACAGACTGAGCAGAACTGAGTTAGTGACTTCTCCATCACTATCTCCAGTGCCCCTCTGTCTGCATTACTGTATGTGGATGCACAGACACTCTCATCCTTCAGGAAACAGAAGTCATCACTTTACTATCCACTGAAAACATATTTATATGAAGAAAAGGCCAAGAATAAAAATCAGCTTCTATGCGCATAAGGCAGTTCACAGAGAGCATTGCCCAACACTCAGCACCTCCAGCCTTGTTGGTCAAATCCCAAACTAGCAGAAGTGCCTTGGCCGGATGTTGCCATCTCTCTCTCCTGCAAATAAACAGAATATTTTTTACCTATGATAGGTGATTATGTGGCTTTCACTCAGCTCTTGTAATTCATTCGTACCTCCCGGCATTCATGAGTCATGGGTCTTTTACACTTGTCACAGAAACCTAATCCCTACCCTTCATGGGCCAGCTATCCTGAAGATGGCTGAACATGTAATTGCCTTGAAGTGTAAAATATTTCCGAACTTATTTATTACAGCAATGCCTGCTAGCATCTCTATGGTTGAGGTTGTGTCAGCATTTTCATTATAACCCCCTATTTCCAGCAGTAAAAATGTGCTCCAGGCTTAAACTCAACACATGGAAAATAAGTCCAGAAGGGAATTTTCTACTACTTTTTGTGAAAAAATAAATAAATAAGTTGGTTGGGGCATTTTTAAAGTTATATGACTGAAAAGAGGGAAATGGCATAAAATGGACTTTGGAAAGCTTCCTTTTTGTGCTAGTAAATTCCAGGGTTCAAAAGTGGGTGTGGTAATAAAGGTCCTTACCACTGGCGTAGGAGGCCAGCTCAATTCCTATCACTCTATCTTTGGGAAGCCAAAGGAAAAAAATGGAGTCCTGCCCAATTCAAAATTTAAAAATTCACTAAAGAAATGAGGAAATAGTTGGTCATGGTGGCTCATGCCTGTAATCCAGCACTTTGGGAGGCTGAGGCAGGTGGATCACCTGAGGTCGGGAGTTCGAGACCAGCATGACCAACATGGGGAACCCTTGTCTCTACTAAAAATACAAAATTAGCCAGGAATGGTGGCACATGCCTATAATCCCAGCTACTCAGGAGGCTGAGGCAGGGGAATCACTTGAACCCAGGAGGCGGAGGTTGCAGTGAGCGGAGATTGTGCCACTGCACCCCAGCCTTGGCAACAAGAGCAAAACTCCATCTCAAAAAATAAATAAATAGAAATGAAAAAAATAGATTTGAGTTACAAAAAGTTAAAAGTTAAATAGGACCACATTTGGGAGCAGGTCTATCTTCTAGCCTGGAGGTAAACCCAGTCAGGTTTGGGACATGACTAAGAGCACCTTCTGAGCTGGTGATCAGAAGTGGTTGTTGTAAAATGGACAAAGAATGAGATTTAACACCAAAAACCCATGCCCCAGTTCTTCCACTTATTAGATATGATTTTAGGAAATCCATAGAAAACATTCCAGTGCCACGAGCTTTTCAGCTCCCATTTCAACAGAAGGGCACCATTACTCCAAGATGGCTGCAATTAAAAAGCATCTTACTTGGAAGCTCTTATTACTGATGTTGGCTAGCTGATCAATGAGATGTTCTGAAAGATTAGCTATTGCATCAGCTAGTTGAGATCTAAGCATCTAAGCATCAGGTTAGGTAAATTTCATCGGTGGGGAATATAACAGTGACAAGCCCAAAGTACAAGTTATCTTTGAGAGGAAGAGAATGAGGAGCAGCAGCTGGAGAACTTGGAAAGGCAACATGACTGAAGTGAGGATAAATTAACTGAAGGTGGGTTTTACAGTCCCCAAAAATCATTTTTAGTATGGTTAGTGAAGATGCAGTAGGTTAAATGGTCAATTCTGGCAACTTGTTGTTGAACTTGTGGTCATACATAACATTTTTTCTCCAAGAAGTTCATTTTTTCTATATGTTATCTAAGGTTCTTTTATATATTTTCTACCATTTGCTAAGATTTAATAAAGCCTCCATTATGTCCTCAGTCTATGCAAGGTACTGTGAAGGATTCAAAAAGGTATTACTCCCTGCCATCCAGAAGCATACATTCATATAGGAAATACAGCCTTACTCACATGAAAGAGTGTCACTTCCTAATGGTGGGTGTCATAGGCAAAAAATGCACCCCCTCCAGAAGATACCCACATCAAGTCCCTGGAACCTGTGCATGTTACCTTATTTGGAGGATTTTTGTGATGTGACTAAATTAAGGATCTTGAAAGAAGGTGATCAACTTGAATTATCTTTAGGTCTTACATGTCATTACAAGCATCATCATGAGAGGGAAGAGGAAAAGACACAGGGGGTGGAAAGCAACGTGATGATGAAAATACAGACTGGAAGGATGCGACCTTAAGTCAAGGAATGCCAGCAACCACAGGAAACTGGAAGAGGCAAGGAAGTACTCTCTCCTACAGCCTCCAAGGGGAGTATAGCACTGCTGACACCTTGATTTCAGACTTCTGACTTCCAGAATTATGAGAGAATACATTTCTGTTGTTTCCATCCACCCATTTCTTGGTAATTTGTTATGGCAACCACAGAAACTAATGTAGTGGGAAAAGAGAAGTTCTCCTTTTCAGTGCTTAAGGAAATGGAGTCCAAGGTAGGGATGAGGGAATGCAAAGGGGAGAAATGGTGCTGAAGAGAACAAAAACAATTCAAATGTTAATTTTGTTTCCAAATTATGGTTAATATGATCCAAGTTATAAGAGTTGTGCCTTGGGGCGGGGGAGGGACGGGCAGCAGCCAATTTTAATATTTACTTTTA
The DNA here is from genome assembly GCF_000951045.1 of Mandrillus leucophaeus. NCBI lineage: Eukaryota > Metazoa > Chordata > Mammalia > Primates > Cercopithecidae > Mandrillus > Mandrillus leucophaeus. The sequence continues at coordinate 293,634 of NW_012101735.1, forward strand.
GGATTTGCATTTTCCTCTACCTATAAATTATTCCCAAACCTTTAAAAACACATATGTGGTTTGTAATACTAAGTCTTTCAACTAACCCTTAGGTTAAGTCAGATAAAATTTACTTTAGCAAGAACCTTCATCAAATGGCCCTGTTGTCTCTGAAGAGATGACACTTTGCTATGAGGGAAGGGACAATACTTTAGTGTTTTTAGTGATAATATTCATAGGTAATGTTCAAAACCGGAACTTAATCCTTCCTGGTCATTTTAGCAGATATCCTAATGCCAACTGGGTATTAATCTTATAGACAAATAACTATAATTGAAAACTCTTCAACTTCTTTATGTGAAATATGGCTCTTAAAAACTAGATGACTATATTTTAATTAAGAGAAAAAAAATTATCTTTCCTTAATCCTGGAATTATTCAGTCACCATCCTTATTCTCCAGAGGACGAATATCTTAAAGTAATTCAGTCAAACATCAGCTATGATGTTAAGAGAACAGTAGATTTTTGTTAATTGAATTTTTAAATTAACTTATTTGACCAGAAACACATTTTGGATTTAAACCTTGTTGTCAGGAGTTTATTGAAAACATATTAGCTCTCTTTCCTCCTTGATAAGTGTAGCGATCTAGGAATAGGGCTCATTCATCTGTTACAATACAGAGGTTGGTCCCTAAAGAATGTGGCATGGCCACTTCCCAGGTGGCCTTAAAGGAGGAGGCCTTATATATTTCTGTTACCTGCAACTGCATCTACAGCTTCCTATAGCAGTTCCTTCTTCCAGAGACCAGTTCATAAACATGTTCCTGGCACTGAGGTATGAAATCAGAACACTCATTTATTTATAATTATAAATGAGTTCCCATATGAAGTAGGATTGTTGAGTTGTTGTGGCCAGGATGTTCTCTTCATTTTGGCAAATCTTGTTAATACTCCATACTTCTTTAATGCACTAATTAAATGTATAATTAAATAACTCATTGCTAAATGACTTATTCCTCAATAGACTTCAAGCACCACAGAAGGGCAGAACCCCTGTCTGTTTTGCTCATTGTTCTATCTTTAGCAAATATGAAGTCATTAACACACATAAACACAACCAAGTACTGTATACATAAGTATATTTACAGATATGATCATCGATTTATGCTAGAATTTTTAACAGTGGTTGAACAATTGATGTATGTAGACTAATTGCTACTTAGTCAAAGAAAGAGCCATAGAAAAATGGGGGTATGAATTTAAAGATGAACAGACTTCTCAATTTTCCCCTTAACAGCTGGGAGATTTTCACATGGGTAATTTTCCCCTACTCCGTCCTATATTCCTAGGTTATCATTCTGGTGTACAGGGTCCCAAATCATTAGAAAAGCTATTTCCTTGCACCAAATTCATATATGTTTGCAGAGGCTGGACTGACAACTGATATCCAAATGCAATGGGACAATTGCATTTTACATCTTTCCCCCATCGGTCATGGGCAGAGGTGGTACCTGTGTGAGAGACTCACCTCCTTGGGGCAAGAGGTCATGTTAATGATTCAGCAGAGGAACTTTAAAAGTGATGCTAAGGTACGGCTAGTTTACCTCTACAAAATATTACCTTTACTTGAGTATCTGGAGATCAAATGGTTTATGTGCTACTCAATATCATAATATAATAGAATTGTATTTTTTTGGAAAAGATTTGATGGATTTTAAGGAATCTCTCTCATAATTTTCTCCCATGCAACCAGTTCGACTTTATTTCTCTCTTCTCCCCAGCATGTCCACTCTCCAGGCTGGTCTCTGCTGCCCTCCAACAAAGAAACACCTAACCTTATTTTGTCTCTATGGTTTCACAAATGTTTTTCTTTTTGCCTGGCATCCCCTTTCCTTGGCCAAATTATGCTTATTATTTATATCTTTGATCATTACATCCTTACTTATCTCCTTTCTTTTTATTGCTCAACATAATTGATAAGACATAAACCCCTTGAGGACAGGATCAGTATTTTATATATATTTTTTTCTAGCCTCTATCTCCACTCAGAATCAGGTAAAATGCATAACTGGTAGTCCATAAATGTCGACCAATGATGAATTTACATCTATTAGATTTAAATGCAGTTCCCATTATCCCCTGTAATGAGGAAAGCCACAGCTCAGAGAAAAACAAGATTTTTCAGTAATTTCTAATTTAAAAGAAACACTCATCCTTAATAAAATCAAATAGAAATGTTTTAATTCATCCATTTGCCTATCTCTTAAACATAAATTAAAGAAGTATTTGCTTTTTCATTTTACCATGCTCTTCCATTTTATAAACGAATAACTATAACGTATGTCACATGTGATTGGGGACGTATGTCAGGACTGAACAATCTCCCTGTTCGTAATGTGCAGTAAAGGATGAAAAATCTCTGATTCAGAAACACATTTGAATGTCTGGGGACACTTCTAGAAAAGAACCCACCCTTGTGCAAATGCCTGGGCCTACTGGTGGCTGCTGTCAAGAAATAAAAGATGAATACCATAGAATTTCTGATATTAAAGAATTCAGAACCCAGAACAATCTATGACAGCATAACAAACCACCTTGTCTTAGTCTATCTGTGCTGCTATAACAAAATACCTGAGACGAGACAATTGATTAAAAAAGAAACAAATTTATTTCTCACAATTCTGGAAGCTGGGAAGTCCCAGATCAAGATACCAACAGGTTCAGTGTCTAGTGAAGGTCTCTTCCTCATAGATGACACCATCTATGTCTACTCACATGGTAGAAAGAATGGAGGGGCAAAATAGGGGTACAAACAATGTTTACTCACATGGAAGAGGAGCATAAGAAAGTAAACCCACTCCCTTAAGGCCTTTTATAAGGGCCCTAATCCCATCCATGAGACCTCTGTCTTCATGACTTAATCATCTCTTAAAGGCCACTCCTCTTAACATTGTCACATTGGCAATTAAGTTTCAGTATATGAATTTTGGGAGACACAACATATGAATTTTGGGAGACACAACTGGCTTAAAACAACAACCATTTAGTTATGGCTGAAATCTTTTTAGCCATTAATTCAGATAGGTCACAGTCAGGCGATTCTATTTATGCCTGGTATTGAGAGAGATATTAAGTGAAAATCAGCAGGTGGATGGACTAGCGTGGTATTTAGCAGGTGATCGGCTGGCATGGTATTCAGCACGTGGATGGGCTGGCGTGGTACTCAGTTGGTGAATGGGCTGGCATGTTTACATAGGGGTGGCTGGAAGTCAGGGAGTCAGTGAGGACTGTCAACAAGATTGCCTATAAGTCCCCTTCAGCATGGTAGCCACACAATAAGACATTTTATATGGTGTCTGCCTTTCCCTAGAGAAAATGTTCAAGAGATGTGAAATGGAAGCCACGTGTTTCTTAAGGCTGGATCTCAAAGCTAACATGGGATTATGGATTATTTCCCACATGTTCTGTGGGTCAAGCAGTCACTGAGCCCATCTTGTTTTACAGAGAAGGAACACAAACCTCACCTCTGAATGGGAAGAATATTGGCAGTTTGTGGCTATCTTTAATATATCACAGAAGGTTATAACATAAGCTTGACTGTAATACACAATGGGAAACAGTCAGTTTTTATAAAAGATACACAAATGAGTACTAGAAAAGTTTTAAGAAGGACAAGAGCACGTAAGAGAGTGATAAATGTTTTCCAAAAAAAGTTGGTATGGAGTTGAGTCTTGAATGATGGTTAAACCCTACTTTGAGATGCTGACTTGAGGTGAAGGCAGAGGGTAGTCAGAGTCAAGTGAAAGTGTTAGGCTATCTCACGGCACACATAAGAAAGGGCACGCAGCTCCAGTTTCCCTATGAGTAGGCTGTGTGAACAGAAGTGACTGGAAATAAGGTCTGGAAATGTAAGTAGGTCAGGATTTCAAAGGCTTTTAAATGCATGGCTAGGAAGCTTGGGCTTTTTTCTCTAGGTGATGAGTACTCATTCTTTTCTTAACCAGCATCTGGGAGCAGGAAAGAAAAGCAAATTCTTCAAATGAAGAGGTTCTTCAGAGTTTGAAAAATAATGCAAAGACTATGTATTTATAAAATTAGATGTTCTTCCCTTTATATGAGAAATTCAGGCTTTAAGGAATTAATAATAATAACAACTGACATTTTTGAGTGTTTACTATGCGTCAGACTCTACATGAAGGCTTTACTTGCATTCACTGGTTAATTTTGCAACAATCCCATGAGTTAGATACTATTATTATGGACATTTTAACAGATGAGAAAATTAAGACACAGAGAGGTGAAGTAATTTGCCTATGGTGACAGCTATATTGAGCCCACACACCTACGTGGTTTGTCTAAGGTCATCCAGTGGCCAAGAAACGTATTGGAACTAGAAGCCAAATCTCCTAATTCCCATTCCACTTTTCTTTCCACTACATGATACTAAGAAGCAGAGAAATGTTCCTCTCTTATTCTTTCTTCTATTCTCAGACATTTCTTTTTGTCATGATTCACTTTCAAATTCTTTCCTCTGCCTCCTTGGTTTTATGTGTCATAGAAGAATGCATGATCTTTGTCACCACCTCTATCTTCCAAACCCATGCTTTCTAATTCCCTGCCCTCAGTAATATTCTCATATTTTCATTCCAATGAGTGGATTCTGGTTACCTTCAGAGACAGCACAAAGCACTCAAGATTCTCTCTAAATAATATTTGAATCAATAAAAAATACATATAAACACACAAATATCTACAATACATTCTATTTTCTTCTTGAAAATATAAACAGTGGGAACCTCATGGGATAAGAGATACGGTCCTTGCAGCTGTCTGTGCATCTGTAACTGCTATCATCTGTACTGAAAGGCCCAGACTGTCAAGGGAGCATAGATCATCCTCAAAGGGATCAAAGGAATGGCCGTAGGTGAAGCTCACATGTCTGCTTGACCACAATAACCCCCTCTTACAAATGATGTGCTGAAACTAGGTGTCTTTCAGGCTAAATCAATACATAAATTTGGTATATAGAGCACCTAGGTCATGGACCCTAGATCAATAATCAAATGGAAAATAAGTGGGGAGATTCACAAGGAAAATGAACAATAACAACAACAACAAAACATTTTTACTGCCTGAAACTTGATCTTGGGACACATCACAAAAATCCAATTTCCTTGATCTTCTCAATCTTTCCCAGCAAGGGTAAAGGTTGAGAAGGGGGATGGAGATTCCGTAAACAATATCTACAGTCTTATTTCTTTATGTCCATCATACCTATTTCCCTTCTATAAGCAAAGTGTGGGGTGTAGAAAGGAGGATAAACCAAATAAAATTCATTCAAAGACCAGTAGAATAGGTAACAGTGCAGCAGTGGGTTCAAATTGGAAGACTTATAGGCTGTGTAGATGTATCTGTGGAGAACCTCAAGCAAGTGAATGAACTTCTCTCTGTTACCTCATTTTTTAAAATAGGAATAATAGTAGCACACACTCATAGAGTTATTGCAAGTATTAAATAAGTTAACATCTATAAGATTCTTGAGACAGTACCTGGAATATAGCAATTGCCATATAAATATCATCTATTATTTTAAAATCTTTAGTATTGCCTTCCCACTGCATTGCCTTCCTGGCACCATCCCCTTCCTGCCTCCACATTGCTCACTCCACTCCAATCCTCGCACACTCTCAACCCAAGATATTTGTACTTCTATTGATTTGGCCCGATGTTCTTTACCCAGGGTTCCTCAGGGCTCACCAGCTCCACTCACTCAGGTGTCTGCTTGCAGAAGTCTTCCCTGACTGCCTCATCTATAACAACCCCTTTTACCCTAATTTTGTTACTTCTGTGCACTGACATATGCTAATTTAGATATTCATTTTTTAGACTATCTGTCTTTCCTCCTAGAATGTGAGTTCCCTAAGAGCAAGTATTTTGTCTATTTTATTCTTGGCTCTATCCCTAGTGCTTAGAAAAATGCCTGGAACATAATAGTTGCTAAGAAAACACATGCTGAGTTAATAAAAACTGAGCATTCACAGGGAATTGAAAATTTGCTCCAGGATAAGAGGTGCTAATAATAATAATGCTCTCCCCTACCTGAACAAATAGACAAAAATACCAGAAGAAGGTTTATGCACAATTAAATAATTGCCCGATATATTTTGGTCAATATAAACAATGCACCTGAATAATACGAAAAACCATACTTCCAAACTTACCCTTTTTTTTCTCCCCAAAACACTCAGGGACTGATTCGTTGGCAAAATTATTTCAGCTCCTGACTTTGAGAGGGCTCCTCCTCTGATTTATTTTTAGAATCCTTCCACATAATTCACATAAAGCTTTTCACGCAGAATATGTCTAACTACCAGAAAGCCACATAGTCCTTATGACACAGAGTTTATAAGGAAACAATGCTATAGATATGCTCACAAATCTCCATCATGGAGTGGTGTGATTAATAATATAGGCTTCTAAGAGATAAAACTTAGCTAATTAACATAGTTTTTTTTCCCCTCACTTCCACTTCAACATGACATTATCATTGTTCTATGGAATACAAAATAAATATAAGGGACAATCTATGTATACAAGGAATACACAATTCTTGGCTAAGCAAAATGTAAATTAATTAGCAGAATAGGTAACTTTATGATACAACTTTGTAGAAAAGCAGAATATGCCACTCCAAAATACGCCTTGTTGGAATAAGAATTATTTTGAGCTGATTATTTTAAGAAATAGCAAACACAAGAAAAGTTCCGAAAACAGGGTAGAAGTTACTGTTCTGTAAGGGAAATTTACATGCATAACAAACATTTCTATTTGTAGGGGTGTCTCCTTCTAAGTACCAGAAAGACAAGGATGTCTGAATCACAAAACTCTTATTAGTGAAGAGGGCATGGACTTAAGCCTGCATAATAAGCCTTTGTTTACCTTGCTTTTCCATGTCACCTCCCCGCCCTGTTCTTTCTTTGTTTTAGTTGGAGATGCTACATAGGCCGAAGTTCTAGGCCTCATCTTTGATAATTACTCTTTCTGAGTTTTCTCTCATCTATATGTGAAGTAACATGTTAATATACTTCTTTCTCTTTTTCATCTTGTTGCTGTTGTTGTTAGAGGAATCCCAGCCAAGAACTCAGAAGAGTAGAGGAAACTTATTCTTTCTCCCTTAAAACTTTATGTGTGAACCAAGTGTCTCCCAGACTTGCCCATTTGTAAGAATGACCTGGGTTTCTTTTATAAAAAGTATGTATTTTCAGGTCCTGTCACTGGAGTTTCTAATATACATTGAGGTGTAGCTTGTGGATTTATATTTTTATTAAGTGCCCAGTGAATCTTTGATCAGGCAAGCTGGGAAGTATTTTTCTAAAATAATAAAGCACTGCTTCATTAAGTGGAAAAGAATTTACAGAAAGTTGAGTTCAATGTGAAAGGGGACCATCAAGAAAGACTTAATAATATATGACATTCTTTTCCTCATCTTACAGTGCCACACTTCTCTAACAAATATTGTTGTCTGCAGTAATCTGACCATCTCTTCTGTTCTTAAATTCCAGCGATCTGGACTTTTTTTCCTCCCTTTTCCTCACCCCCAGTTCTCACTCCTTGCCACTTAATCTCAGAATGGGCTTTCCTCATTACTTTTAGCTTCTCGGAAGCATCCAATGAGAAAATTTTCCACTCTTTTGTCCTTCCTCTGACCCTACACTGCCCTCATTTTCCAACCTCTCCTCTTTTTCAATATGTTTCTTAAACCTCCTGCACTATTCTTTATGTACCTTTTTTCAAAGATATTAATTTACCTAGCTATCATTTCTTCACAAATGTCTATAGTGTACTTCATACTAATCATTTTGACAATGTATATTGCAGGATATTTTTTAAGATTTTCATGTTTTTTTCCCAACTGGATTGTGAATTTATAGAGAGAATATCTACCTTAAATTAAGAAAAATGATTAGCTTTCACAAAAGAAGTGTAAACAAGTTGTATGTTAATTAGAGTATCCCTTGCTCTTTCCTGTTGTAGAAGTATTGCTGTGGTGAAGTCTGTGGGCTTGAAATATGTACACACTGTATTTAAATAAAACATTGACACATTAAGCAATCTTGTTATGCAAACCATGCTAATACACTCATTCCATATTAATATTGTCATGGTCAACGTTACTGAGTGTTATCCATGGCCCAGTAGGGGATTGCTAAGGCTCTCCAGACAAATTATCTGATTTTTTAAAACTGGAACTCTTTACAGATCACGAGGTCAAGAGATCGAGACCATCCTGGCTAACACAGTGAAACCCCATCTCTACTAAAAATACAAAAAAGTAGCCGGGTGTGGTGGCACGCTTCGGTAGTTCCAGCTACTTGGGAGGCTGAGGCAAGAGAATCACTTGAACTGGGGAGGTGGGAGTTGCAATGAGCTGAGATCGTGCCACTGCATTCCAGCCTGGGCGGGAGAGCGAGATTCCATCTCAAAAAAAAAAAAAGAAAATAAAACTGGAATTCTTTAATAATTTTTGCTAACAGTTCAATTTCATAGGTTTTAATTTTTACATATGGTTAAAGGCAAATTAATAATAACCTATTAAGTGTTGTTAAAATGTGCTCTTTTAAAAACTTGAATTAGTGTGTGACTAGAGTTTACTAACTCCCCTAATTCAGCATGCTGCTAAAACATCTGACCACCACCCATTGCTTGGCTCGGCTACACATGACAAGGCCACAATATTGGCAGGGAAAACAGTTTGTTAGCAGTACATCATCAATGAAATTTTGAGCAGACGAAGTTTTCATTTGCAGCTCTTCTTATAGCCATCAAAAATTTCATAGCTTTACTCCTAGATTTTACCTCTGTTTATCACTTGTTTCTAGATAATTCTATGTTGCTATTGTCTCCTTTTTAAAAAAAAAATCATTTTTTCCCCAAGTCTATTAAGATAGGTCATGGTTACACACATTTGGGATCTCGTGTCTGAAAGGGCAGTGAGAGCTGCAGCACCAGAGAACAGTGTCGGCAACTTTCAGGACCAAGGCAGTGGTGCATCATTTCTCATGCCTGGAATGTTTCAATAAGTCTCACACAAATAGTCAGGTATGTACCACTGACAACTCTGAGAAGAGCACTGGGAATTGTGAATTCAGATACAAGTCTTAATCTGAACCACACCACAAAAGGTGCTTACAGCTTCATGAAGCACATCTCTCTGTAGAAAACAACCCTTGGGAAAATAAAAACATTGTGTTTCTTGCTCAGTGTTTGTTTGGGTTGTTTTCTTAGTTTCTTATTTTTTTTTGTTTTTAACTTCTTTCATCTTTCAAGATAAATGATAAAAAAGAATTTTAAAATAAAGTATTTGTGAGTCTCCTTAACACTGCTTTCTGTGTTGGCTTGAAGCGATGGCTCACATGAACTGATCTGATATCAAGTGGAAGTGACCTGCTCTCAGGCTCAGCACTTAAAGAAGTTTCTAATGAACACATCCTTGCCCAATAAGAAGTTTCAAAAAGAATTAAAATCAAAACTTAAATATTGAAAAGAAAGAGATCATCAGTAGCCACCAAAGAACGTTATGTGAAGCTGTATAAAAACTACATTAATGCATTCGCTTCCTGTATACTCATTCTTACCAAAATGGCAAGCCTTCATTACTAGTTGGAAAATGACTTTTCTTGCTTGCATATGGTATAGCCTGTGAATGAAGTATTCATAGTTTAACATCTCTCTACTTGCCTGCTTAAAGCAGAAGTGTCCTAAAGTATAATCAGTTCTACTCCAGCTGGGGGATAATGGATAAGTAAGAGAACCAGCATTTATTAACCACTTGCTATATTATCTGACACTTTGCTTTCTTTATCTCATTTTATTTTCACTAAAAATCTGTATGTAGGGATTTGTATTCCACATTCAAAAATGAAAAATGTAAAATCTAAGAAGCTTAATTAAATTATCCAAAGTCCCAATATATAATATATATAAAGCAAGCTCTATATAATTACCAAATCCATGATTTTCTAACCTTTTTATCTGCTACTAAGGAAAACAATACCTATGTTTGCCAACTTATATGTTGTTTTTAAAAATAAAAGGATATTATGTATATGAAAGTAGTTTGGTGAGGGTTAAGGACATTTTGGAAACATATACTTGTTTATTATCTGCAGCATATTTCTTCCTTCTCTCCCTTTTTTCTTTCCTTCCTTTCTTCCTTCCTCTCATTCTTCTTTCTCAAACTCATGCATATTGATGACATAGGAAACAAAACATGCTTTCAATAATGTAATATTATCAAAGTACTTGCTTCTTAGAGTATTTCATAGTCTATCAATTTTATATTTTTTCCACGTCATCCATGTTTTCCCATATGACATCCACTGAAAGCATAGCTACAACATCAGAGATCACCATTTAAATATCCAAGAAAATGAGTTCGCTCTAAGTCAACAAAATTGCTTCCTTGAATCAATACTGCTAACCTTTCCAAATATTCCTAAGACCCATGATACACACACCAAAAAAGGTTACTATTTATCTAATTGATTTGATCAATAAATAGCTTTGGTGAACAATGCAATACTATTGTCCTTTCTGTTATTGCAGGTATGTTGAAGGTATCCAGAGTGGCACGGGTCTGGTTCACAGCAGAACTACCACCTTTGGATGTGCCAGAGAGCAAGATATACACTTTCTAAAACTCTAAAGAATAATCAAGGGAGTCACAGTGAATCACAAGACTACAAATTCCTCGAGAGGTACATGAAGCAGTGGAAATATGTTTGCACTGGAGTCAAACAGCCATGGATTGGAAGTCCAACTCTTCATCTTCCAGCTCTGTGACCTTGCAAGTTTACTTAATTTTAAATGAAATAATGTAATAAAGCACTTAACACAAGAGCTATTATTATTGTTACTATTTTTTTCCCCTAAAGATCTTAGTAACACTTAGAAGATCATCACTTTTTCAAAAGTATGTGTTGGCTGATTTTTATTTCATTGATCAAACTGTCTAAATCCAGTCATATTAATATTTGGCACTATTAGAAAGTAACTCAGCCTGTAAGGTTTTTTGTTTTTGTTTTTGTTTTTTTTCTGAAAGAAGTTTAGTTAGTGCAACATTCATCACTTCTGAGTACCACAAATGAATTTCAACTAAGTTTCAACGTGTCCTCACCATAGTTATCTAATTTCCCCACATTTTCTTCAGCAAGAATTTCTATAACTTGAGAATCAGCGTAAATGTTTCATAAAGCTGCTCAAACCATATGTGGTGAAAATCAAAAGAGGAGCCAGAAATCAGTGTGCCA
>NW_012101735.1:309922-349273 GCF_000951045.1 Mandrillus leucophaeus
GATAAGATGAACAGTGACATAAATGTAGTTAAAGAGGGAGATAGAGTTTGATCAAACAAGATTTTGTAATTATTTTAGATTTAGGTCTTAATCTTAAAAAACAGTGGAAAGTTGTTTCAAGCACAAGTAACTTTAAATATAAACTGAAAAGTAAGAGTCAGTTTAATGTTTTCAAAAGATCATTCTGGCTGCAATAAAGAGAATTGATTGGAGGTTACAAAGACTAGTAAGAAGGTTGCAGCAGTACAATAGGCCAGAGATGGCAGTAGCTTGAACACTGTCCGATATGGTGTACAGATACAAGATACACGCTGCTGGAGGAATGGACTAGATTTGCTGGGAGGAGAGATATGAGAAGGAGAGGGATATATCAGGTGTAGTTTCTATGCTTCTGATTGGGGTGATTTGGTTGATATAGTGATGCCATTTACTGAGATCTTTTCATTTTTATTTTTTATCTTGAGTAGGTAATTGCTATAAGTAATCTATTGGGAAAATAACTTGTACAGTCTATGTGATTGTATTTAGAAAACAAGAGGAATTCACTCAGTTATTTTGAAATGGTCTTAATAGAGCTTGCAAAATCTTGAATAGAATGTGCTAACTTAATCAGTCCCACTTAATTCACATCTTCTCCACTAATTCCCCTTACTTTAAGAAAGCAAGTACTAGTTTTTATTTTTCTACCCATAACTTCACAGCTACTTTTCCTACAACACCATCATTAATTAAAAATGGTATAGATAAAAATAGACACTCCAAGCTAAAAGTCATTTCAAGTTGATAATTTTCTATGATTTGGGGTTAGAAGAGAACAAGAAGTAATTGTTTCAGGGTCTTTAAACACCTGGAGCATAGTGTTATTTATGACCATTGGAGAAAAGACAAATGACTTCTCCTGAGAACTCCTGCAGTGAAGGTAGATAACTTGTGCCATTGCTCTGTCCACTCTCATTACTACTGAATGCTAAATGCTCTTTTCAATGAGAAATGTGCCTTTGGATGGCAACTGTGACTTGGAGGAGTCTGTCACAGAGGAATTAGGAAGGCAAGAGTGTAGATACAAAATCACTCACTCCATTCCTAATTCAAAGGTCACAGTAAAACAGGAATGCTACATTCCTCCCCACCCCACCCCCGCTTCACTTTATTCCTTCTTTTCTTTCTTCTGCCTTTCCCTCTTCTCCACATCTGCCAATCCCTCATTCTACATTTCATTTTATCTTCTTTTCACTTTTTTTTCTTCTTCAAAGAAAACTATGCCTTAAGCCTAACATTAAAAAAAAAAAGAAAAAAAAACCCTACAATTAATGAGTAATAATAAAAATAACTAACTCTTATGGCACTAGACATAGTACTTTTTATATATTCTTTTTTCACAATTAAAAATTACTGATTCTTGGGATATGTTGTAATTCTATGATGTCAAACAGCTGGTTTTTCAGAAAATGCAGGATGCTCTTTTAAAAATCAGTAAAAGGTATTCCAAACAATTTTTAAACAGACTAAATGATTCTCTTTCAAAATGATTATTTAGGTTTCATAGAGATATATTCTTATTATTATGGTTTTAGGTGTGTGGTCCAGTTTTTTTATTTGAAGATAACATGGGTGAAATTTACTGTTACTAGATCCCTCTCATTACTCTGAAAGAGATAGTCTGATGTTTGAGTAATTTACAAGGATTTATGTGTAACACCTGGTTTAGGGTTTTGGCAGTCCTAATAGGAATTGCCAAGAGGAATTTGCAACTTTCCTGAATGGCATTATTGGATCATACCCAGGAAGTAAAATAAACCACGAGGTACTTTGATAGGAGGTAGCTGTAACACTCACAAACCAACATCCCTACCACCAATGTCTCCTTAAATCTTTTATGTGCATTTTCTAATTTCATCCTTACAATAATTGCCAGATGAATAAACAAAAGCATAAAGGCAAAGTAACTTTCCCAGAATTACTCAAGCGGTAAGTGGTAAAGCAGTCATACAAACCAGAGAGTTTGAACGTAGTCCTTGTTCTTGCTCATACGACAAACACATTAAAAAAAAAACAGAATGCCAAACAATACTGAAACTATCAGTCCAATTTGGTTCTTCTAAAAATGATGTATGAGGGTTTGCATATGTATAACACTAACAAAAAGAATTGAAAGGTAACACCAAAAAATTGATGGTGTTTTTTCTCTGGACAATAAAAACGCATGGTGTATGAAATTTAGTCTTTCTAGTTTCCATAATATCTAAAATTTCTACTCTACACATACTATTTTATGATCAAAAATGTTATTTACTAACTCAAGTTTTGGGAAGACCTTAAAAGAGCAATAGTTCCTAACACTTGTCCATTACACTGAAAATATCATTGCACTCTATGCAAGACACTTCAGCCACATATACTACAATTTCCCTCCACATATACGCTATACTTAAGTTAACTAATGATTCTTCCCCTTTTGTGCCCTGAATGCTCCTGCCAATTTTTTCACTTTCATTATTCTGCCTCCTAAAATGCCTACTCAGCAGTTTCTGTGATGGATGCAACTAATGCTAAACAATTTCCATGTTCTTGTATCCTTTCTTGACATACTTTGAGACTACGTGTCCAGGACCTGTGTATGAGGGTGGTGGTGTATAACTCAGTCTTACCAATGAAATGTGAGCAGAAGTAAAATATATGGTAAATATGTGATCAAAAATTATATATGAGGTTTTTTGGGATGGTTGTGTCTCTCTACACTTTCTCTTTTCTTAGCATCCAACAAAATTCAGTGGAGGATTCCTAAGACCATACAAGATATTGAGCCACTAGATGGAAGGGAAGCCTGCTTCTCACATGAATGCAAGAGCAGAACTTCTCTATTAACCTATGACGACTGGCAACTTAACAAGAATTAATCCTTTACTATGTTAAGCCACCAAGATCAAGAGAGTATTCTTGTAACTGCTTACTCTGACAAAAATACCTACCTATCTTCCAAACCTTAGATAAATTGCTTGCTCAATTCTAATTGTGCCTTCAAACTGGTCCCCATAACTACCTTATTAATTCTCCAATTATTTCTTCAAACTGGTCATTCCCCAATAGTTCCTTCAAACTGGTCCTCACACCTTCCCTATGTGAAGTACAGTACTTTTCCCTGTAAGTTGTTCTGAGTAGTTTTATGAAAGAGCTGTTCCATAAACTCTGTTTCTAGTCTACAATGAAATAAGAAACATGTGCCAGAATGTAAATCAAGGTGATGCTTCCCTCATTGGTAAAATGTTGTTATAAAAAGAGAAAAAAATCAGCTGATCTAAATGTGTGCTCAGTGATGTGTTTGATTTATATTTGTCTCTTCTCATGAATCAGTAACAAAAAGTTTATAAACTTCCAGTAGTATGGAAACTGGATTTTTGAATAGCTCTGTTTTAGAGCAGGAATGGTTATCTATTAGCTTACATTTGACTTATGTCTTATCTTCACTGTTAGACTGTGCATACTTTGCATCTGGAATTATATTTTATTCATCATAGATTCTTTCACATCATCTGGAAATCAGCAGATGTTCAGTAAGTGGAAAATAAATGAATGTAAATAAGTAAATTTGATGTGTTTTGAAGAAGTACATGAAAAGTCACTGGGTAATGAATCTTTCAGGAGTCATTAGGTGATCACCAAATGATACATGTTTTATGGGTAGTCTTCTTGTGTTTTATTCTAGGTGAGCACTTCCCTTTTGGGGGAGATTTTATCCCTTAGGGGATATTTGGCAATATCCAGAGATATTTTTGTTTATCGGAATTGGAAGGGGTGCTATTGGCATCTAGTAGATAGAGATCAGAGATTCTGTTAAATATCTTGTAATGCATAAAGCAGAACCCCACAACGGACTTAGTGCAAATGCCCCAAATTACACCAACATGTCAACAGTGCCAAGGTTGAGAAACACTGCTCCAGACCCCTAAAAACTAAGTACTATTTCAATACATCCAAATGATACAAATCCAAATGACACTGGTCCAATATTTTGTAATATCAATTGGTGTTCAAAAATACATAGTCCCATAAAATAAATGTAAAGACATTTTATTAAGCAGGAAAGGTATGTATTGAAATAGAGTTGCAGCCACTTGACTGTTTACTGAATGATGTTTTCCATGTGCCTAGCACTGGTGTGCATCCTGTGGAATTTATAAAGGAAGTCTGAGAGACAGCCCCTGATCTTAAAGACTTAGTAGTCTAGCTGGAGCAATAAATAAATGATGCAAAATATTATGACAGACTATTTAACTGCTAAACCATGTGATAACATTTAGACTTTTCATGTGACTGAATTCTGAAAGCAGAGAAAGGGCATATATACCTCAATTAGAAAACCAATAACTCTTGAATACATGTTCTATTATTGATCATTGTCAATATTTTGACTTATGTCCTATGTCTTATTATTTTTTCACACTTAGAAATATATTTTGTGGTTAAGTGAAATAGCTGAAAGGAAAAAAGTTCCTTTGCAAAATCATTTTGTCTTTAGGGTAGGGGAAGAAAGGGCCTGGTGGATTAACAGGCAGCCATTCCTTTCCTGAAGGGATATATTCTCTCAGATACTCATTCTATTCTCTTCTTGCCATCCTTTGTCACCCTGCCAGATACCTTAATGATCAAGCGTAGCCTACAAGAAAAGCAGTTTCTTCTCCTTTCAGGAGCTAGTGTACAATTAGTCTCTTGCAAGTGTCTCCTTTTCATCCCACTGGAGGGACAGAATGTCACTATGGAGGAGCGGAAGTCACACTATGGTGTTTTGTTTGTTTTTTTTTTTTTTTAACTCTTGATTTTTAAAAGAAGAAATCTAAGGTCTAGTGGGCATTAGGAGCTGAAAAAGAAAAAAGCTGCTCATTTGCCCAGTAAGTCATAAGAGAACTAGACAATCATCTATTCACTTAATTTAGCATGTGATAAAACTGAGGCCTAAAGAGTGGAATAATTTCTGAAGGCTACTCAGTATGTGAGTGACAAAAGTAAGAGTTTTGAAACCTGTGGTTTTTCCAATAATGTTCAGAGCCCGAGAGCTGAATGAGTCCACTCACTGTGGTTCTTTTTGAAGATCAGAGAAGAAAAACTAGGAAGGAAGACTGAAATGGTTAAGGGATTCCTGGTTCTCCAAATAACCCAGAACTCCACCCACATACTGGGAAAGCACCCCAACTTCCCCTCATTTTCCAGCTTTTTTGTTCAGACCTATATGGAGTTTTATTAGTAACACAATTGTGAGGTACCTCCAATAGGGAAATACAGTTTTTTAAAAGATCTCCTCCCCTCAACAGAAGGAAAATTGTTGGCCTTGAACAGAAGGGAGTGGTTGGTGGCTGGCAAGAGAGGAAGTCTCAGTCCTAGTACCACACTTTTCTGTTTTTGATTGTTTAAATTAATCCCTGTACCTATATCTCCATGATAGCTCTTATTAATACATATTTGTTATAATTATCTAGATGCTTGTACTCCAACAAAATTCCCAGCTTCCTAAGATGGTTTCATGACTGTGGCACTATTGACATTGGGGCTGAATGATTCTTTGTTCTGTGACTGTCCTGTGCATTGCAGGATGTTTAGCAGCTGCCCAGGTCTCTACCCACTGGATGCCAGTAGCACCCCACCACACCACCACCAAGTTGTAACAACTAAAAATGTGTCTGCACATTGACAAATGTTTCTTGGGGTGGAAGGTAAATAAAAGACCTTTCCTGGTTGAGAAGAGCTGTTCCTAAACATGAATATGATGTCTTAATCATCTTTGAATCATAGCACACAGCTCAGTAAATCATGAACAACTGGTACTCAACAAAGATTTCACCAACCAATCTGACAACTCATTGGAATATAGGAACTTAACTCTTAGAAGTAATGCATTACCTATGTTTGGTAGGCTAATATGAAGGAGGACTTGTTTCCCCCAAAAGATCTCCTTTTGGGGTGCATTCTAGTTCTATTATTATCTGTAATATGGGTATTTTAATTTTGTAGGTCCTCACTAATAATTCTCAAGGTTCTTATGCAAAAGAATCAACTAGAACACCAGTCATCAACACTTGATACACCCACCAGTGAAGCTTTTAAAAATATAAACACAGTCTCTGTCCATTGTTACTAGCAACAGTCTTATTCTGGGGCCTTGTTCTAGTTCATCTGGGATGCTAAATTCCAGGTGGTGGGTAATGATTGCCACAATAATCAGTTTGCTCTCAGGAGAAAAAACTAAATAACAAAGACATTCAAGGGTTGTGCAAGGATGGGGAAAAATGAATTGCAGAACTTATCTGTAACCATTCTCCCAGCTTCGATAACCCTGACGCCCTTAATGAGAAAGAAATACCAAGGCACAGCTGGGGATTAAAGTCAAGCCTCCCAGGCCCCTGCATGTTTTATACCAGCAACTCTCCCAGGCACAAGCCATACAGAACCCAGGCCGAATGCAAGCCCTCAGGGCCTGGCCCTGGCAGTCAGACTGGATTAGAAGAGAATGCAAATCTGACTCCACCAGGAAGAAAACACAAGGCATCAGGGTAGCAGGCGCCTCTCTTCTGCATTGTTGGGAACAATCACTACCGTTTCAGGAGGAGAGACAGCAGCCCTTGTGAAATCTGTTCTCCACTTGCTGAGCTTCAGTTTAAATTGGAAATTCAATTTATTGCCATGCCCCTTCAGAAGTCAGTGGTGGAGCTAATGGGAGATTTATTTTTAGTGAAAGTGGAAGTGGGGAGGATGGGAAGGAGTTGCACAGAGAGTAAACAAGGGAACTGCTGGAGGGAAGTAACCACAGAAAGGGTTGCGGGTATGAGGAGCTGTTCCCTCTTCTCTGCACTTTGCCTCTTGCTAAGTATCTCTTTTAATGAGGTCCCCCAGTATTGTGGTGTTTTCCTGCAGGGCAAAGAGGGAGGAAATGTGACAACAGCTTCATTAGAGGCCAAAGAGCAAGGTAAAGCCCTTGGGCTCCTGTGCCTCCAGCCTGAGTGCCCCTTGTGGTGGTAGTTAAGCCCGTCTCCTCACAGGAAAGGGCACATGGAAGACAGCAGTTTCCCTTGGGGAACTTACAGAAACCAAAGATGGGGGCCTGTTAAATTGCCTCCAGCCCTGCCTTTCACCACTGACTCTCTGTGACCTTAGGCAACTCATTTAACCTCTCTGAGCCTCAATTCCCTCTTTGGTTAAATAGGATAAGACTAATGTTCAAACTTGCTCACCTCAAAGGACCATCTGAGGCTGAAGTAAGCTCAGCAATGTCACTGGAAAACATTTCACTACTAGATTTTTAGGGGAGGGTGAGGTTGCACACAGAGGACCACAATGAGCTCATGACCACCTCACTGTGAGGTTCTCACTTTACAGATGAGTCTCCTTCATCTATGAAGCCGCAGCATTTAGCCCAGTACATGAAATAAGAGCTACCCTTTCTTGAATGCCATATCATGTACCATATTCCATTCTTAGCACTTTTTGAACATTAGCTCATGTAAGCCTGAAAACATCACATGAGGGATGAGAGAGGTACCATTATTGCCATCCCCATTTGAAAAAACGGTCGAAGTTTTCAACATCACTACAAGAGATGAAGCCTAGGTCCCCTGTCCTTGAATCTAAGGGTCTGTGACTACTTTGACAACCACATCGAAATGGACAAAAGCTTTCACATATTACCTTGCCAAGTTGAAGTTCAGGCTAGTGTTTAACCCTAAATCCAGACAATGAGTGTACTTTCTAACAAAATTCAACAAGAACCCCTCTCCTTTTATTTTTTTAAAGCGTAGAATCCCTATTCTACCTCAGGAACAGAGAACCATAGCACAAACTAACTAACCATGTTAATTGGTCATGAGGTCAGGGTAAGCTTTGGTCCCATATAAGCCAATATTATTACTGAAGTGCTGAGAGTCTGGAGTCTGATTGTCCCTATTGCAGTTCAGTGACAAACATCAATACATTCTCACAACCCGAAGAGGGGAAAAAAAGCACCCTCAATTCCCTTTACTTTTTCAGCACGCTGACATTCATGGTTTGTTGACTTCCCATTAACAACTGGGAGAATTCATATCACAATGGGTGCTGATTTGCCTGACCCTCACAGAAAATAGAGTTGTATCTGTTCTCTGCAAGCTAAAGAATAGAAAACCCTATGATAATCTATCATTGCTAAGATGCATCCCCAAAGTCCAGAGGAACGTGTAAGCTAATGACTTCCTTCCTTCCTTCTTTCCCTTTCTTCTTTCTTTTCCCTTTTCCCTCCTTCCTTCCCTCCCTGCCTCCTTCCTTCCTTCCTTCTTTCCCTTTCTACTTTCCTTTCCCTTTTCCTCCCTCCCTTCCTTTCTTCTTTCTTCTTTCTTTCTTTCTTTCTTTCTTTCTTTCTTTCTTTCTTTCTTTCTTTCTTTCTTTCTTTCTTTCTTTCTTTCTTCTTTTTTCCTGTCTCTCTTTCCTTCTCTCTCTCTCTCATTTCTTTCTTTTTTTTTTTTTTTTAGACATGGAGACTGTATTAGGCTGCCCTTGCATTCCTGTAAAGAAATACCTGAGACTTGATAATTTATAAAGAAAAGAGGTTTAATTGGCCCATGGTTTGGCAGGCTGTAGAAGCATGGCAGGAGCATCTGCTCAGCTTCTGGGAAGGCTTTGGGGAGCTTTTATCCACAGCAGAAGGCAAAGTGGGAGCAGGCACATCACATGGCTGGAGCAGAAGCAATAGAGAGAGTGTGGTAGGAAGAGGCCACACACTTAAACAACCAGATCTTGCAAGAGCTTACTACTATCTCTAGGACAGCACCAAGCCATAAGTGATCCACCCCACGGCCCAAACACCTCTCACAAGCTCCACCTCCAACGTCAGGGGTTACAATTCAACATGAGATTTGGCATGGATTCATTTTCAGACCATATTAGGGACTCACTATGTTACATGGGCTGGAATTCAGTGGCTATTTACAGGTGCATTATGGCACACTACAGACTTGGACTCCTAGGCTCAAGCAGTCCTCCTGCCTCAGACTGTAAAGTAGCTGGGACAACAGGCACACATGCACTAGGCTACTAAAGATTTATTAAAGGGTTTTTAGCCAAGATGTTTTGAGCCTGAGAGTGCAAAAACCTCCTAGTTTTTCACTGCAGATGTCTGTCCCAGTGAATCCAAGGAGATCATATTCATTTGTATAGCCTTACTTGGCCACTTGCCATCTAAGGGACAAAACACTGGGACATTAATTGCTCGTGTCTTATTTTGTGAATATCTGCTCCTAAGCTCTTCACTTTCACCATTTCCTATGCCTGGAATGCCCTCTGTAACCAGACCTCTCCATGGGTCTAAATGTTGTGCTTCTTGTAAGGCATTGTTCTAGTTCAATAATCTCCAACAAGCATTCCTCTTCAAAATGCTGTTGTCTTCTGAATACTAGCAACATTTGCTCTAGATATTGTCTACATTGGCCATTTTTAAAAAATACAACATGTGTCATGGTTAATTGCCATCATAGACACCGTTCTTCCCACATAAATAACAAGTCATATGAGGAACAGAGAATCATCTGAAAATTTATACTATCACTAATAATTGTGGGCTTGGTGCATGTCTGTTATTTAGTGGTAAACAGATTATACAAGAGAAAGTCATTGTGGTAAGGTAAGAGAAAGACCAAATGGAGAGACAGAAAGGGGGCTCCAGTCCTGGCTCTGTCATAATGAATAGACTGTGGCCATGTCATTTCCTATGTCTAGAACCCAGTTTCCTTTTCTATAAAAATCTTGGCTTAGACAAGATGGCCTCTCAGTCCCTTTGAACTTTCCTCTGAGATCTACCAGTAAGTCAGTAACATGAAAAGAAACTTTCTCTGTTTTAGAGTGGCATGCTTATTGGTTAACATATGCTAAAAGAGATGATGCTGAAATCTTTGTGACTTAACACAATATGTGTGAATTTCTTGCTTGCATAAAATCTAATCTGTGGCAGGAGCTGGGCTGTGCTCCACACAACCAGTCAGGAGCCCAGATAGATGTAGGCTCTTCAAATTCAACAAGGCTTCCAAAATCTCCCTGGGAACAGACATCGGGAGAGGGGAGAGAGGTTCTTGCATAGGAAGTAGAGTTTCCAGATGAAATACAGGGTGCCCACTTAAATTTGATTTTCAAATAAACAATGAATAATTTATAGTAGATGTGTGTGGTATTTAATTACCTGAAATGCACGTTAACTGGGCATCCCGTGTTTTATATTTGCTACATTTGACAACCCTGCCAGACAGTTTTTATGTGTCAAGCCTTAAAATGGTGTTCATCACTGCCACTAGCCTTCTATTAATCAGAAATTAGTCACGCGATCCCAGCTAGGCACAAGCAACACCTTGCAGGGCAACTGCTTCCAGAAACAACTCTACACCTATAGTTTTATTTGCTCAAGAGGGCAGCTAGCCACCTATGCCACTGCATAGTATTATGAAAGCCTGGCTGACTGAGAAAGAGCCCAAAGAAAAATAAATTATGTTTACATATCCTTTTTTCTTATGATCTGAAAGATTTGGCATTCTTAACATGAATGGGCTGAGGCTGAATACTGGAGGAAACAGGTATTTTATCCCATTTTGAGGTTAAGAAAATAGAGCTTAAATATATCAAGACAGTTTACTACTGCTATGAGAATAAATTAGAATCAACATATACTTCTTTTTCATTTGCTTTAATTTTCAGATCACATACATTGACTCTATTTACATACTCTATCCTCACTCAAAAGATTCTAGAATGTCATTCTGATTGAATGAGACTGGTTGTTCTTTGTATTAATTCTCAGTTCTATCATTCCATTTTCTTCGTATTATTTGGATTAACTACTAGTTGTTATACTGAGAAATAAGATTAACCCTTGTTTTGCTAACCAAAAGTTAAAACTAACCAACCGCTATTACATAAACTGACCAGCTTTCTTCTTGGCTCTGAAAGCTATGCCAGGAATAAGCCTATTACCATGTAAAAATATCTCAGTTACTGTGGCTAGCCTCCAAGAAATAGAAAAAGGCTATAATGTCTGAAAACTAATATGGAGTTGGGGATGGATGGGCCAGACTGCAAGATAAATGGAAAGCAGTGTGGTCTGTAGAGTGTTCGAATTTTTTTTTCCAAAAGGAATTTTTTACCTCAGGCCAGAAGCCTTTGTGTCAGGGAGACTGTCTCATTTCTCTGCTCAAAGGCTGTCAGAGATGACTGAGATTTGAGAGCAGTTTCTGATGTTGACGAGGTCAAGGGAGGCAGCACTGCAAACCATCAGTCACTGCCTCAATGGTGAGCCGAGGAGACACGTGAGCCCCACAGTGAAACCTGGAAAGCTGTTTTCTCTGGAGGAATGGGGGAAAAGGGGAGGTGCAGAAGAGAGAAAGAAAGAAAAGACATAGGTCAAATGGTCATCATGAAGTTTATGGCATTAGTATTCAGCTGGAATCAGAGAAACTTTCTCAATCCTAGGTGGAAATATTCAGAAGAAAGATGTGGACTAGAGGCAAAAATCATATTAATATTACTCTGCTTAATCAATATATAAAATCCTCCAATGTGCTTTTATAAGCCTGCTTTATACAGTTAGGACCTGCAGTGATTCTGATTCCATCTAATCATGTTTTCTAACAGCGAAGTTCGGGAGCCTCCATTAGACCATGGGAGCTCAGTACTGGCGACACGTTCCCTGGCTTAGGGATTTAAGGCTGGTCGGGCTACAACCCAGCCACCCTACTTTTCAAAATCAGGCACGGGCTCAGCAGAAGCAAGTCTCAGGGGACAGAAAAACATTCTGCTCTGTGAAGGATGTACCAATGGAAGTCACCATGTGTCTCCCCTTATATATCAGCCCCCTAATATGGATCAACCCCGGGCCAGAAAGTTAGAAGCCTGAAAGCTGTGAGTGGATCCTGAAATCTTGTATTGCAATTGAGTTTCCCAGATTTCGTGCCTGTCTGGGATAAAATGAAAAGAACATCTCAAACTCAGTGACTTAGCCAAATATCTTTATATCCTTTCTGAAACTTCAAAGACTATGCAACCCAAGTCTGTATAGAGTCTACATAGAGATGTAGAGAAAAGGTATGATCTTTCTGTTAGAAATCCATAAAAATATTTCCCAATTTGGAGGATATTTCTCCTCCTGAATCCATCCATCTAGTCAGTGGTTCTGAATCAGAGAGGTGCAGGGTGGTTGCCCCCAAGGGACATTTAGCAATGTCTGAAGATATTTTGGCTTGCTGTGACCAGGGGTGGGATATGCTACTGACATTGCCTGGGTAGAAGCTGGGGATGCTGCTAAACATTCTGCAATGCACAGGGCATGCACACCCCAATTATATGCCTGAAAATGTGAGTAGTGCTAAAGCTGAGAAACTCTCACTAATTGAGATCAGAGTACCCTCACTAGACATGAAAAAACCCCTCAAATCTTCTCATCACTATCCTGAAATTGTGATCTAGGGCTCATACACTTGTAATCCTTTGCACCCCTTCTTCTTTTATTTTATTATTTCTCCTGTCCCTCTTTTTCTTCTGTCTGTTAAGTACCAAACTTAGTTTTTTAAACATTCAATTGTAAGAGTGGAAAGTTTCATGCTTCTGTTATAATAATAATAAAGGGGTCTGTTTCTTTTTCACCTCCATAAAAACCATGTTAGACAACTCTGAGTTGGGTCAATTGAGTTGATCAAAGGGACAATTTGATACAGTGACTTTGTCAAACCCTTGGAATTGGGCTAACCTGACATCAAACAATTCTACAAGTTTGTGTCTTCTGAGGAGCCTAATAGGGTGAGAAACCTAGAAAAAGCCAGCTGGCCTCCTACCCTCACCCGTGGGCTGGAGACAAATTCAGAAAGTTTTCCATTTCTCTCCACTGTCTTGCATTTTAAGACCCATATTCTATGTGACATGGGGATTTTAGAGATCCTGGTAGCCCATATTAGCCTTTTTAGAACTTTACATGAAATATAAATCCTTCATTCTTGAATTACTTATTGGACTTCCTTTTCAGCACTACTGCCTCCAGTGCTTCATCTGTTTCCTCTTGTAGATCTTCTAAGTGGACCTTCATTTTCTCTTTGCCTGCCCATTGCTCTCATTTCTCTGTCCTCCCTTTGATTCATAATGACTCTGAATTCAGTAGCATCTGCACATGTCTAACATGTGTTTGTAGTTCCCTCAACAGGACTGTAAATAAAAATGTTAAATAGCACTAACCACAGCTCCGCCTGTTCCCTGTGGTCCCCCACCAGGCACCTTGCCCAGCTGGGTGCACTGCCATTTATCTCAACTTTGCCTCCAGTTTCTTGGCTCAAGTTCTTAATTACTTAAAAGGTAATGTGGTTTCTAATAGCAGTTTTCAGCATCTTTAAAGTTAACTATATTTCTACATACTTCCATTGTCTTTTCTTGGTGGCTAAAACCTTAGTAGGGGGGTTTAGCAACTCAAACTGTGCAATATTGTTCTCCAATACTCTAAGCATCGAGTGGTCTGTAAGGTGACTCTCAAAACATTATACCCTTTTTAAACTTAAATCAGAGGTGGCCAGACTGTCAAAGCATCTGCATGGTTCCTTAGACACCACAGAAAGTGACATTGTGGCTCATAGTATCCCTAGTCCCATCTCTTTCCTTCTACCATGTTGTCAAACATCAACTGCAAACCTTCTCTACTCATCTTTCCTCAGAGGATCCCTCAGATACATGTGAGGCAGGTATACCACAGCTACCCAGTGTTCTGTGGGACTGCCCAGGAGGGAACCTGATGGAAAAAATCAAGGCATTCTTTGCAAGGAGCCTTTCCACACCACTCTGTCCTGCATGCAAACTTGCCAGATTTTCCTTTTGAAAACTGGTTTCCCAAACCCAGTTTTAGAGAATCAGGTTATTTTCAGATGACAATTATTGCAATGTAGTTCTGAGATCATTGACAAAGTGAGCCTTGAGATACAGTCCACAGATGCATTTCCTACAAAATGAAATTATGCCCATATCAATCATTACCTATTTTTCTAGGCTTCAGGTTAAATTATTTATTCAACAGATATTAATTACATGCCTACTATGGCTCCAACATTACTCTATGTGTTGAAGATGGAGTGCTGAACAAGAGAAAAACTTCCTGTTTCCATGGAGTCTAAAATTCTAATGGGATGAGATAAACTAATTAATGAGGAAATGCTGGTATATTGACAGGAGGTTGTGAGCACTATTCAGAAAACTAAAGCAGTGCAAGTAATAGCGAGTGATGGTGTAAGGAAATAAAGTGGCCGTTTTAAGGAGGATGACGAAGGAGGATCTCCCTGAGGTCTAGTATTTAACAGGGATCTGAACGAAAAGAGGAAGCCAGTCAGGTGAAGATCTGGGGGAAGTTCAGAGGCTTGAGATGGCAACGAATCCAGCACAGCCAAGTAACAGCAAGGTCATAGTGACTGGTGCAGAGCCAGAGAGAAACAGGGGCCAACAGACAGACTGAGCCAGACCACGTGGACCCTTGTGGGAAGAACTGTGTAGGTACATATTACTTTCCTATGGCTGTTGTAACAAATTATCACAAGCCAGTGGCTTAAAACGACAGAAATATATTCCCTTACAGTTCTGGAGGCCAAAAATCTTAAATGAAGTTGTCAGCAGGGTTGGTTTCCTCTGGAGGCTGTGAGGGCAAATCTGTTCCATGCTTCTCTCTAAGCCTCTGGGGGGCTGCTGGCAATCCTTGGTATTCCTTGGCATACCTGCCTCAGGGG
Organism: Mandrillus leucophaeus; assembly: GCF_000951045.1. Taxonomy (NCBI): domain Eukaryota; kingdom Metazoa; phylum Chordata; class Mammalia; order Primates; family Cercopithecidae; genus Mandrillus; species Mandrillus leucophaeus. Next base: position 324,670 of record NW_012101735.1, read on the forward strand.
GGTGTGAGTGAGTCTCTGGGGAAAGGCGAGGAGAGAAGGTTTGCAGTTGGTGTTTGACAATGTTGTGGAAGGAAGGAAATGGGACTAGAGACAGTATGAGCCAAAAAGTCACTTTCTACAATGTTCAGAGAGCCCAGCAGATGCATTCCATCACTCTGATCTCTGCCTTTGTCTTTACATTACCTTCTCTGCATCTTCCAAATCTTCTTTGCTTTTCTAAGAACATCTGTCATTAGATTCAGAGTTCACTCTAAACCCAGGGTGATCTCATCATGAAGTCCTTAATCACATCCATGAAGATCTGTTTTCCAAATGAGGTCACAATCACATGTCCCAGGCATCAGTATAAAGGACATGTTTTTGGAGGGACCACTACAGGGCGCCAGTGGAGGATTTGAACAGAGTCAACATAATCTGATATGTTTTAAAGAATCATTCTGTCTACTGTATAGTCTGGAGGCAACAAGGATGAAAGCCTGGACACCTAACAAAAGGCAAATGACACATGCTTTCCCACAGATTACACTGCTTTTCATTTGCCCTTTTGTTTGGGGATAGCAAGGCTTTGGGACAGCCTAATTGCAGAACTTAAATAAGAATAGAAAACAACAGATTTGTTTTTCACACACAGGAGGGTAATTACTAATATTCTAATATGACAGGCAATACTGTATATTCACCAAAGTTTCAGTTAGAAAAGCTCAAAGTTGACCACCTACATAGCAAAATGTTCATGCAATCATGTTGTAGAAAACTATGCTTATAATTATCAGTAATTGTGACTATTTATGAAGTACTTTCTAAGTGCCAGGCACTGATCTAATTGCTTCACCCACATTCTTTTGCATCGAATTTTTGCAATATTCATGTCTTAGTCCATTCAGACTTCCATAACAGAATAGCTTAGACTGAGTGGTTCATAAACAACAGACATTTATTTCTCACAGTCTGGAGGCCAAGAAGAAGATTTGGCATCTGATGAAGGCTTGCTTTCTGACTCATAGATGGCATCTTCTTGTTGTGTCTTCACATGGTAGAAGGGAGGAGGGGTCTCTCCTGTGCCTTTTTTATAGGGACACTATCCTATTCTTGAGGGCACTATCATCATGGCCTAATCACTCTCCAAAGGCCCTTCCTCTTAATAGTATCAATTTGATGGTTAGAATTTTAACATGCATTTTCCGAGGACACAAACATTTAGGTCACAACGTTCAGTGAGGCAGATATCATCAGTTCTATTTAGCTTGTAAGGTCTTACAGTTTGGATATTAAAATTGGAGTTATTATGAGCTACAGTTTGGGCTCTAACCACTAACCTGCATCATTATCAATAATTATTTTTGAAAATTCTAATTTAGTATCAGTATTGAATTGCACATTTTAAATACTGGATTTCACCAGAGTCTGGATTCAGTTCACAACTCAATCTGCTCACCTAAACAATAACTATGTAGATGTGGCTGTTTCCCCTCGTCCACTAAGAGAACTTGGGTAAAAGTATTGCCCACTCTGCTTCCTAATGGTTTATCGTATTTCGGAGGTAAGTGGTCCTCTCCAATATGAAAGGGTGGCAGGTGTGCCATATGTACTTCTTACAGTAAAACAAGTACTTTTATAGTGTTAGGTTCTAGACAGTCCTTAAAGAAGAATCTTCTCATTTTACAGATGAGAGGAACAAAGACCAGACTGACTCTAAACCAGTTTCTCCTGAATCCTCCCCAGTTTGGCCTTCTCTTAGCATTACCATTCTTTTAGTGGAAATCAGTTAATGGAGATTCACTGCTACATTTCTATTTTTAGTATATTTAAAATACTGAATTTGGTAACACTTATAGAATTAATGAACATTGGTGGCTATTTTGATCCTACAAAAATAGACTAGTTATCTCCTGATGGAAATATACCCAGGAAGTCGTGTTGCTCCTCCTGCCCTCCAAACAATCAAATCTAAAATGATCAAGCTTCTAGATCTAATCATAGATTTATAGGAAATACAAGGCATATTCAACAACACTGTAAACATGCACTCAGCAAACTCCAAATGGTGAGAAACTCTCAAAACAATTTACTAAATTTATTGAAAAATATTAAAAAATTAAAAATGAACTTTTAAAAGAGTGAAGAGATATACCAACCAACCATAACATATGGCAAGCAAACAGACTGTTAATGAGTTGTATTATACAATTACAAATTTACAGAAACTACAAGGGACAGAGAATATATTCAATAACACCATGACTAAGTATTGATGAGAATAAGAAATTATTTATTGTCAATTATTTTATGTGTGACAATAAAATTATGGTCATATTTTTAGTCCTTGCCTCTTAGAAATATACATCTGGGAATATTTACATATGAAGCAATAGTGTGTCTTGGTTTTGCTTCAGAATAATCTGAGGAGTAGGGGTATTCCTGCAACAAGCCCAGATGTGACTTTTAACTGTTGAAGTGGGTAATTGCCACATCAGGATCATGATATTGTTCTACTTTTATTCATGTTAAAAATTTTCAACATTAAAGTTAAGAAATCACCTTAACAAGTCCTAAAAATTATATAAGAGATGAAACAAAACCTATACCCATTGAAGAATTTGTAAAGCACAGAAAACTATAAAATAATTTTTCCAAAACTACTCATAATGTTGCCTAGTTATGATTCCCTGTTAGATCAGGCACCAAGTGCTTTGGAGGCTGGCTGCCTGCTTTCAGGGACTGTATTCTTACATGAGTCACAGATAGATATTCCTCACCAAATAGAACTAAGAGCTTCTGCAAAGTTTGAAGAAGTTGATCTTTCAAAATATTTTTCATTATTTAAATGAGTAAATTCTTTCAAAATATTTCTCATTATCTAAGTCTCTGCATGTTCCCATACCTCCAGGTCAAAACAGAAGCACTAACCAAGAAATAAACTCTCCTAAATGAACTTCAGTGAGTAGCTGCAGAGGACCAAATCTGGGTCCGGGTTTGCAAACCAAAAGTTTTAGTCCAGCATGAGCTCCCATATAAACACCTGCTGGACTTACATCACTTAAATAAGATCTTGTTACTTTTTCCCTCTTATCTTTCCTTATACCGGGTACAATAACACTATAATCAAGCAGCTCTGCCTGCAACTTGAAATTTACCCTCTATTAGAGAATTGGTCAAAAAAGAAAAAATTGAGGAAAGTTACACAGAACTTTACCATCGCCATTGCCATTTAAGACCGTTATCCCAAATGGTCTGGGAAAGTCAGCTGCAGTGATGGACAAGCTCTGCGTGCTTCTCCACTGAACATGCTGGATCTTTTTGCAGTTAAATCCTATCATAATGAGCACACAAATGCAGCCTGTTTTCCTTCCTGTGGCCAGCATCTTTCTGGCTGCTGCCTCTGTATCAAACAACTGTGGCATTTGTCGCTGGGACTGTTAAGACAATTTCCCCATTCTAACAAGATTTTACTCTTGAGTAAAATAATTTTTCTCAGTATGGCTTCAGATTTTGTCTATACCAGTAATCAGTTTTCACTGAAGGGTAGATTTTTCCCCATGTTCGGAAATGATTTATATTAGGCATTTAAAGGCAAACATAGACATTTTATTGTTTTTTTTTTTTTTTTTTTAATTTTTAAGCAAGCAAGCAAGCAAGAGAAATCCAGCAACAACTTGGACTAGATTTACAGTTAGTTCTTCTACCCTTTCTCTTGCCCTGAAGCCTGATGGGACTTGAGTGTCCTTGGAGGAATGGCAGAGGGAAATGCTAGGGGCCGATTGCTGATTTTATCATTCAAACACAAAATTTGTTACACCACTTTATCGGTCACAGGGAAAGCAATTATATTGTGGTTCAATTTTCCACTCAATAGCTGTACTGGGGATCAAAGTCAGTTTTTATGATGGGAAAAAATGTTTTGCTATTTTATTTGTTACTTAAAATAAAGAAGCATTTTTAGTATAACGCTTTCAGAAGGTTTTCCTCCCCCGACCCCCACCCCTTCATGAGATACAGTGGATTATTTTGGCTTTCCTCCTTCCTTTGATTAAATAATCAGCTTTCTTTCTGTCCTCTAAAGTGTATTTCACTGTAGAAATGAAATTGGCACGCTTTAAGGCAACACAGCATTAGGACTCTAATCACAGCCGCAAAGGGCAAAACCTACTCTATGCTATTTACTCTTTTCCTGACTAGTACTTTTTCAAAAGAAGCCAGCATTATAATGGTTTCTGTGTGTGTTGTTGTGTGTTGTGCTTACCTGTGTACTCTCACCCATCTTCCATGTGAGATAATTACCCCACCTTTCAGTTGTATTTATCACTTTCTTTTTATTATAGAAAAAAATAGGTAAGTGGGATTGGGTGTGGAAGAAGGTTCACATGGAATTCTAAGTGAAAATAACATACTTTAACTCAAAAAATAAAATAGAATATTTTCTCTTCAATTATAATTCTTTTCTTCTCTTACTGTCTCTCTTCATTTCATTGAGAACATTAAAGTAAAATTTAAGAGATCAAAACCAAGAAAAGATTATTATTATTTTTGCACAAAATCTAACTCTAGTACTAGTCAATTACTAGCTCTTTTTATTAAAAATTTACTATTTTTATATTCAGAAAATCAGTGATAACTTGTTATTTTTTAAATAGCGCAATGGGGCTACAGTCTGTAACACGACTGAATGGCAAAGTAAAAAGCAACACTTTTTATTACACACTTACTCATAATTGTTGAGAAAAAGGAGACAAGTGAGACACTTTCTTATTATATTATGTATTTTTCTCTCAAAAATATCAGGTTCAACCTCACATTTCTAGTTGGTTTCAGCTTTTACAATTTGATTGCGATCATCTTCATTTTTTCTGGTCTCCTGCTAATTGCCTCCAGGCTCAAAGAGTCTAACAACATATCCCCTGAATCCAGGAGCAGAGAATTCTGGAATCTGCTGTAGGTGACTAATTATGGCAGCAGCTGAGTGATGGTCTAGCTACCACGGGACACTTTTGTCCTCACAGTAGAGCTTCCGGCAATGGCAGGGAAGATGTGTGTGAGGCACCATAAAGGTTTCTGTTAGAGCCAGGCAAGTGCACCCAGGTGGGGAGAAGCACCACAAGCCCCCTGGTGTCTGCCTCCATCACGCCATTTTCTGCCCATTCTTGGTGTTTGTATCTGGGTTTTCTATGTGGATTAGGATGACTGTAAATGCTGACAGTAGGAGAGTCTGCCTCTCAGCAGTTTTCATATAGGCTTTCCCCTCTCATATGAATTTACAGTCATTTTTATATGGCACTGAGTTTTATGACATGGAGCAGGAAACTGGGCTACAGAAAAAAGCAAAAAATTATACCTGAGAAAAATATTTCTGATTATTATAGCTACTGTTTATTGAAAGCTTATTATGTGCTAGCCCCCCGCATACACATTATACATTATATCCTTGGACCAATCCTGCAAGTATGAACTGCTATTCTCATTATTTAAGATGAGAAACTTAGACAATAAACCTATTTAAATTGTTCTTTATTCCCCAAACTGACCTTAGAACACTTTCTTACTGTATTCTAAAGAATCAGTCCAAGAATAAGCAATAGCCTAACCTAGTCTTAAACATCATCTTCCAAAGTTTTAAATTTACTTTTTAACTTTATATGTTCCAAATGCTCTTAATTACAAAGACCTTTAATTAAATAATTTGATTGGAAATTTCCCTTATTTTTGGCAAAACAGATTAAAGTGAATCTAACTTTTTTCCTAGATGTCTTAGTGCTTAAATAGTGCTCTGAGCCTGTGAAAATATTATCTGTAAAAACATCTTGAAAGCTGATATTTAGTTTGCTATTATATCGGACTGAACTGGGCTGAAACTATGCTTCTATTATATTAAACAAAATGTGTTGTTTTTCTTTTTTTTTTTTTTTTTTCAGTTTGGTAACCGGCATAGTGACCAATTCATTTAAATGTTATTTTGATTTAGATGCACAGATGTCAAAGTAAGTAGACCAACCATTTTTTCTTCCTATTATTTTTAATTAACTTAATGATGAGTCCTATTCATCTTGTGATAATCCCATCAATCAATTAATAATTTACCTACAAATGGTCAGCTCAACCCAGAGGCAAACCAACCAGATTTTGGTCAGGACATTGAAAAAAGTAATTGGAGTGGGCATAGGTACTTAAACATCTAGCCTTTAAAAACAGGATTATCTGAGTGGAGTATGGTACACGTAATCCTAAATATTGCTCACATTTTCAATGGGTTGTTTCTATATATAGATTACTTGGTGGTCATAACACCAAACTCAGTTTAATGCAACATGAGATTGTAAATGAGACTAGTTCTCTGCACTGTATTTTAAATAACATTTTAAAACTTCCTTTGAATTATGAACCAATTTTAAGTGTTATATTTAAGATATTCCTTCCCATGTTATACAATTTTACATTGACTTTAAGGTATAAAAGTTCCAGTTCTAATAGCAGTACAAACTGCAACTGAATGCCTCTAAACAAATTCATTACCTTCCCCCTTTAAGAAAATCTAATGTGTAACTATCCAAATTTTAAAAGTAGATTAGTGGGACTAATAATCATTCTATTTCCTTGGAATTTTTTATTTTACCTATAGGATAATGAAATTTTTATGCAATAAATAATCATTTATTTTAGAGCTTATTGTATTTTCATCCTTATTATCTGTTTACCTGTTTTCATTTCTAATGCAGTATCCTTTTGAAGGTCAGGGTCCCGGACTTTTGTATTTCTTTCACTTCAGTGCTTAACACATATAAATCACTCAAATTTTATTGTAACGGTCATGTAAGTAATTTAATCTGATATGAAATTTAACTTTACAGAAATATACATGTATATACACACACACACATATACAGCTATTTCTTCTTTTTTCTTAATTCATACACCTCTCAGATGCACTAAGATCTTTTTATGAATTACTTCTAACATTCTCTGAAGAGTATTTCTAGTTATTATTTAAAAATACACACAGAATAGTGTTTCATAAAGAAATACGACAGGGCTAGATTCTTCCTCTGTGATAAAATTCCCATGGAATTACAGAAAGAATGAACTGAGCCAAACATTTTCTTCTTCAGTTTTCAGAGCAAATACTTTTTCTGTCCTTTTTTCCTTTGGCAGAGCAAATAAGTAAATGAAAATAAATAAATAAAAGCTTTCTTTCCCCAGTGCTTTAGCAGGCTTACCATCACCAACCTCTATTTACAAACACTGGATTTCAAATAGCATCATCTGTAAATAAGGCTGCCATTTCGAGCTTAAAAGCATAGCTGATGAGAGACATGATGATTGCTTAAAATATCCTAAGGGCATGAAAACTAAAGTGGAGAAAGAATTATTTAGGCATAACTAAAGCATAACTAAAGGGAGATATAACTGGATAGAGAAATACTGTTAAGTTAAAAAAAAAAAAAAAGAAGAAGAAGAAAAATTTCAGGGAAAGAAACCATACACAAAAAACCTCTCAAACTTTCTTAACAGTCTATTGGGCCGTGGAATTGGCTGTAATGGAAGGTGGTAGGAAAAAGCCACGGGTGCTTCAAACTAGACCAAAAACTACCAAGGACGAAACAGAGATGAGGACAACCTCAGACAGGCAAAAGGTGTGTAAAAATGATGAAATAAATTCTCGTTTATTTTTAAGTGCACTAATTCCAAAAAATGAAAATTTATTGCTTCTCCTAATTTGATTTTACAAGACAATATGCTAAGCAGGACACCTATGAACAATTTCTAACAGCCCTTCACATAAAATTCTACTTTTCATTCACAGAGTGAATGATCGTTACACATACACACACCGTCTAATGTTGAGATTATATTTTAATCTTAAGGCATCTGTACTCTGTTCAAAATAAATCAAACTTGTGCACTTTGGATTTTTTCCCTCAAATCTGTTTTCCTCCATATATAAGCCTACTTAGAGTAGCAGAAAAATAAAGATCCATTGCTGTTCCCCCCCAGCTATAAAAACCACCAAGATTCTTCAGCCTGACAAATTTAAATGAATTGAAGCCATCTCCCACATAGGGATCTGCAGCACTGGCTCATAGTCAGAGATAAATTTTTCAGTAAATGTGCACCTAGGGTGAGGAAGGGAAACCTCCCTGACTTATTCTCTCCCTTTATCTCTTTCTTCAGTTACAGATTGGATAAGCAATAATTCTTTTTCTATTCTTCTTAATTTCTAAAAGACGAGGACTTCAGTAACAAGCAAGGAGATTCTGTATGTTCCAGAAATTTCTGAATATAAGTAGATGATCGTTATTCTGCCCTATGCCGGCTGGATGAGCTCCCTGATTTTAATGACATCCAGTTGTGACTGAAGGGCCTAATAGAAGGGATCCATGGAGTTGTGAGGTTAATACTGGGTCCATCTTCCTCCATTCCTCCCCTTGGTTTGAAGGATAACATGGGCCAGGGCTATATTTGTCGGTATCTCTCCCTTGCCACTCTCCGTTCCTCTGCTATTCGGGTTTTTACGGCCCCTAAAATTCTTCTTAGTCCCTTTACATACTTACCTTTGCTCCATTTCTTGATGAACCATAATGGGTTTCAAATGCAGTAAATAATTTAAAATAAATGTTGCAGTTACATAACTGCAACATGTATTGGGGCAAAATAAACTTATTTGTTTAGACTGATCTAACAAATCCATGAATTTCGTGACAGTAGTGGACTAAATCAATTAGTATTCAGCTGAGCTAAAGTTAAGGAAATTAAGATTTCATGATTAAGTGTTCTTCATAATTAAGTGCATTGTCATATCTGTGATTGATCTACAGAACTGTGAGTTTAGCATCTTTCTTAAAATTCATCAGTAGTTTACTGAGCACCAACAGTATAACAAACCCTGCTCTGGAATTTGCACAAATGCTCTCTTATTTAATTCTCAGAACTTTATGAGTCAACTATCATTGTCATTATTTGCCTTTGGTATATATGTGGCCTACTGGAAAGGCAGTAGAACGCAGTGGGGAATGCACAGACTCTGGGGCCCAGTCACCAGCATTCACATCTCAGCTCTGCTGCTCACTGGCTGTGTGACCATTGGCAAGGCACTTAATTTCTCTGTGCTTTATTTTTCTTATCCATAAAAACCGGCCTAATAGCCAGTAAATAATATCATGGGGTTGTTACAGGGATAAAATAATCCAAAATATGCAAAGTACAAAGAAAAATACCTGGCATATAGCAATCACTATAAAACTATTTACTATTATTTTTCTATTGTCAACCCTAATAATATTCTTGAATATAGAGTTAAAGCTAGCATTTCACATACTCATGGATAGTCTAATATCTATGAACCAATCAAAAAGTGTTACTACTAAGTATACAGTGAGATCAGAGTCATCATGGGCTCAAACACTCTGATCCAACCCTCTCTCTTATTCCCGAACTGAAGATTTTACTTCTTGCCCTGGCAAATCCATTCAGAAATGCCTACCTTTGGTATAAAGGGAGACCAGGTAACAAAGGCTGAATTTATTTCAAGAATATTTTGGAGTGCCAATTTTATGTGTCAGGAACAGTGCTAGACTTTAAGGATAAAGATAAAAAATAAACTAGTCCCAAAGAGAAACATGTTAAGAAACACATACTATAAAATACTATAAATGAATTCAAATTCTGCTTGGGGCAGAATGGAAGCACAGAGGTTGAATAATCTATTCCACCTGAATAGGGGAACAGCAGAAAAAAACTTCTAAGAAGAGGCACCTGCTGAGTCTTTAAGATGAGTGAACATCGCACAATGCACAGGCAGGTGCTGTTCTCAGGGAGGCGGCACAGCAGAGGCATGGAGACATTACACACAGGCTGTCCTGCTAAGGAAACCCGCAGTGATCTGCAGAGGTAGAGATTCAGAGAAGAGGAGAAGTAAGACAAGGACAGCCTGGCTCACCAAGCTCAAGAACTTGGGTTTGCACAGAAGACAATGAGCCAGTGAGGGGTTGGGCTTCAGAATGACATGATCATATCTAGGTTTTTAAAAGCCAATATTTTGGCTGTAAGCAGGGAAGACAGATTGTCTGGGGCTAAAGTAGAGACTAGGGGGTTAAAAAAGTATTCTAAGGGGCCTGGAACCAATCCCTGGAGGATATCAAGGGATGATTATATAGCTCAAATAGAGAGGATGGGGCATTCATGAGAAGTGTGTGTGTATTGTGTGTTTATGTGATTATGAGAAACAGAGTTTTAGAGGTGGTAAAAACAGTATAAATCTTCTAATCTTCCCCACCTTCCCACCGTCAGTCAACTCTATAAATTGAAAAACTGAAGTCAAATATTGCAAAAGCCTCAAGAGACAGAAAGGGTTAGTGAGAAAAAAAAAAAGAAGCTTAGTCACTCGACATGGTTTCTCATCCTATCTCTGTCCTTTACCTCTTTAAGATACAGCTATTTATTTTCAGACGTGTAAATAAAACTACCTGTCCTGACTGCCTCCAGCATGGTTGAAGCATTCTACTTAATGAGATAATGCATTTGTGAGTAGTTGAGAACCTCTAAAACATGCTACAGGTAAACGATTATGATACCCAGGACCTCTGATTGATTTTCCATTCCTTTCTTTGGGGGAAGAGAAAATGCCCCTAATGATGGCAAGAGAGAGGTGACTTCCTCATATTCTCATGTTTGGGTCCCTCCACTTCCAGAGGAATGGAGCAGGACTAGCTCCCAGGACCTGAGAAATGCTAGACCACAGTGGACCTCAATGTTCAGGGATGTTTGTACTTCCCACTCTTTCTCTGAAATTGAGAGTTGATCATGGGCCAAGGGTGAAGAGCAGTAATCTTATCATAGCTAAAAATGAGTGAATTTCTGAGTATTGAGTGTCCCCAGTACATGGAATAAGCTTGCTAACAAGTATCTAAAAGTATTTATATATGTCACAGACAGAAGCAATTCACCTCAAAAATGGTATGTTGGGCCTAATCCACTAGAAGATCAATAGTTGCAAACTTTTTATGTTAATTCTATTTTAAACACCTTTGCTTTATACACCTTTGCTTCTCTCTCTCCCTCTCTCTGTCCCTTTGTCTCTTTCTCTCATTATGTGCAATATTACCATTTTAGTTAACGAATTAGGCCCTGGATCAACTTCAGGAATATAAATGAAAATAACTTACTCTGAAGAAGAGTTATAAAATCAAATTCTCTGGGTGCTACTAATATGGGAAAATAAAATCCTTGACAAGAGGCAAAGCAAAACTAGTGTTCATAGATATATATAAGATTTGAAAGTTAAGATTAACTATGCCTATATGTTCCATAAAATTTCCCTGAATCAACTGAAGGTTCCTACGAAAACTATAGCACTCAGCAAAAACATGCATTAAAAATATAGAGGGCTTATAGAAAAATATGGGCTTGACCAGACCATTTTATTGAAAGAATTTTGAATTGATTCCGTTCTAATACAAAGCTCGAAATTCAGTTCTACTATAGAACTTCGCAACAGAGCCTCAACAAACAACAATCTAAATAAAAAATTAGCACAAGGAGAAACATCATATAATAATATGTTTACATGCTGAAAGAGTTTTTAATGAAATTCATCTCTCATCCTTAAGAAAAAAACAAATACATGCATATCACATACCTCAGTCCTAAAACCAGCATCTTACTTAATGGGAAAACATGAGATGCATTTCCATCAAAATTAAGAAAAGTTTAAGAATGCTCACCATCTTCACTACTGTTTAACATTTTATGGGAGGCATTTGCCAATGCACTTAGAAAAAAGAAATCAACTGGAGACATATGAATTAGAGATGGAGGTAAAAAGAAGAGTATCATCTTTTGAGGATGATATGATAATAAGTGGAAAAGCCTAGCGTATCAAAGAATGACGTATAACAGTGAAAAAATTAAGTAAGGTAAAAGGATAAAAAATAAACATACAGAAATTAACAACCTAAATATACACAAATAGTAAGTAGAGGACACAGTAGTGGAGAAAACCACATTTTCAATAATTTAATAACATACTTAACAAGAAATATGCAAAACCTATATAATAAAAACTTTAAAATACATCCTGAAGGCCATAGAAGTAGACTTAAACAATTGGAAAGACATTTCTTTATCTTGTGTAGGAAGATTCCATAGTATAAAGATATTAGTTCTCCCTAAGTTAATTTATAAGTTTAATGCAAAAATATTTAGTATAAAAAACCTTAACAATCTTTTTTTTTTAGCTAGATATGTTGATATAAAATTTTATATGGAAAAATAAACATGCACAGATAGCTAGGAAAACACTGTGAAGTAAAAACTGCATGAGGATGAATTTTACCTGTTATTAAATACATATTAAAGTATCTATTATTGAAACAGCATAGCACTGGCACATGAGTAGTCAGATAAAACAGTAGAAAAGAAATTCCAGAAACAGACAATTACCTATGGGAATGGAGAAGATAATTCAGGTGGCACCTCAAATCACTGGGGCAAAGATATAGTTAGATAAAGACTTATTTGGTAAGTCAAAATCCAGATAAAAGAAAAGAGCCAATAAAAGAGTGATTCATTTGATTAAATAAACATTAAAAAAATAGCTTTGCATGACAGAAAACACCATAAGCAAATTCAAATTCAATGACAAACCAGTAGAAAATATTTGTAACATTTATCACAAAGAGCTAATCTTGCATATATATGTATGTATTTATATATATGTGAATACATCCCATATATAGGTGTGTGTAGGTGTCTATATGTGTGCATGTATCTTAAAACTTGAAGGAATAAAGATCCAAATCGTGGGCAAAATATATGAATAGATAATTTACCCCAAAAGATAGAAATTAGATCTTAATCATTTGAAAAAGATGTTTCATATCACTCATGGTAAGAGCAATGCAATATAAAGCTCCTCTGAGATACTATTTATCACCTATCAGATTGGAAAAGTTTAAAAACTTGACAACACGTTCTATTAGTGAGTTAGGAAACAGACACTTTTACATATGAGGAAATGCAAATTGATACAACTCTGTGGAGGTTGAATTGGCAATGTCTATCAAAACTAGGAAATTACACTGATACACCTCTCCAAATATAAAAATGTGAATGCAGAAGGCTATTTCTTTCATCATTGTTTTGAATTGCATAATACTGGATACAATATAGATTCCCAAATATAGAATAGTGGTTAAAAACAACCACGATGCATTTTTCACACAATGGAGCACTATCTGTTTAAAAAAGAAAAGGAGGAGGAGGAAGATCTCTACGAATTTATGCAATGTGATTTCTAAGATACACGGTTGAGTTAAAATTTTAAAAATGCAAAGTACAAAAGAGTGTTTACACTAGACTATCTTTTAAGATAGTTTAACTTAGTAAAAAAGGAAGTTGTTCTTGAAACTGCAAAGTGAGACACTTCTTTCACTAAAGGAGGGTATCTATGATGAATTTTCAAATTTTTACTCAAATAATCAGATATGGAAAATGTTTTCTCTTTAATTATGAGAGTTTACCCCTAATTGCTACCAGCCGATAACATTCTGAGGAAAATTTTATAAGAACCAACAACATTTCCTGAGTTTGTTGATATTATTCCCTTTTACCAAAAGCCTCTGAACCAACCAAACAAAAAAGCACTGCAGACTATATTGCTGTATTGCCAATAATTCGCACTGTTTTGAGGAAATGGGTTCTCCTAAGGCCAATAAAGTGAATTAGAAGCCCAGCTTTGTCGCTTACTAGTTGTGTGATCATGTGACCATGAGATCCTTCATTTCTGAGCTTCAGCTTTTTCAACTGTAAAACTAAGATATTAAAAATACTTTGACCGGGCACGGAGGCTCACACCTGTAATCCCAGCACTTTGGAAGGCCGAGGCCAGCGGATCAGGAGGTCAGGAGACGGAGACCATCCTGGCTAACACAGTGAAACCCCGTCTCTACTAAAAATACAAAAAAATTAGCAGGCGTGGTGGTGGGCGCCTGTAGTCCCAGCTACTCGGGAGGCTGAGGCAGGAGAATGACATGAACTCGGGAGGCGGAGCTTGCAGTGAGCCGAGATCACGCCACTGCACTCCAGCCTGGGCGACAGAGCGAGACTCCGTCTCAAAAAATAAAATAAAATAAAATAAAATAAAATAAAATAAAATAAAATACTTCATATGGTTGCTGTGAGGATGAAAGAAGATACTGCATGTAAATGCCTGGCACACACTCAATAAAAGCTCCCATTATTACGGTCTCCATTAGCATTGTACATTTTCTGTGGCTATGCCACAGCACAGCACTGAGCTGTGTATGTTGCAAAGACACACAAGCACACACACACAAACGATTATAGGCACAAATAGATATGCCCAAATGCTACCCAGACTTATATTTCACGCCTTCCTCCCCTTTGTTCCAGCTCGGTAACCTTAATGTATTTCGTGCATCACATTCTTATTATGATCTTGGGGACTTTGCTCATAAAGCTCCATCCACCTACAATGTCCTGCTTCTTATTTTTCAATGCCTTATTTGAGTCCCTACACATTGCTTCAGTCTTTCCCACAGTATTCAGAATCCACTGAGCTTTCAGAGTTAACTGGTCTCTAACAGGCTAGAGTCTATTGACTTATGTTCTTCAGTTATTTTCTGTGTTTACATCATGTTACAGCAACGAGCATTTAAACTCACGGAGAGTAGGAGCCATCTCTTATTTCTCTAATATACTCACCATAGCACCTAGCAGTATATGTCACATATTGTTGATTATCTAAAAACTCTCATCAAGTTGAATTTATTTGAAAAGTGGCTCAATACATTTTTGTAATTACGTTTCAAGTGTAAGAGACCAAGTATTACACAGCGGTGCAGTCATATTGGACTACAAATTTATAAAATCCCTCCCACCCCTGTGACTCTATGACAAATAATTTAGGAATTCTATTACACAAATTATGCCATCATATAATTTTATCTATTAACCTCAAGGGGACGTTATCAGTTGTGGAAATTTTTTTGACAGGTTGTCATATTTCAATCCAAGTTATAACAGATTCTGGCACTCTGAAAATCTTGATTTAATATGCCAGAAATAGAGAGTGAGTGCCACTGATGTTCTTGTCCATTCAAAACTAAATTCATTCCTCAGGGTCATAGAATCACATCTCAGCAATGAGATTTCAACACCGGTCCCGATTCAGGTTAATGAATGAGATCTCATGCACACAGGCCTTATATAGAAATAATAAATGGATTCGAGTTTTCTCCTCTGGCTATCAGGTTCTTTTTCACTACCACCTCCCAACAGTTTAAGGAGAAAAACAACTGCAAAAATCCTAGACAGAATTGGGAAGGAATAAATTCCTTAGTCAAAATCTAATTTGCCTTGTAAGTCAGACATAAGCCTAGGGTACAAAAACAAAATGACAAGAATAAAATCATGAGATATGGCATATGGTTTGGGCTATATTAATATAAACTGAAAAGCAAGTAGTCATTTAGAGCATTTCTATTCAAAATAAAGTGTACTTTACGTGGTAGGCAGAATAATTGCCCCTAAAGATGTCCATGCTCTGATTCCCAGAACCTGTGCGTATGTTCCCTTACATAGCAAAAGGTGTAGCAAAATTACACCTTAAGGATCTTAAGATGGGAAGATTACTATGATTATGCAGGTATTCCCAATGTAATCGCAAAAAGTAGAAGAGAGAGACAGAAGAGAAGAACGAAAGGGAAATGTGACTATGGAAGTCTGATCAGAGAGATGCAATGATGCTAACTTTGAAGATGGATGTAGAAGGCCATGAGCTGAGGAATGTAGGCAGCCTCTTAGAAGCTGGAAGAAGCAAGAAAAACGATTCTCGCCTAGAACCTCCTGAAAGGAAAGCAGCTTTGCTGACACCTTGATTTTAGCCAGGTGAGATCCATGTTGAATTTCTAACATACCAAATTGTAAAATAATAAATGTATATGTTGTAAGCAACTAAGCTTGTAATAGTTTCTTATGGTGACAATAGAAAACTAATACACTTTACCTCCAGTAGAATGTAATCTCTACGAGGGCATGACCTCTAACTTATTTGTTGCCGTATTTCCTAAGCTTAGAATAGTGCTTGAGCCAGTACAAACACTTTGTATGTAACCTTTAAATGCAATATTGATGTAACATTTTATACTTTACCAAAACAGTCTCAGTATATTATCAACTTTTACGACATTCTTGTTGTTTTGTATTTAGGCATCATCAGCATCAACTGAATTTTGTGGATAAAAAATATTCAGTTATTTCTCCCAGGCTATCCAGCTACTTAGAGATAAAGTCACAGCTTGAGGCCACGTCATTTAACTTTGGATCCAGTAATGTTTTCACTGTAAAACTGCTTAATTGCAGCTTTTAAAAGAGAAAAAAATGGACTGACCAGGATAATTGTCAACCTGCCCCCATAGAAAGGAATCTTAGTTCAATCAGTTACAAGAAACACATGTCTAAACCAGGATAACACTATCTAATCGCATTTGATTTTGAAGATCATTCAAATTAGGAGTGAAATGACATCACATCTTAAAAGAAATGTCTTGACATGCACTTGGATATCTCATCATTCAAAAGGGAGAAGGTGCCCCTAGGTTCTTTCCCCAGTTAAAGGGCATGAGCAGTAACTACTGTGGTTGCTCCTAGATCCAGGTACTGTAACAAGAGGAAAAGTAGTCACAGCTCTGCCAAAGAACTATCATAGAATCGAGAAGGCCATACGAGGGAACAGACAAGCCTACTCCACAGTCACTTTGTGCACAGGAATTTTACTGTGGGTCTTCTCTAATTCCATTCTGAGCTTCTTTGGTGGCTGTATTAGTCTACTGCAGCATGAAAAACTGCCCCAAAACTTAGTTATTTATAACAACAATATTCAGTTATTATTTCTCTTGGTTTCCATATGTCATGAATTCAAAATGGGCACAATGGAGATGGCCATCTTTGCTCCACAACATCTAGGAGCTCAGCTGGACACCTCAAGAGGCTGGAGGCTAGAGTGAACTGAAGGCATGGCTGAGGCTAGAGGATCTTCTTCCAATGTAGCTCACTGTGAGACTGGTAAGCTGGCGCTGGATATTGGCAGAAGGCCTTCATTTTTACATGGGCTTCCCCATGGGACTGCTGGAATGCCTTCACTGGGATAGTACCTAGTTTTTCCTAAAGTAAATAAGAAACCAAAGTAAAAGCTGCAATGCATAGTATTATCTGGAGTCACATACTATCATTTTCACAATATTTCCTTGGTCACACAGGTCAGCTCTGATTCAATGTGAAAGACAGCTACACAAAGGCATGAATACCAGGAAGCAAGCACTAACGAAGGCCATCTTGAATGCTGGCTATGACATTGGCAGAATCAAAGAACTTTGCTCTTAGGAAACACCTACAAATTTCTAGAACCAAAAATGCCTATCCTGAAAAAATAGAATGATGCAAGATTGTGTGTGCTCAACCTTAGTTTTCCAAGGGAGATAATCCTTTCCCATTTCCTAATTCTATTGCCCATGCACTCTATAGAATCTGCTTTCCCTCCAATGGGGAGAATACAGAATATTAGTCAGGATAGGCTGGAAAAGAAAAGGATTGGATACAACAAATAAACCACTAGATTTTAGTGTCTTAATATGAATTTTTTTGTTTCCTTTGTTTAAATTAATATTGCAAGGAGCAGTGAAGGTTGTTGGTTCTTCTGAGAGTCTCTTTCCAAGTGATGAATCAGGGATTTACCATTGTCATTGGAAAAGAGAAACAAGAGTGTAGAAGATTGTCCAGGGTGGTGTATGGTCAGGCCTGGAAGTAGTCCCTCAGTCACACGGGCTCAACGTAACCACAAGGGAAGTTGGGAAATTTGGTCTTCCCTAGTGCCCAGAAAGAGGAAATGGCATTGGTAGGAATCAAGACAGTTTCTGCCATATTTCTGGGCCACATGAGCTACCTAAGTCAATCTATTACCTTGATGTCAGAGAGATCTTTGTAAAATGTCTGATTTGATCATGCTAGTTCCCTGTTTCCAAACTATTACTTAAGACAAAGACTGAGGTTCATAACAAAGCATTCAATGCCCTTGATCACTAACTTTAACTATTTTTCTTCCCACACATCTAGTCATGTCTCGCTTCTCTTCAGGTTTCAACTCTGCTGTTCTCTCTGTCCCATTGCTTCTCATGAGCTTAAGATTCTAATTCTGGCTCTTAGTTGCATAATGACTTGAAGCAAGTGCTTTCAACCTCTCTATAAGCCTCAGCTTCATGATTTGTAAAATACAGAATAATAATATCCACCTCAGCATTCTGAAGATTGAGAATACACACACACACACACACACACACACACATATATATACGTATATATATATATATATATATATAGAGAGAGAGAGAGAGAGAGAGAGAGAGAGAGAGAGCGCACAGCACCTGGAGCATAGAAGTAACTCAATAAATTCCAGTTGTTAAATGAATTCTTTTCCTTTTATTTTGTCATATGATCAAACCATTGTGCTTAAAGAATAACGTTATACCACATTATTATTATTATTACAAATTTCCTATTATTTTTGAAAGGAAGTTTAAGAGCGACTGAAAGCAGTTTCAATCTCAGTCATACTGCTTGGATTTAGACCCAGGTTTTACCACTTATAATCTTTGTGAACTTGGAAAAACTAACCTTTTTGAAATCTCAGTTTCCAGACCTGTTAAGTTTGTTAAGTGAAGCTAATAGTTGTACTTATTTTATAGCACTGTCATTAGATTAGGATTAATTGAGGTAATAAATTATAAAATACATTTTGGTGTCTTGTTCATAGTAGTTGCTTAATAAAAATGGCTATTGATAATTTTACTACTATATATCATGAATTTCTACCATGGTTCAAGTACTCTGCTAGGTATTTAATTCTTAAAATAGTCCCCTTTTTTGAATAACATATTAAATTTGAGACTACCAAAAGTTAAGCAACTTTTCCAAGATCACACAGCTATTACATTTAAGTTGAAGTATGAAGGCAGGCCAGCCTGATCCAGGCATCTGTGCACTTTCTGCTCTATTACTCTATCTCCCAAACTCAATGCACATTCCTCCAAAAGTGTTGGTTTTCAATGGAGTACTGAGCATAATGAAGGTACATATTCCTGCAATGACAAGCAGAACTGGAAGCTTGACTTCTACAATGAGAGTGAATATAAAGTCTAGAACATAAACATACTCCACCTTAGCTTATCTTCCAAGGAGCCCACCCTGCCATGCCCCCAGAGACACTGTCCATGGATGCCAGGCCAGCTTTCTAGCCCTCCCATAAAGAAGCCAAGGGACATCATGGGCCCTTTCCAGTTTGGTTGGTTTGGTATTACAACTGTTTTTTAAAGTAATCCAAATTCCCTCTAAACTTGTTATTCAAAGAAAGTATTCATTATTCAAAGAACAACACTTGCCCCTGCCACAGGCTTTGTTTCAGGGCCTGCTTCCCTGAAACATTTCAAGTACAGCCTACCGCACTGCCAACATCCTCATGCGCAAGCTTAGCCATCAGTGACTCCAGCCAGCAAATAATTTACAAATTTAAGACAGCATGTGTTCCCAAACACTCATTTCATTTCGCTTTTTTTACTTAAGTATGTTGTCCTGAACTTGGCCAAAATAGGTGCTAAGATGTAGAACCCTTCCAAAGGGTAGTCTATGACATGCCTAATGATTTTTCATTTCAGTAGTGCCCCACAACTTCAGGGTATTAATCTGTTATTAGAGATCAGTTGATTGGTAAATGTTACCTACCCACTCTTCCCATCCAACTCTAAGTGTGATTCCTCCTTTGAGGACTTCTCTGGCAATTCCAAGTGCACAGTGACTACCTGGGAGCTAGCACTGGTCATCCCATGTGCAGTTACATAGTTGCCTTTGACATTATTCATTCAATGTGTATTAACTGAACACTAACTTTATGCCGGACACTGTTCTAGATGCTGTGTATGCAAAACTAAGTAAGATAAAATCCCTATCGTCTTGGAATTTACACTCTAATGGAAGAGCCAAACAACAAATACATAAATATTTACAAATGTCAGGTAATGCTAAGGAGAAAAATAAAACTGGGTAAAGGGGCAAAGATTTCTGGGGAGAGCGCACCATTTTAGGAGAGTGGTCAGGAAAGTCCTCTGTAAAGAAATACCATTTGAGCCAAGACCTAAATCAAGTTAATTCATACAAATGTGTGGGTGAAGAGTGTTCAAAGCAGAGAGAAGAGCCCTTATGTGTTTATATGCACAGTGTATTCAAGAAACATCAAGGAAACCAGGATTGGTAAAACCCAGTGACAGCTGGGAAGATGAATAAAACATGAAGTCAGAAAAAGAGGCAGAGGTGAGAGCAGGTACAACTTTTAAATTTCATTCTAGAAGTAAAGGTAATATATTGGAAAGTTGAAACAGGAAAGGAAGATGACGTGGTAGACATTTTTGAATTATCAATTATGTGAGAAAGAGAAGAGGGAGAAGGGACAATGGCAACATTGGAGGCTGGAAGACAACTTAGGTTTTCTCTGGTCCTGATGAGAAGACACAGGTTTGGCCTAAGATCTTGTGACACTATTCTTTGACTACCATGTTGTTTCTATGGCTTTGTGTGCTTTTGCTTTATTTCTAAGTGAGATTGTAAGTAATCAACAGCCATGATGGGGAAAAAGAGCAATGAAGGAGATGGAGGTGGGTGAGGGTAAAGGTAAAAAATGAGGGAGAAGAGGAGAACAGTTGCCTCAGATGATATTTCTTAGTAATCTCCAGAATGTTTGGAACAAAATATAACTTTGCATTTTCCAGTTACATCTTTTGATAGGATTTTAGACTTTCATTCATATAGTATACACACACACACATATATATATATATATAAATTTTTTATTTTCATAGGTTATTAGGGAACAGGTAGTGTTTGGTTACATAAATAAGTTCTTTAGTGGTGATTTTTGAGATTTTAGTGCACCCATCGCCTGAGCA
Source organism: Mandrillus leucophaeus (assembly GCF_000951045.1). Classification (NCBI taxonomy): domain Eukaryota; kingdom Metazoa; phylum Chordata; class Mammalia; order Primates; family Cercopithecidae; genus Mandrillus; species Mandrillus leucophaeus. The sequence continues at coordinate 345,666 of NW_012101735.1, forward strand.
GTATACACTACACCCAATTTATACATTTTATCCCTTACACACTTCCCACCCTTTCCCCACTGAGTCCACAAAGTCCATTGTATCATTCTTATGTCTTTGCATCCTCATAGCTTAGCTCCCACTTATGAGTGAGAACACAAAATGTTTGGTTTTCCATTCCTGAGTTACTTCACTTAGAATAATAGTCTCCAATCTCATCCAGGTTGCTGTGAATGACAATAATTCATTCCTTTTTATTGCTGAGTAATATTCCATCACATATATACCACTGTTTCTTTATCCACTTGTTGATTGATGGGCATTTGTGTTGGTTCCATATTTTTGCAATTGTGAATTGTGCTGATATAAACATGCATGCACAAGTATCTTTTTCGTATAACGACTTCTTTTCCTCTGAGTAAACACCCAGTAGTGGGATTTCTAGATCAAATGGTAGTTCTACTTTTATTTCTTTAAGGAATCTCCACACTGTTTTTCATAGTGGTTGTACTAGTTTACATTCCCATGTCAGTGTAGAAGTGTTCCCTGTTCACCGAGTCCATGTCAACATGCATTTAAATTTTTTTTTTTTTTTATTATGGCCATTCTTGCAGGAGTAAGGTGGTATCACATTGTGGTTTTGATTTGCATTTCCCTGATCATTAGTGATGTAGAGCATTTTTTCATGTTTATTGGCTATTTGTACATTTTCTTTTAAGAAATGTTTTCATGCCCTTAGTCCGCTTTTTGGTGAGTTTGATTGTTTTTTCCCTGCTGATTTGTTTGAGTTATTTGCAGATTCTGGATATTAGTTTTTTGTCAGATGTATAGATTGTGAATGAAGATTTTCTCCCATTTTGTGGATTGTCTGTTTACTCTGCTGACTGTTCCTTTTGCTGTGCAAAAGCTCTTTAGCTTACTCGAGTCCCAGCTAATTATCTCTGTTTTTATTTGCACTAACTTTTGGGTTCTTGGTCATGTAATCCTTGCCTAACCATGAGGTGAAAGACCTCTACAAGGAAAACTATAAAACATAGCTGAATGAAATCATAGATGACACAAACAAATGGAAACACATTCTATGCTCATGGATGGGTAGAATCAATATTGTGAATGTGACCATATTGCCAAAAGCAGTATGCAATTCAATGCAATTTACATCAAAATACCACTATCATTCTTCACAGAACTAGCAAAACCAATCCTAAAATTTATATGAAACCAAAAAAAAAAAAAAAAAAAAGCCTGCATAGCCAAAGCAAGACTAAACAAAAACAACAAATCTGTAGCTATCACATTGCCTGATTTCAAGCTATACTATAAGCCCATAGTCACCAAAACAGCATGGTACTGGTATAAAAATAGGCTCATATACTGATGGAGCAGAATAGAGAACCCTGCAATAAACCCAAATACTTATACCCAACTGATCTTTGAAAAAGCAAACAAAAACATAAAGTGGGGAAAGGACACTCTATTCAACAAATGGTGCTGGGATAATTGGCTAACCACATGTGGGAGAATGAAACTGGATCCTCATCTCTCACCTTATACAAAAATCAACTCAAGATGGAGCTAGGACTTAAATCTAAGACCTGAAACTACAAAAATTCTAGAAGATAACACCAGAAAAACCCTTCCTATAGTACATTTTTTAAGACTTTCCTTATTTAGGTTACTCCTATGTGTTCTGTGGTTGTATCTTTGATCTTGTCTTAAAGTTGCTTGTGCATAAGAAGCACTTTTTTGTTGTATTTATTTTTATTTTTGTTTTTTAACATATAGTTATTTATGGTGACTTAGGGGAAATGTTGGTGGAGTTCACACAGGTGGGGAAAAATTCTTTCAAGACACTTCTTTGTGCTTTGGGAGTCTTGTCTTAAGTCACTGAATTTCTGAGCACAAAAGAGCAAATTGAGCAATGTTCTCTGTGTTAAGTTTGGCTTCACTCCATGGTCATTTTAACTTTCTGATTATTGTCACTTTAAATGTATGTATTATGCATACTTGGTCTTTGTGTTTTCACACAGGTGGTTCTCTAAAACTTATGTCAAATGAGGCTTTTGGGGACATTTTTTTAAAAGAGCTATTGTGGAACAGAGTAATAGTAGGAACATATACCAATATTAATAATATTTGTTTGCTTTTTAAAGACATTAAGATATTTGCCATAAGATTTTCCTACCTTTGTAGTCTAACTTTAATGACAAAAATAAAAATTAAGTCATTAGGTATAACTCTAAATTTCTATGCAAAAAATATGTTTTGCTTTTTATTTGTTAGGCACCTGTGCTAATAAAATCATTGGATTTTGAGTTTGATAGCAGTCTTAATAAAAGTAAGATGATAGAAGCAGCAATAAAACCTATCATGCATGATTAAGTATGGAGGGGCAAATTAATTTGGTACTGCTTTGACAGAAAATTTCCCTTTGTTGCGCTTATATGCCTGTAGTTTGTACCAATGGCTTTTGTGTTTCTCTAGTTTAATCATGCCTTTAAGGTGATGAGTTACATGCTTATGATAGAATATCAAACTCTAGATGTTTATTCAGGAAATGCACAGAGGTCAGAGCAGGCACAGGGTCATGTGCTGCCTATGGCATTTACACTAAAGGAAAAGCCTAATGTTTGGCAATCATTCTATATTTAAAATATCTTTTAAGGAAAATTTCTAGTTTTAGTACTTTAGTAGTAGAAGATGATATATTTTTTCCTCTTAAACTGAGACTGGAAAATAAGGCTTATTTAGGATTAAGAAAAATTGAAGCAAATTTTATGACCTACAGTACCCCTAAATGTCCACCTTCCATTCCATACATAGGTTTTCGAGGCATGTGAAATGTTGGAGACAAAGAGATGGTAATCTTCTATGAAAAGCATTATGAGGTTCAGAACAAGGGTAGAATTTAACATCCCTGTTTTTGAGAAGATTAAGAGTCTGAGTCTGTGATTATTAAGATGCATAAAATGTGCTGTTAAATCATTTTTGGAGTATGATAATTTCTAAGTTTATATGCATAATGATATAATTATAGTAAAATGTAATGACAGGAGAGCAGAAACTTGTGTTGGTCTGCAATGTATAAATCAGTTACCTAACGATGAATAGTTATCAGCTTCAACACTTTGCCAGTTATACTGTATTTTGCTGTGAAATAAATAAATAATGTCCATATTGCTTTTTGCTTTATCGAAATTTTTTTTTTAAATTCCTTTCTTATATACTCTGATCAAAAGGATCCTTAGTCAATGTCAGTTCTCAGGAAATGTAAGATAATGTCTAGGTTAATGTATCAACAGTTTCAGTCTAAATTATTTGTGGAAAGATGATAAATCACCTTGTTTGCATTTACACTTTCAATAATACTGTAAATTCACTTTGAATTACTTTCATTTGAATTGCATCAGTGATATAGAATTTTCCTAGATTTCATGAAAGACTTCACTCCCATGAATGGCCTGTACCCCATAGAAATCATTTCATAATTGAGAAAGAATGATAAATATCTAAAAATAAGGAATCATTTTTTATTCAATAGGTCTAACTGACTTGAAGTTCCTATCTAACCTAATTTTAATTCTAATTAACTTCTTCTGGGCCAAGGGTATCTGCATTTGAATTTGGGG
>NW_012101735.1:353203-354885 GCF_000951045.1 Mandrillus leucophaeus
CTTAGTCCGCTTTTTGGTGAGTTTGATTGTTTTTTCCCTGCTGATTTGTTTGAGTTATTTGCAGATTCTGGATATTAGTTTTTTGTCAGATGTATAGATTGTGAATGAAGATTTTCTCCCATTTTGTGGATTGTCTGTTTACTCTGCTGACTGTTCCTTTTGCTGTGCAAAAGCTCTTTAGCTTACTCGAGTCCCAGCTAATTATCTCTGTTTTTATTTGCACTAACTTTTGGGTTCTTGGTCATGTAATCCTTGCCTAACCATGAGGTGAAAGACCTCTACAAGGAAAACTATAAAACATAGCTGAATGAAATCATAGATGACACAAACAAATGGAAACACATTCTATGCTCATGGATGGGTAGAATCAATATTGTGAATGTGACCATATTGCCAAAAGCAGTATGCAATTCAATGCAATTTACATCAAAATACCACTATCATTCTTCACAGAACTAGCAAAACCAATCCTAAAATTTATATGAAACCAAAAAAAAAAAAAAAAAAGCCTGCATAGCCAAAGCAAGACTAAACAAAAACAACAAATCTGTAGCTATCACATTGCCTGATTTCAAGCTATACTATAAGCCCATAGTCACCAAAACAGCATGGTACTGGTATAAAAATAGGCTCATATACTGATGGAGCAGAATAGAGAACCCTGCAATAAACCCAAATACTTATACCCAACTGATCTTTGAAAAAGCAAACAAAAACATAAAGTGGGGAAAGGACACTCTATTCAACAAATGGTGCTGGGATAATTGGCTAACCACATGTGGGAGAATGAAACTGGATCCTCATCTCTCACCTTATACAAAAATCAACTCAAGATGGAGCTAGGACTTAAATCTAAGACCTGAAACTACAAAAATTCTAGAAGATAACACCAGAAAAACCCTTCCTATAGTACATTTTTTAAGACTTTCCTTATTTAGGTTACTCCTATGTGTTCTGTGGTTGTATCTTTGATCTTGTCTTAAAGTTGCTTGTGCATAAGAAGCACTTTTTTGTTGTATTTATTTTTATTTTTGTTTTTTAACATATAGTTATTTATGGTGACTTAGGGGAAATGTTGGTGGAGTTCACACAGGTGGGGAAAAATTCTTTCAAGACACTTCTTTGTGCTTTGGGAGTCTTGTCTTAAGTCACTGAATTTCTGAGCACAAAAGAGCAAATTGAGCAATGTTCTCTGTGTTAAGTTTGGCTTCACTCCATGGTCATTTTAACTTTCTGATTATTGTCACTTTAAATGTATGTATTATGCATACTTGGTCTTTGTGTTTTCACACAGGTGGTTCTCTAAAACTTATGTCAAATGAGGCTTTTGGGGACATTTTTTTAAAAGAGCTATTGTGGAACAGAGTAATAGTAGGAACATATACCAATATTAATAATATTTGTTTGCTTTTTAAAGACATTAAGATATTTGCCATAAGATTTTCCTACCTTTGTAGTCTAACTTTAATGACAAAAATAAAAATTAAGTCATTAGGTATAATTCTAAATTTCTATGCAAAAAATATGTTTTGCTTTTTATTTGTTAGGCACCTGTGCTAATAAAATCATTGGATTTTGAGTTTGATAGCAGTCTTAATAAAAGTAAGATGATAGAAGCAGCAATAAAACCTATCATGCATGATTAAGTATGGAGGGGCAAATTAATTTGGTACTGCTTTGAC
>NW_012101735.1:358970-379445 GCF_000951045.1 Mandrillus leucophaeus
AAAACAATTAAAGATGTATATCTAAATGTAGAATTGTAGTTATTAATGAAGATTATAGCTGGTAAAAATAAAATTTTCTACATGGTCCTAATATTCCACCAAAAAAACAAAAACAAAACCAAAAAGAACTGTAACTTCTATGTAGCATCCAGAACTAATGTGTGGACTACGAAGTTCACATGGGAGCAGTCCAGAACCTTAAATGTCTTTTAAAAAGAGAAGTAGTCATAGGAAATCTCTGATCACACCTTATCAGGAACAAGAGCTAGGATTATCATATAGTTCATCATCCAAATCAGAATAAAAAGTGTTTAAGAGGAAGTAATTATAATTGCACTGGAACATAAGGGAAAACTAGGACTGTCCTAGGCAAACCCATCAACAATGCTAGTGTTGTCGGTAGTGAAACTTTGCCCTGAGTGAAACTATTCTTTTGATAATTATCCCTGAATCTTACCTTGGTGCAGAAAGCTTTCTTTTAATTTTTAATTTTTTTAAACTATTTTTTCTGTTTTATTTATTTATCTCCCAGCTTTATTGAGTAGAATTGACATATAACACTGTATAATTTATAATTTTTATCATCAGTAGACTGCCTGGTTCCACTGCGACATGCCTGGCGTTTGGGTCTACACAGGCAGGCTCAGGACTGTAGTTTATGGTGGTGGGCCTGGGTGCTAGGTTGCTGGAAGAGAGGGGTATTGGAGCCTGTATCTGTGGGGCCCTGCCTAAAGCCTGGATTCATAGGAGCTGAGCTGGTGCTGGGGCAGACTTTGATCCTGCGTCCAAGAGGGTAGGTCTGTTGCCTGGAACCATGGGGACCAATCTGAGTTCGGATTCGCAGGGGTGCATGGGTCTGCAATTTTCAGGTGTAGTCCTGGCACCTGAGCACGTAAGAGGCCATACTGGCACTGGGGTCTGCTGGAATTGGTCCGGATCCAGGGTCTTTTAGAGCCTGGGGGCACAGGGGTCAGTCTGGTGTCAGGGTTTAATAGTGTGGGCTTGATTTTGGGATCCACAGAGAAGTCCAGGTGTCTATCATTGATAGTTGCTCCAGGAAGAAACCATCAATGTTCAGATCTTTCTACAGAACTTGAACTAATCTAGGTCCCTACTTTTACGAACGGAAAACTGGAACCACATTGTTCTTTCTGATGCAGACATCGTAATTGTCTACGCACATCATCACCTACTCCTTTTTTCTTGCTACCAAAACCCTAGTTTTGTTCAACTTGCAAATAGTAACATGTAACAGAAGTAGCTGGACTCTCTCCAGGCCCAGGGGGTAATTCTGGATGAATCCAAGGTGATCAGGATATTAGCATTCCTTTTTAGTAGTGGCCAGTTCAGGAATGAGAATGAGGTGTAATTCTGGGCAATAAATGGAAGGTCAAAACTGCTAGTTAGGAAGGAGTAGCTCTGGAAAATGGTTTCTTTGTTTTAGAAAAAGAGACATGTGAGAAGATACAGTCCCTCCTCTTCCTCCTGCCTTGGGACACTATAATCCTTAGGTGAGGGTATCAGTTAGGATGTTGTCAGCTACAAAACACAAGTCTAAAGACACAATTCCTATATCATGTAGATGACCAAAAGCATTATATTAATTTTCTATTAATGTATAACAAATTCCCCCAATCTTAGCTGTTTAAAACAATACAAAAATTATTATCAGTTTATTCCATGTATAGCTAACTGGGTCTTCTGCTCAGGATCTCACAACTCTGTAATCAAGGTGTTGGTCAGGATACATTTTCTTCTTTTAATTTATTTTATTTTCAATTTTTATAGACAGGATGCACTTTCAACTGAAAACTCAACAGGGGAAGAATTCACTTGCAAGCTCATTAAGGATGTTGGCAGAATTCATTTCTTTGCAACTATATGACTGAACATCCCAAATTTTTTTCTGGCTGTTGGCTAGAGGCCACCCTTGGGTTTCATAGGATGCCCACAGTCCCTAGAGCTATTCTGTTGTTCTTTTGCCACATAGGCTTCTCCAACATAGCCACTTGCTTCATTAAGGCCTCAAGAAGAGTTCCTCTGTGTACCTTCTGGAACTATTTGTAGGAAAGAAAAAGAACATAATGATTTTCCACAAGTAAAAACAAACTTGTGAGCTGGCTTTAAAAGTGGCTGGATAGAAAAGCAGAATTGGACCCAGCAAAAGTATAGCATAAACATTCATATCTTTATTTGTTTGTGCATTCATTTATTTATGTATTCATTCAATGGACATTATCCATTAAGACTAAGTCCCTTAAGTATGTATCATCCATTGGATGAATACATAAATAAATGAATGCACACACAAATGAACATATGAATGTTTATGCTATACCTTTGCTGGGTCCATTTCTGCACATAGAATTTAGGCTAGGAGCTCTGGCAGAAGCAAAGATGAATCATACACACACACATAATCTAATGGAGTCACGGAGAAACAAAAAAAAAAACCAATTAAGTATAAAATAACACAGAAACTATTAACAGCCTTAAAAGATTAACATGCCTTGGCAAGGACTGATGCTCGCTTTTACTACCACTAAGCTTGCCTAGAGGAGAAAGAGAGTGTGCCCAGCAGGAACCCACAGGTAAATCAGAACTTTCAAACATTTGGGAGAGAGAACATTCTTGGTAGAAGAACAGGTAAACAAAGGAAAGAAGAAGAAAAGTGCTAAGAATTTATAGACATGAGCAGGAGACTCTTATAGTACAATATGACAGGAGAACAGCACAAAAAGCTCACGGGATCAAAATAAAGAGGACTTCAAAGTTAGGTGAATAGAAAAAGAAGATGCCAGAATGCATAATATTCACATTAAGTATTTTTCATGAGACTTTCATTTTCACTTATGCCAACTGAAGATCATTTATAAGAATTAGGGCAACTAGGGGATGGGGAGGCTTCTGGATCCAGTATGAGTTTAGATAAAAACAGCAAATTATTGGAGTTTACATTATCATAATTACCATAGAATAAAAGAAATACTTAATTTATTCATGAGAAACTATTTCAAATGTAGTTATGTGATAGATAACATTTGCTTATGGGAAAGCAAAGCTACCCCTAGAAATTAAATTATTTTCCTCTTCCTCCCACCTTCTCCCTTCTCTGTACCCCTTTCCAAAAGTTTAGTCATCTGGTGTCCTCATGAATACCATTCTTAGAAGCATCCCATCCCAGTATACCACAAATGTCTCATAGTAATTTTTAAAGGGATTAAAATCTTAAGACATAAGCAAAACTGTAACTGAGGTAATTCTGGACAGGAACCAAGAGCGAAAGCTTCACCCCTTCATTAGGACACTAAGCTTGGCAAATAATGTGTCCTCTAAGATTGTAAGATTGCAATGCTGATACTCCTGGAAGGTGTCCAGCCTAGTCTCAGTGCCTCATATGCGTGGCTTGCTTGACAGTTAAAATGCTCTCACTTGCTCTCTGCCTCCCCTTCACCCAAATTTATTCAATATCCACCAACTCAAATCCAGTGGCCTTTTGGGATTTTAAAATAGCAGAGCTTTGAGGTTATGTGTATATGTGTCCTTCTGTGTAATACTAGAGTCGAGCAAATGATGTGAGAGGCATACGAGTCAATACACTTTCAGTAAGCAAATCGTTGGATCTGTGAGCATGTGGAAGGATGCCTGGTATAGTTTCTTAATTGTGTACCTTTTGGATTTATTTTTTTTTCTTTGCTGTTTATTTCTTCCTGAGAACTCACTCTTAAGCTCTTATGGACTTACATTTTGGAAAAGAATAAAATCCTCAGAGTGTATGCATTAATATTTGAGACAGCTATAAACAGTATTCCACTGAGACCAAATGGGAAGTCCATTAATGAAAAAAAGAGATGGATTTTATTTTCATTTCATTTTTGAAAATACAAATAGTCTCATGCTAGGAGGAATAAACAAATGTTTTGCAGCTCTCATCTTAGCCCATAGAATAGGAGATGGATGGGGGAGTCAGGGAGGGGGGAAAAAGCATTCAGTCTTTAGTGTTCAGAAAATACTAGAGAATAAGCAAATGAATGAGGCTCATATTTAATTCTGGGTTTTCCACAGTTAATATCTGCAAGCATATCATCAGGCTACTATACTCCTGGCACTGCTTTAAGCCTTGAATGGGCAAAATATGGCATGAATTCCATTCTGAAGACCATAACCACAAATTTGGCCCTAGATCCCCAGTCAGTCAGTTATCTGACAAATTTAAGGATTATGTATTCTGTGCCAGGTAGTCTAGGAATTGAGAAGACAGAGCTGAATAAGATGTAGCTAGTCAAAAAGTCAAACACAATCCAATGCTCATCATTTGTCATTATAGAAATGCAAACAAAGACAACAGATACCACTGCACATGTATTAGAATGGCAAAATCAAGGGAAATATATGACAATACCAATTGCTGCTGAGGATGTGAAACAAGGACTCTCCTTCACTGCTGGTGGGACTGTAAAATAGTACAGTCACTGTGAATGATAGTTTGCAGTTTAAGGGACTAAAGGGACTAAGCAATCTCATTGGGTCATTGTATCCTAGAAAATTTATTCCAACTGATTTGAAAACTTAGGTCCACACAAAAATTACAGATAACTGTTGATGGCAGTTATCAACAATTATCAACATAATTGCTAAAATTTAGAAACAACTGAGATGTCCTCCAGCAGGTGAATGGTATACAGACTGTGCTACATACATAGAACATTCAGCAATAAAAAGGAATGAGCTAACAAGTCATACAAAAACATGGATGAATGTAAAGGCATATTCCATGTGAACAAAGTCAGTCTGAAAAGCAACATACTGTACTCTTCTATGTACATGACATTGTGGACGAGGCAAAACCATAGAGACAGTAAACATGAATGACTGTAAATTTAAAACTATTCTTAAATTAAAAATTTACGGAAAAAGACAAGTCATAAAGCAGGAGATAACTTTGGAGAAAAGATAATATTTCATTTTTAAATACGTAAAAATGTTATATTTGAGGGACCCATGAAATACTTAGGCAGAGATATTTATTCACTTATTTAATATATATTTATTGAATGTTTACTATATGCCAGGAACTAACTACTCTATGCATACTACAAAATGCAGCCCCTGTTTTCCAAAAACCTATCATGAAAAAGACTAATGTATATCAAATAATTATATAAATAGGTATAATGTTATGTATCAGTATTTATAAAGGATGATGATACAGAATGATATTAGAGGGGACATGATACATAGAAAACTATTGGGTTTGTTATCCTGGAACTGAGAATTAGTAGATAATAAACAGACAGGAGCCATTCCTGGGCCTTAAGAAAAGCCCATACAACTCCTGTTGGTCTATGTGGTTCCATTCCATGTGGATAAGAACAAGTCAATGGTGTCATAAAACAGGTTAGAATTCATTTCTTCTTTGAAGGGAAGGAAAGTCCAAATCCCTTGGCTCTGGAGTGACTGTGGATGTTAGTAATCAAAGCTGAGTACGCAGAGCTCTAAATGAAAAGAGAAGGGAGGCTTATTGAGAAGAATGTTATGATCTGAGTGACATATTCTAAATGGCTATGAATAAATGATTTGGGGGATTTATAAAAATATATATTCCCTTCACAGGGCTCCATTGACAAAGATTCAGATTAAATAGATGTGAGTGGGATTTCTCCTCAAGGATTCTGAAGTTTAGTTTTGGATTAATGTTGGAAGGATGAGGATAGTGGCAAGAATAATGCAAGCAGCAAATGTAATATGGAAGCACAGCAATGATCACAAGAGAAAGAAAAGGAGATATGAAATGTTGCATTGGTAGAAACAGAATAATTGATGACAAAAAGATAGAAGTGGGAGATGCTGGGCTCAGCTGACAGAACTGGAGGGGAATGCACCTAGGAAGAAAGGCCATGATATTATTCAAAGGATACTCTAAACATATCAGAGAGGATGAATGATAGACAAGGATGGGAATACAGAGTATCAGAGATCCTAGCAGGCATTAATTGGAAAAAGTCAGCAGTTTTCAGGGCAGTGGGTAATTATTTAGGTAGTCCTTCTGGAAATGTGGAGGAGGCAATAAATCATATCATGTTATCCCCTTAGGAATTGTGAAGGGCTTGAAACTTTCTCAAGCTTCAGATTCAGAGAAAGGGAGCGTATTAATCAGAGTTCTTTTCAGAAGTAACAGAAACTAACTCTGATAATTTAAGTGGAAATTATATGCACTAAAAGGATGAAGGGCAACCTATAGAATTACCATGAAGTGTGGAGAACTAGGTGAGTAAGACAGTAGATATTCCCATATGCCCACAGACCACTGAACTCCCAAAAACTCTATGGAGGAGGCTGACCCTATACTTTCTAGATCATATCTACTTCCTGCAAGAGTTGCTGTGAGAAGGAGGGAACAGGTCAGTTGATGAAAGTGTCATGGATGGGCAGAGCCAGTTTAGAGTTTAAGTGTCTTGATGCTGTTCACATGGGAATTCGGAATTCGGCCTAGAACTTAGACTGACCAGGGCTTACAACTGGCACTGTGACCACCTTGTCCTCACCCCCGACAGGAGAAAGGAGCAATGTGGAATTTGAGATTATGTAGAACTTGACCAAGCTATAGCAGGGGCTTCAAAACCAGGGTGCCAATTTGGAGAGAAGATTGTCTATAAGGAGAATTCGAGAAAAGCAAAAAGCTGATTTGAGCCAATGTAGGTCACACTTTTCTCAAGAATTTTGCTACCACCATTGTTCAGTGATACTGCCACTTAGAATACACAGCCATTAACGACTTAAACTACAAAATGAGATATAACATCTCTTAACGTATTACTTTACTTTTCATATTATAGCTTGTTTCTATCATCTACATCATAATTCCCTGAAAGCAAAAACTACTAAATTTTGCTAGTGTATGCCTCGATCCTCAGTGCCTTGCACAATAGTAAATTCACGGTAGGTGCCCAATACATTTTTAAGAAATAAACATGTGGATGTTTAGATGAATGCATAGATAGATGAAGATAGGTGGATAGAGAGATGGATAAAAAAGTTTCCATAGAATCTCTGCATTTTATCATAAGGGACATTAGGGTCAGTTAGAAAGACAATTTTGAAAAATTACTTTATCTAGTTAAAGTCCTCATGAATTTGCAGACCCTCTTATGAAGAACTGACCAAACTTCTCCAACATATTTGAGGGCCATATCCTTAGAGATGAGTCAAAGGAAAACCAGATTTTGGATTGCAGTTGTTATGAATTGAATTGTGTCCCCCAAAAAGATATATTGAAGTCCCAACACTCAGTACCTCAAAATGTGACCTTATTTGGAAATAGGGTCTTCGGAGAGGGAAACAATTTAAAATGAGGTTATTATAGTGGGCTCTGATTCAATGATTGGCGTCCTTATGAAAACAAAAAATTTAGACATAGTCAAATGAAGAGACACAGGAGGAAGACAGCCATCTATAAGCCAAGAACTGTCTGAGGCCACCAGAAGGAAAGAGAGAGGCATGAAACAGATCTTTCCCTAGCACCTTCACAGACAGCATTGCCATGCCAACAAATGTGCTTTTGGACTTCCAGTATCAAAAACTGTGAGACAATAAATTTCTGTTATTCTAAGCCATTCAGTTTGTGCTGCTTTGTCATAGCAGCCGTAACAAACTAATGCAGTGGCAAAGTGGTAATTTTCTTTTTTTTTTTAGAGATGGGGTCTCACTCTGTCAGGAAGTCTGGTGTGTAATGGTGTGATCACAGCTCACTGCAGCCTCTAAACCCTGGGCTCAAGCAATCCTCTTGCCTTAAGCTCACAAGTAGCTAGGACTACAGACGTGTGTCACCATACCCAGCTAATTAATTTTTTGTAGAGACAGGGTCTTGCTATGTTGCCCCATCTGGTCTCAAGTTCCTAGCCTCAAGTGATTCTTTCTCCTGATCCTCCTAAAATGCTGGGATTGCAGTTGTGAGGCACCATGACCAGCCCACAAGATATTTTTGACAGAGGAGGACAAACATTTAAACGTTCATCTGTGCCAGTTTTCCTTACTCTGGGAAAGACTCTTGATCATTTAATTGCTATTCCTTTTAAAGAAAACTAATAGCAATAATTAGAAGCTTTCTGACAATGGTACGAAGCACAGAACTCATCAGTTCTAAGGAAAGGACTTGGAACTCCAAGTACGGTACACCAAGTTCAATGCTCTTCAAGGCATTTTGTCGTCAAGGGGAGAAAAAAGTGGTAAATGGAAGTCAAAATGGGTTTATTAGAGGGTTTCCTTTTTGTTGTTTTTGCTGTCGAGATTGGAAAAATAACAGTATGTTTATATGCTCATAGGACATCCAGTTGCAGGAAAAAGAAAATCGCGTGAGTGACCTGTTTGTGTACATGAGAGGGAATAGTGGCAACCTTGATTATGTGCACATAGTAATAGTTTTCTCTCTTCTCCATACTTTCTGAAACATTATTTTTCAAAACTAGAAAAATCCTATATTAAAACTTTACCTTGCCAAAGAGGAGAATTAGGGGATAATTAATTGTATTATAAAAGAACCGTTAAAATAGTAAGCTCCCTCATAGCATGTAAAGGACTTTTAATATAGAATTGCACTCTATTTTTAAAGGAGTAAGTCTATTGCATAACACTGGATACATCTGTATACAATTATACAGTACAGAAGTAAAAAGACATGTGGCTACACAGTTATGCTTACAATTTAGTCATTTAAGTTATAATGTAGGGCATTCCCCTAAAGACTTAGACTTTAATAATTTGAGGAGATTGTTTTGTTTAATTTTGTCCTGGCAGGATTATTGGGTGGAGGTTGCTGACATGTTAGCATATTTTTCACTTGAGCTGATGCTGCAGCTGTCTGAGAATATTTTGTTTGTTTTATCATAAATTAATAAGCTTAAATGTAATTTTTGTTTTTCTTCACTACCTCTGTGCTTTTATATATTCTGCACAAGTGCCTCAATGTTTCATTCAATTTGAACTATAAAATATAATCATGTGTTAAAGGAAGGTGGTAACGTTTATCATAAAGTTATAGTTTTTCCACTTTGCTTTCCAAATTCATTTAAGTTAGTAGCACAAAGCATAGTTCCTTTATAATGCTTATGTTCATAGCAAAAGCATATAAATATTCCATCCACAAAACTGGTTCATAAAGAGAATGTTATAGGAAGGGATATTTTAGGTAACATCAGTACATATGTGTAAACCCTATATAACTTAGGTCATAAATCTACAGAACCTCAAACTCTTTGTGCTGAGAGTTCATACAAACTTCTTAATGAGATCAGAAGAGAGGCACCTGCTGGCAGCCCCACCCCTGTAATTATTACATTGGGCGAGTTTCTGCTTTACATATAAGAAAATGAAAGTTTAATTAAATTATAATGCTATAGGATACCAAAGAAAAATTAAATACCAAAAAGTAGCCAATCATCTGCATCTTTAATATACAATATGGTAGCTATAATCCACAAGTGGCTACTGAGCCCTTTAAATGTGGCTACTCTTAATTGAGACGTGATTTAAGTGTAAACCAACACCAGACTCCTAAGACTTAGTATTAAAAAATTAAAAATATCTCATTAGTAATTTTTACACTAATTACAAGTTACAAAAATATTTTTATATGTTGGGTTAAATAATATATATTATTAAAATAAATTAATGTTTCTTTTTACTTTTTAAAAATAAGGCTACAAGAAAGTTTAAATTTATATATGTAGCCCACATTGCATATCTATAGGATAATGTTGCTTCTAGATGTTTTCAAATGTTACATGATTTCTAATCTATCGGGAAAAAATTTCTGGTTGCTTATCTTATATAATTTGCTTGTTATTGTGATTAAGATCACAGAGTATGTAACCAGAATGCCTGTATCCACATTCTGAATCTGCTTCTTCGTAGCAAATTACTTCTCTGAACCCCAGTTTTCTCAATGGGAAAGAGGATATGATAGTACCTACTTTGTACATTTTATTATAAAGAGTGGAAAAGAAAATTCACATAATGATGTCAGCAGAGTGCCAGTTTTATATGGCATTCAAGAGCTCACAGTTTTTTTCTGATCAGCACAGCATTTTTTAAAAATGTAAATTTCATCTTCTCCATTTCAACCACAGGTCCTGCCATTCTCTATTGCTTATGCAGTCTGAATTGTCCTTGTCCTGAGGACATTTAAATTTGTGACAATATCATAGAATTGCTATCAGCTTCCCAGTTCTTCTTTGTAGAAGTTTACAAGCTGATCCTAAAATTTATCTGGAATTGCAAGGGTCTCAGAATAGCCAAAACAATCTTCAGAAAGGAGAACAAAGTAGAAGGATTCATGAGTTCTCATTTTAAAACTTATTACAGAGCAGCAGTGATCAAGACTGTGATACTGTCATGAAGAGAAACATATAGATCAGTGAAATAGAATTAAGCACCCAGAAATAACCCTCATAATTAATTGGCCAACTGTTTTTTAATAAGGGTGTCAAGATAATTCAATGAGAAAACAACACTCATTTCAACAAATGGTAGTGGGACAGTTGAATAGCCACATGCATAAAAATAAAGTTAGACTCTTCATACTATATACAAAAACTAACTCAAAAGTTCTAAATATGAGTTAAAGCTATACAATCTTAAAAGTAAACATATTAGTAAAACTTCATAAGCTTAGAGTTGACAAAAATTCTTAGGTATGACACCAAAAGCACAAACAGCAAAAGAAAAACATCTACTGAACTCAGCAATATCAACAACTTTTGAGAATAAAAGAAACTATCACTTACCAAGTTTTGTTGTGGTATCAGAAAAGAATATCTACAATTACCTTTAAAAGGCTACTAAAATATTCGTGCTTTTACTAACTACATATTGTGAGGGCAGATTTTTTTCCATATACATCAACCAAAATTGGTGAGGACTGAATGAGGAAGCAGGTAGGAGAATCTGCGTGGCTTCTGCAAACCCTGATGTTCAAGACATTTGCAAACATGTAGAACAATGTCACTCTTCCCAATAACTTTGTAGGGGGTGGGGGTGGGATATATAGTAAATTTTTATAGAAAATAGTATTTACATTCATATGCAGTGAGATTATCCTTGCTGTTTTAAATTCATTAAATATTTTTTTAATTCATTAAATATCTTAAGTTTATAAAAAAATAACTTTTCGCTTCAAAGGACATTATCAAGTAAGTGAAATGACAACCTACTTAATGGGAGAAAATATTTTCAAATCATTTATGTGATAAAGAACTTGTATCCAGAATATAGAAAGAACAGTGCCATCTCAATAGTAATAAGAAAAATAACTCAGTTCTAAAATGGGCAAAGAAGACTAAAAGGACTTTTCTCCAAGGAATATATACAAATGGTACAGGCGTTGGACATCATTAGTCATCAGGGAAAAGCAAATGAAAACCACAATGACATACTATTTCATATCCACTAGCTTGGCTATAATTAAAAAACAAAACAAAACAAAAAACCAGATAACTGTTGGTAAGAGTGTGGAGAAGTTACAGCTGCACACAATGCTAGTGGAAATGTAAAATGGTGAAGTCACTTTGGGAAACAGTCTTGCAGTTTCTTAAAAGAGTAAACACAGAATTATCATATAACCAGAAATTCCACTCCTAGATAAATATTCAAGAGAAATTAAAACACATGCCAACACAGAAACTGATACATGAATGTTTACAGCAGCATCATTTGTAATAGCCAAAAGGTTGAAAAAAAATCCAAATGTTCATCAGCTGATGAAAGGATAAACAAAATATGACATATACATGCAGTGGAATATTATTTGGCCATGAAACAATGAATCACTGATAAAGGCCACAACATAGATGAACCTTGAAAACATTATGCTAAGGAAAAAAAGCTAGTCACAAAAGATCACATATTATATAATTCCATTCTTTTGAAATCTCTAGAGCAGGGAAATCTATACAGACACAAAGTAGGTTAGGGGTTGCCTAGGGCTGGGTACTGGGGGTTGGGAGTGTAGGGGCTGATAGCTAAAGTGTATGAGATTTCTTTTGAGGGTGCTAAAAATGTTCTACAATTGACCGTGGTGACAGTTGCACAAATCTTTGAATACACTAATTGTACACTTTAAATAGGTGAATTGTTCATACGTGAGCTTTATCTCAATAGAGTTGCTTTAAAAAGCACATCACAAATTGGTTTATCAAAAACATGATAATAAAAAGTAGTATTTCTATGTGAAAGAGCAATGTTCAATCTAACTCCGTATTTTAAATCTGTAACATAATTATATAAACCATGATTCCAATTTCTACCTTACATCCTTTAGTCCTTCTTCTAGTTCTCTGTAAGATCTCATAAGATGATTATAGCTGATAAGCTATTAAAGCTCTGTGTGATGCCCTGAAAAAGCTGAGTGCTAGAGTTCAGGGTTTAGGCATCTTGATAAATGGCAGGTTTATTATGTTTGATAAATTTGGGTTAATTTCCTTTATTTTTATCAGTAGTGCTGTGCATAGGAAAGTGAATGCTTACACCCAGAAAAATCAAGCCCAGAGACAAGTCTGCATGATTTTATTTTAATGCTTAGTGTTAGAATTAATCACTTAAAAATAATTAAAAATGTTTCTGGGGTGAAAAAAACCATAAACTTATTAAATATTGAATGAAATGCTTAACGATGCTCTTTGGAATAGGAACACAGAGGATGCCACAAAGATGAACTTCCAAGATACATTTGTTTGGTAAAATGTGCCACGTATTTTTTGCTTTGTTTAGTATGAATATTCAGTTGGAATAAAATAGCCCAATTGATCAATTCGTTAAACAGTTTAAGAGGGCAGTGCCAACATGTTGCTACTTCAAGGACCTCTTTTACTTTCTCTGTCTGCGCAGATGTCATTGCTAATCAAATGTAGCACCAGGATTTTGTTCTGCAATTCCAAAGGATGTAGCAAATAAGACCTTAAAGACACAGTGTTTCATAATTCTTGGTGGTGCCCATGCCTAAGCCCTTTGCTGTCCAGTTTTAGGTCATCATTCGATTTCTGATTTACTGATGGCTTAAACTCAATTCCATAGATAAGTGTAGAAGAGGGTTGACATGCAGACTCTTCTTGGTATAGGGAGAGAAAGGGAAGACATTCCCTGCCCTCACCCCTGCCCCTGCCCTTTTTTTTTATATCACTATATGAGAAGGAGAAACATTGTTCAACAAGCTCAGCTTGAGATTTCTGTACATATGATTTTGAGAAAATATACTCTCAAAATATATACTTTCCCAGGATAGTGTATCTATGCTGGGTTAGAGTTGGGGTTTGAGAGAGGGTGAATATGGTGAGGCCTGGAGTCCTTTAGTCACACATTACAACAAATGAATCTGCTCTATAGAAAAAAAAAAAAATCATTACTTTTTTCTGTTTCCATGCAGCCCAGCGCATGGGCTGGAATTCTGGCACTGAGTAGCTGTTTGATATTAAGCAAGTGACTCAACCTCTCTGAGTCTCAGTTTAGTCCTCTGTAAGATGGGAATGATAGTTGTACCAACTTCTTTGGGATGTTACAGGGATTAAATGGATTAATTAATGTAAAGCAATTTGTATGAGTTAATTTGCACAAATCCTGCCCTCACACAACTTAAATTTAAATAGGGAAGTGGCCAGGGGCGGAGGATTATGTCTGTAATCCCAGCACTTTGAGAGGCCAAGGCAGGCAGATCACTTGAGGTCAGGAGTTCAAGACCAGCCTGGCAAACATGGCGAAATCTGGCCCCACTAAAAGAATACAAAAATAGCCAAGCATGGTGGCACGTTCCTGTAGTTCCAGCTACTCAGGAGGCTGAGGTATGAGAATCACTTGAACCCAGGAGGTAGAGGTTGCACTGGTCTGAGATGGCACCGCTGCATTCCAGCCTGGGTGAAAGAGCAAAACTCCATCTCAAAAAAAAAATTTAAATAGGGAAGAGATGAAGTCAGATGTAATTATAAACTCCAAATCGAGTCCCTTGAATCTATAGACATCAACTGCAATTCATTAAACTTTTCCCTAAAAGATAAAACAACAAACTCATAAAAAAGATATAGAAATTCAATTATATGAAAAAAAAAAAACTGTGTGCATGGCAAAAACTTCCACATGTAAAGCAAAAAAATAATAATAATAATTACCAACAGGGGAAAATATTTGTAATATATTCTTCTCTAAAACATAAGCAGCTTATATAAATATATACACGTATAGAAACACAACCATAGAAAAAAATTTAGAAAATGCATTAACAGAAAGTTTACAAAACAAGAAATATAAATGTCCCGTAAGCATATGGAGCTATGTTCAGACTCATTCCTAATCAGGAGAATGTAAATTTAATATATCGATATTATTTTTCATTTATCAATGAGGTGATGGGTATGTGGGAAACACCACTTTTGTACACAGCTGGTGAAAGCATAACTTGGTAGAACCTTTATGGAGGGAAGTTTGGCAATATTTAAAAAAATATATATGAATGTACATACTATGTGGTCAAGCAATTTTATTTTGAGGAATTTATGCTGGAGATAAACTTCACATACTAGAACGATCAATGTGAAAAGTCATTCATTATAGCCTTATTTGCAATATAAAATACTTGGGTAAAATCCTAAATATGATATGGTTAAATATGTTTAAAAACAGCCATACACTGGAATGCTATTCAGGTACCAAAAATGCCAACATGGAATGATCTACAAGATCCAAAAATAATGTAAGCAATTACAGTAACAATAGCTAGTAACACTAGGTGGTTTTGATATGACAGAAACAGTGCTCAGTGCTTTCCATGCATATCAAATTATCCACAACAACCTGATAAGGAACATACTATTACATTTCCCACTCTACAGATGAAAAAACCTGTGGTGCAGAAAGGTTAACTAACTTGTCTAAACTCACTTAGATAGTATTTGGTTTAGTCAAGATTTGAACTCAGATAGTCCAGCTCCAGTGTCTGCTTCTTTTTTTTTTTTTTAAGTACACTATGGTTTTTCCAACTAAAAAAACAAGGTGCAGAATAATATCATTTTCTATCACTTAAAATATTAAATGGAAAATGGTGGAAATGACACCATATACACACACACACTTCATATGGACATATTTTCGTATATATGAATAAACTCTTTCTAGAAGGATATATGAGAAACTGGCACAACTGATTGCCTTAGGAGGGAAACCATGTATCTAGGGGATAGGAATAGAAGGAAGACTTTTTACCATATAACCTTTTATATCATCTGAATTTTGAAATGTTTTGAGAAAATAATACACTTTAAAAAAACAGCTTGTTTTTTTTGTTTGTTTTTTTATTTAACTCTGATATGGTAAAACTTACATCTCAGAGATATCACCTCTTTTAGACTATGTGTACCCTTAATCCACCTCAATAGACAGCTATGAGCTTGATCTTTACTTGACTCTTCAGCAGGAAACCTGTGCTACATACTAAGCAGGAAATGTCCACAATGGGAAGAGAGTGAGAGTACTATCTTGTAATGTAGGAGAGTACTCAAAATTGGGGTAACAGTGCCATCTGAATGCATTTGTACCTGAAACAAAACACCAACCAGCTTCTCCTAACTCAGCAAGCCCCAGGGGGAATCTGAGATGGGTCGGTATCTAGGGAAGGCCCTGAGTTTAGAGCACTTATGACAGTGTGCTTTTCTATCCTAACATTCCTCTAAGCCATAATACATACACACACACCAGTTATAAATGGTCACTTCTCTCTATCTTGTTCCTAGAGTCTGCCATCAGTACATGACTACATGAAGCACCTGAGCTCATCCATTATTTCTATGGACAACAAAGGTATTTCAGATTTACTAATAGAATCTGACCACTCAGAACTGAATATCTCATGACTTTTATCCAAGCATTGGCTGCTATTATTAAAACAATTCAATTAACCTCAAAGTTCCAAATAGTAGTTTCCTTACTGGTCATCCATTAATTTGCCTCACACGGTAGAAATAATAACTAGATTTTTCAAAGTCAATCAGATCACGTGATTTGATGCTTTTTTTAAAATAACTGATTTGAATCATTTATTAGAAAAGGATCTGGTAAAGGCATAAAATTCAGTTACTTTCATTCCCTTATTCAAGTATGTTTACTGATTGTACAACAGATGTCAGGTGCTGTTCTTGTTCTGAACAACCCAAAGTTTCCACTCTCCTGGAATTCACATATTAATAGAAAATATAATCAATAAACAAGCAGAGTCATAAATAAGTAATAAGTGTCAGGTGGGAATTAGTGCTATGGAGAATAATAAAGCAGCATGAGAAGAGAGACAATGAAGGGGAGTCAGGCTGGGGGAGACACTACTTAAGGTCAAGTGGTCAGGGAAAGGCTCTCTAAAAAGAAGACAATGGAGTAAACACCTGAATGAAGCGGAGGGAGGAATTCCAGGCAGCAGGAACAGAAAGTACAAAGGCCCTGAGGTGAGAATCAATTTGATAGGCTCAAGTACCAGCAAAAAAAAAAAAATATTGTAAGCGGTGTACAGAGACGAAGGCAGACATAAGGCAGGAGAGGAAAGCAGGGGGGCAGATTTCAAAGGACTTGGGATTCCAGATTTTCCAAATATGATGAGAAGTCATTGCACGTTTTGAGTAGGGAATTGATTTATGTTTTGGAATATCACCCAGATAATAGACTATAAGCAGGTAAAGGTAGAAGCAGATCAATTATGAGGCTATTGCAGTAGTCAAGACAGAAATGATGATAGCCTAGCCTGGTGGGAGCAGAAATTGAAGTGAAAGCTTTCAGATCTGGGAAATATTTTGAAAGCAGACTCTCTTAGGAATGTGTTGAGGTGTGAGAGAAGAATGGAAATCAAAGATGACTGCTCAGTTTTTGACCTAAATAAATAGTTGTGCCCTTTATTGAAATTGGGGACTGAAGGGGAAGAGCAGGTTGGGAGGGTGGAGTTGTAATAAAGAATTCTGCATTGGATACGTTAAGTTTGAGCTGCTCAGAAAACATGTAGATAGAGTAATTAATAGGCAGTTAGGAAATGTGGAGCTTAGAGAGAGGTCATGGCTGGAGAAGTAAATTTTGGACTATATGTTGATCACATTGTCTCTATTGAAAAGAATAAAGTTACATGAAATAGGAATGTCCCTTGGAAAATCTAAGTTGGTAGATTTGCCGCACAATCAGACCACGAGAACCTGGAGGGCAGGAAGTGGCAGTGTGCATACATTTTAGTTGCTGAGAATTTTATTAATGAATAATTAAGATCACCTAGGCCAAGAACACAGCCTGTGGACTAAGACTGGTCAGAATAAAATTTCAGCTCCACCACTTATGAGCTATGGGGCTTTGTTATTTAAAGTTCCTATGCTTCAATTTTATATGTATATATAATATCCAACAAATATATATGGCCTCTTATCTAGGGTAGTTCCTGTGCTAGACTCAGAGGCAAATGTGGTAAGCAAGATAAATATGGTCCATGTCTCAGGGAGCTTATAGTTTACTGGGCTGAGATAAAAACAATTGTACTTTTTCCCTTGATTTGGTAAGGATTAGATGAAATGATGCTCACTGTGCTGGCATTTAACACATCCCTTATAAATGTGAGTTTCTGTGGTTGTAGTTAGCTAATTCTATGAATAAAACACAAGTAATAGCTAGCCTTTGTGTTGAGAATTAGCAACAAAGGGAAGTCCTTTGAATTTAGTAAGACAATGAAAATGAAAAATGTAAAAATAATCAACTAAATTAATAATTAGAGAAATACATTTTTTAAAAAAATGAAATACCTTTTTTCTCTTATCAATGTCTCCCATTCGAAGCAACCTTTGTGGAGGGGAGGAGATAGTCACTTTCATCCACTGGTAGTTGACATAAGCATTGGTACAACTTTTGAGGAGGGTAGTGTGGATATTTATCCTTCAATATAAAACTCACATATATTTAATTTGAAATCTGCATTCTTTTTGATGAAGTAATTCCATTTCTAAAGCTATTTCCTTAAGAAATAGTTGAAATTTATCAAGTATAACTATGATCACATGCCCCATATATTGTAAGCTCTGTGTGGGACAACACTGTTCTTTCCACAGTTTGATTATCTGTGTCTAGCATGGCAGCTGGTTCAGAGAAGGCACTGAATAACATTTATCAAATGAATAAACGCAAATGCAAAGTTCTATATACAAGGATGTTCCCTTCAGTGTTTCTTTCTAATTGTGAACAGTGTAAATCCTCAGTGTTCATCTGCAGAAGATTGTTTGAGGCTGGCCTTTCCACTTAGATTAGAATCCGTGCTCATTCCCATCATCTATAAAACTTATATGATTTGCCCCCAAGCCTATGCTCAGACTTCATCACCCACCTTTGTCCTCTGGCTTACTTTGTTCCAAATGCACTGTTTTCCTTGTTATTTTTCAAACAAGCCATGCATGACATAATCTCAAAACCTTTGAACTTGCCATTCCTTTTGCCTGGACACTCTTCCCCTCCATAATGTAGCTGTCTCTCTCCTTCACTGCATGTCTCAGCTCAACTACAAGTGGCTCAAAAGGCTTGGCCACTCCACTTAAAACAGCAACACCACTTCTTCACCCTCCTGGACTCTTTTTCTTTCTAGAGCAACACTTGGTGAGAATCATTGAAACTACTGGAAGATTGACATGTTTTTTAAAAACAGGCTTTGCTACTCAAAATATACATATACCCCCATTGGCAGAGAAGAATCTCATCTTTATAATGAAGCTGGTAACTTATTTCTCAATGTAAACTCATCTGGGAGTAGAGACAGGCCTTTCAGATTAAAGAAAAAAAAAGGGCTAGGACTTACTGATGCATGGTAATTGGCTTGCAGAAGCACTCTATTTTGCATTTTTTTTTTTCTACAGACATGGGAAGATAAGTAATAATCAGAATCTTTCCTTTTTTTATTTTGAAAGACAGCTCTGTAGATAAACACACAGAGCTCCACATAGAAATAAATTGTATATTTTCAAATAAAATGCACATTAAATAGAGTAGAAATAATTTTAAAATGAGTCAATTAATATTTCATGGGAAACAGGATATAAGCAAGCCACTTTTGAATTCATGTTTTCTCGATAAACACCAGCAAGACCTCAAGCCAACTGGGATTCATTTACACTATTTACCTTTCTCTGCAATTATGAAGAGACAAGTGATTTCAAGTATAAATTCCTAACAAATCTTTGCTTCATAAATATGAAAATTCCAGCAATGCTGGAATAATTAAGGCTGAACTGAAATAGAAATAGTTTCGAGTTACAGTACTTGGCTAAACCTTGATGTTTCCTTAGCAGGTCAGATGCCCAGTCGTCAAAGAGCATTCTCTCAGGAATTGAAGTTCAGTTACTACAAAGATGTTCCCAGTATCAATGGAAAATCATGTTTCTGCAAAAGCTTCAGTGGTCAATTTCTTAAAGAAAAGTAAACATGTTCCTAAAAGCCTTGAATACACCCAAAGTCATATAACTCATGCTAACTATAGATGCCCAATCTTCAAGGGGAACAACCACATAAACTTTTCTCTTTTTTCTCTGATTGCTTTGACATTGGAATTAAATGAATATGCTGCTTGGGAGCTCTAGTCAAAGTTCCCACCTTAAAATTATTTCAAAAGAACATGGAAGAGACCATAGGTCAAAGCCTCATTCCCCAACGTCCATGCTTGGCAAATGCCAAGCGGGGTTAGAGAAGGTTAACGGCAGGTTTCCCAGTGTCTTGAGCCCTCAGAGGAAGGGCCCCAAGTAAAAAGGCATGGCAAACACAACACACACACACACACACACACACACACATATTTCTTGAGAGCTACCAGCATGAACTGTCACCTTCTCTTTTTAAGAACAGACTATTTTAAGTTTTGCAGAGAGGACCACATCCTTCTCATAGTATGAGAAAGTACTGGAACGCTGGGAAGCTCAGAGAAAGAGACTTCCACACTGGCTAAGGAACAGGAGAAAGCTGGGGATTAATCGTAACGGAGGCGGTTCTTTCACTAATACATATTGCTTTCATTATGATAATAAAACATTTCTAGGAAGTAAGTTGCCAGGGAGAGAAAGGGAGAAGAAACTCTCTCTCCCCCTCTCGCTCTTCTGAAGGAAGCAGCAGTGTCTCCTTGCAGAACGACAACCCTGAGGATACAGCAGTTGTCTTCAAATCTGTGACCATAAAAAATCATTATCTCTGTGAAATACAGCAATTTGGGAGATAATCAAACGGTGACCAGGGGGCAGAGCTGCCAATCTGAAGGATTATGCTCCCGCGCGCCTGCCTGCTCCTGACCTTCCTGGGAGCCAGCTGTCGGCGCGGCGAAGGCGCCCCATCCACTCCGGGCACATTCATTAGGCTGCCTTCGGTGCAAGAGCCATTTGCATAACACCCCGGCTTTCTTAATTAGTACTTCATTTCTCCCTTGACTTATTTTGTGGCTAAGTTCACTGTCCG
>NW_012101735.1:379495-381311 GCF_000951045.1 Mandrillus leucophaeus
CCCACCCCCGCCTTCCTTTCTTTGCTCTTCCCTTGCTGATATATATGAAGGGTTAGAGGAGGTGGGCGGAGAAGCTAAGAAGGGAAAAGGAATAGGACTTGCAAATGAAAGCACTGGTAATTAGTCTATTAATATTTTCAGATTTGTGTGAGGTTTCTTCGTGAGACTGTTTTGGGAGAGATTTACCCTCTCAACTTCTAATTCCGCTGCATGCCAATGAAAGTACATTTGCCTACTTGTTTTCTTAGAATACACCCTCAGTGATCAATCAGTCTTTCATTTTAGATTTTCAAAATTAATATTAACTCCATGAGACGGAGGGATCAAGTCTATCCACGAATGAATTGAGCAGGTCTCAATTTCTAGTGGAGGGGTTAGTGAATCTTTTCCTGGTAGGTCCATACAGTTTTGATTTTTTTTTTTTTTTAATTTTAACCTGTGTCTTGCTTGATTACTCCAAACAAGTGAAATGAAAATAAGAAAAACTATATTCAATATGTGATTATTATAGTTCTCTAGGATGGAAATTTCAGCTTCAGACAAAACCAAACTGCTCTTTTCTTAAAGGTAGTGTTTATTACCTGATCTAAGAAGTAGAAATGCCTCAATTTCCCATTTAATAGGCATATCTTGTGAGAATAGTGAATCTCAACTTCTGCTCATGAAGAGAAGACAGATTCTGTTATGTGGGCCCAAGAGACACGTGATGACCTCTTTGAAGAAAATAGAAAGTGACCATCATTAAAAGCCACAATCTGTAATGCTTTAGTCCTGAGATGTGTGAATCACATCCATACAAATCAATAATTATTTCTAAAAAGTCTCAATTATTTTAGCATCTACTGCATTTCTTTAAATATTTTAACTCTATACAGTAGATCATTCAAGTTGCACTATGATACAGAATTGTACTATGAAAAGAAGTTCTTTTCATCCAAGTATCTAATAAACCTGTTCTTATGAAAAGTATAATGTTGGACAGAATAGATACAGAAAGTAACAGGAAAGTATAAATCCTCATGAAGCTTGCAACCTAGTTGAGGAGAAAAGACATGCTTAAGCAGCATGATGACAATTCCATGGTAATAAATAGATTAACACATGAGTGAAGGTGATTGGTCAGAGGTGTTGCAGCCTCACTGGAGATGGGAACTTCTCTGTTGGTTGCTCTTCAAACCTGAACCCCTATGTCATTTAGTAAAATGTATTTATGGCCACATCCTATCTCTCCATTTGTATGTAGTGAAGTATTTCCTTTCTGTCTCTCAGTTTCTTCAATTTCAATATACAGATACACACAATCTGTATCAGTAATTGTCAGAGGCTTTACCTGATGCTTCTTGATTCTAATAAAAAGATTGATGAATGTTATGTGATATAAATTATCCAAAATTTTATTGTTTATTTCTATAGTTGAGAAAGCCTCAGGTGAGCGGCCAAACTCTCAACACAAGCACCTTTAAATATGGCTGCCTAAGGGAAAGAAGTCTTTCAGTGCAGAATTTTAAATTGTTTCATCCATATATATATATATATGTAGCAATAACCAACTACATTTTTACTGCACATGTACAATATTACTTTAAGTCATGATCACTTTGAAAATACTTAAGCAATTTTCATTAAATTTGGTTTGGTTTTCCTCTTTCAGTGGACTCTGTAACTAAGCCAAATATAAAGCGTATAGGTTTGGTGCAAGTAGTATCTTGACCATTTGGCTGGGACTGGGGCAGACAGGGGCTGTGTTTTGTTTTGTTTTGTTTTGTTTAGCTTCTTGAAATTGCAAATCAGCTTAATCCATTTTGCCATAATTAAT
>NW_012101735.1:381361-386505 GCF_000951045.1 Mandrillus leucophaeus
TTCATCCAAGTATCTAATAAACCTGTTCTTATGAAAAGTATAATGTTGGACAGAATAGATACAGAAAGTAACAGGAAAGTATAAATCCTCATGAAGCTTGCAACCTAGTTGAGGAGAAAAGACATATGCTTAAGCAGCATGATGACAATTCCATGGTAATAAATAGATTAACACATGAGTGAAGGTGATTGGTCAGAGGTGTTGCAGCCTCACTGGAGATGGGAACTTCTCTGTTGGTTGCTCTTCAAACCTGAACCCCTATGTCATTTAGTAAAATGTATTTATGGCCACATCCTATCTCTCCATTTGTATGTAGTGAAGTATTTCCTTTCTGTCTCTCAGTTTCTTCAATTTCAATATACAGATACACACAATCTGTATCAGTAATTGTCAGAGGCTTTACCTGATGCTTCTTGATTCTAATAAAAAGATTGATGAATGTTATGTGATATAAATTATCCAAAATTTTATTGTTTATTTCTATAGTTGAGAAAGCCTCAGGTGAGCGGCCAAACTCTCAACACAAGCACCTTTAAATATGGCTGCCTAAGGGAAAGAAGTCTTTCAGTGCAGAATTTTAAATTGTTTCATCCATATATATATATATATGTAGCAATAACCAACTACATTTTTACTGCACATGTACAATATTACTTTAAGTCACGATCACTTTGAAAATACTTAAGCAATTTTCATTAAATTTGGTTTGGTTTTCCTCTTTCAGTGGACTCTGTAACTAAGCCAAATATAAAGCGTATAGGTTTGGTGCAAGTAGTATCTTGACCATTTGGCTGGGACTGGGGCAGACAGGGGCTGTGTTTTGTTTTGTTTTGTTTTGTTTAGCTTCTTGAAATTGCAAATCAGCTTAATCCATTTTGCCATAATTAATAAGTACACACACACACGCACATACATACAAACAAGATAAATAAAAAGAGACTGCATAGTTGTTTGAGAAAAGAAACATTTTGACCCTAAATTATTATTTTAAGAAGTCTGTTTGAAGGCACTT
Source organism: Mandrillus leucophaeus (assembly GCF_000951045.1). Lineage (NCBI taxonomy): Eukaryota > Metazoa > Chordata > Mammalia > Primates > Cercopithecidae > Mandrillus > Mandrillus leucophaeus. The sequence continues at coordinate 382,374 of NW_012101735.1, forward strand.
ACACACCTTTTAAGAAACATACTAATACACATTCAGAATTTTTTTCTCAGAGTATTTTTTAAATGTAAAATTTATGAATTACAATAATGTGAACAATATGTATTTTTCTTTATATATCCAGGTACACTTGTACTTAGAATAAACATGTATGGTACAATATGAAATTTGTTATTTTATGACTAACAATTTTTCTTGAATATGTAATCATGTACTCATACACATAATTTATAAGCAATATATACTGATGCACATTTCCAAATGCATTTCTTTTTTATTATTTTATTTATTCTTTATTTTCCACTAAAATCTAATCATTTTTTTCACCAGGGAATTTTTTCTCCCTCTAAAAAAAGCAAATGCAGTTAATTCAATCTCTACAATTAAAACGCTTTAAGAATTCCATCTGAGAAGTTTAAAAATACACAGGGCAAAGGATAGGCCAAGAAGTTATGTTGGCAGTGATATATATTACTCAGGAGCAATAAGAAGGGGTAAAAGCGTATGTGAAGCGATCATTTGAAATGCTAAACTTTGAAATATTTGCCCATAATGTTATTTTAGCATAGCTGGTTGCACTGAATGGATGTGGGTCTCTGTCCCAAGTGATACCTCTGTGAACATAAAGTGTCTGCAGGTGTTTGCCTCCAGGTAGGTCACTGAAAGACAATGCAAATGAAGACAATTTCCCCAGTAGCAGCAACCATAGAAATTAACAAGCAGAAACCTAGTAGATATTGGCATCATTCTCTATAGCAAGATAAGTTTCAGGGCATTTTAGAATTTGCCCTCCATTTACTCCTGGATTACCCTGTCCCTCAGATGTACGCCACCAGGTCATAAGCATGGGAACTGAGTATAAGAAATTCTTAATTATTCACTTACAGAATGTGCACTTTCTATCTTATTCAAGGCTCACTTGATATCACACACTGGCTACTATCATCCACCTGCTTGCTTCTGCAACACTGTTCCTCCACGTCAACTGGATAGCACTTTGACAAATAATTCTAATCCAAGCGTAAAGTAGGCAAACCTCTCCCACCTAGAAATGCCATGCAGTACATATCTAGTTAAAAAATAATCTTTTGTGGCAAATCTTGTTTTAGATCACAGTCAACCATCCATATCCATGGGTTCCACATTCATAGATTCAGTCAACCTTGGATCAAAAATATTTGGGAAAAAAATAATAATAATGACACAACAATTGTAAAAATACATATAATAACTATTTACATAGTCTTTATATTGTTTTAGGTATTTACGTTGTATTCAGTATTGGGTATTACAGGTAATTTAGAGATAAAGCATACAGGAGAATGTATGTAGGTTATATGAAAATACTATGCCATTTTATATAAAAGACTTGTGCATCCATGAATTTTCATATCTGCAGGGGTCCTGGAACAAATGTCCTGTGGATACCAAAGGAAGACTGTATTATTACATATCAAATTTATTCTGACCATTTTGTCAGTTAAGCTAATTGAGAAGAGGTGAAAAAGGGAGAATTTTACACAAGGAGTCAGGCTTTTTTTATTTGTGTAACTCATTTAATTCTTTTCAAGATTCCATGTGATATGCATCAATGTCTCCATTTCACAGATGAGGAAACTAAAGCATACATAGATTAAGTAATTTTCTGAATATCACATAGCCAGAAAATAATTGAGCCAGCATTTGACGCCAGGTGTCTCCGATTCTAATGCATTTGATTTTTCCACAGTAAAACATTGTCTTGGCCTTGTATGCACATGCAAAGTTTTCAAATGGTTTGAGTAATTGCAAAATAAAAGGCATCTACAAAAATGAAGCATTCCTAGTAAGTGAAACTATTTTAGTAAAACAGTCCACAGATGTATATAATGCAATGTATGTAATAAAATCACTGAAACTTAACAACTACATAGAATGATATGCCATATTCACCCATATGATGTCTGCTAGTGAAGTCTAGACAAGCAGATAGAATATAGGCGATCCCCTTCTGAACGTGCCTTTCCATACATTTTCTCATAACATATGCCATCGCTAGTAATAAAATTGGACCTTGAATTCTACAACACTGAGGCAATAAAACGTCCTGCTACAGGACTGCATAGCAACCAGATGTCCACAGTGGAAGGTCTGGGAAAGACAATTAAATACAGTACTTTCCCTCCAGGGCAGTATTGATCAAAGGAGTAACACATATACATGTTTCATCATTCAAATGCTAATGAATCTATAAACCTCATTATTTCTTATCTATCTTTGAATTTCCACAGCAGTTTTTGGTGACATACCATATTTATGCCAGTAATGTTTGCACTTTTTATATGCATTTTCTGAGCCCAATCATGGACAGAAAATATGAATTATATGAATATAATCCCAGAACATGCATTATTTGCAGATTGAGAATGGATACAAACTTTTCCATTCTCTTCTTGAATTATACCTTCTATAAACAAGAATTATTACTAAATAGAACAACAAAAAGCATTTGCTAAGTGAGATACCAGAACACTTACTATGAGAATTTTGAAATTCTCAGAAAATAGATATGATGCAAATATTATACATATTTTGTTTTCACAGATAATGCACAGATCTAATTCAACAATCAGAAGGCACAGCAAGAACAACTGATATACCTATGCAGGAATAAAACACTTCTCTTTTCTATTAAACATTCTTCTCTCTCTTTATCACAATTTTTTTATGCAGTTTGTTGTTATTATTGTCTTTGTTCATTTGATTTTGAGGAAGCAGTGTCATATGATAGAAAGGACCAGGACATTTAAAGTCAAAAAGATCTAGTTTCAATCTGTTCTGCTACTTGTTTGCAGGATAACCTTAAGAAAGTTAATTAGCCTCTCTGAACCCCAGTGATTTTCACCTGTAAATTGAGGATAGTAATTATTATTACTAGCTATATGACCCAATATAATTTACTCAACATTTCTGAGATGTGGGATTCTTCCAAGTAAAATGAAATGAATATCTACTTTATAGAGTTATATCGAAGAGTAAATGTGATAAATAGCTACAGAACCTAGAAGAGTACCTAGCACACAGTAGGTGCTGAGTAAATCAGTTGTCAGTAATTCATACTAGAAATACATACTCATGTCAAAATACATGAAAAATAATTCTAACAGAGGCAATATTTGTATATTTTTGTATACCATCTTTCAATCTTTTTCTGTGTATATACTTTTATATGACGCTGAGATTCTCTTATCCATTGTTTTGTAATTGCTAAAACAACTTGTTACATAATAAATATTTCCCTGTATCATTACAAATTCTTTGTAATTATTATGATGGTTAATTTTATGTGCCAATTTGACCGGGCTAACGAATTCCCAGATAGCTGGTAAAACATCATGTCTGCGTATACCAGAAGAGATTGACATGTAAATCTGTAAACTAAAGAAAGAAGATTTACTCTCACCAATGTGAGCAGGCATCATCTAATCTTCGGAAGGGCCTGCATAGAACAAAAAGGTAGAGGAAGGGTAAATTATCTCTTTCTCTTTTTGACCTAGGACATCCCATTTCTCTTATGCTCAGATGTCAGAGCTCCTATTTCTTAGGCCTACAGACTCTGGGACTGACACCATTAGTGACCCCATCTCCCCACAGCCCACCTCTCTTACACACCTCTTCTATCCTGTTCTCGGGTCTTTGGTTCATGGGCCTCCAGCTTGCAGACAACAGATCATGGGACTTTGTAGCCTCCGTATTCACATAAGCCAATTCTCATCATTAATCTCCTATATATCTACATCTATATAGATATCCTATTGGTTCTGTTTTTCTGGGGAACCCTGACTAATATAATCATGATTTCAATAGCAGCATAATATCAAATGTTGGGGAATAATACAATGTGTTTCATTAAAGTTTCATTTTGCTATAATAAATAGGATACCAAGCACATTTCTGAATATTTTTGTTTAGCTCTGTTTTCTGAAGTGTGTATCTGTAGCCCTGTGCCGAGAGATACATTGAGTTGGGAGAGATTTGGGAACAAAATACAAAGAAGGATTAATTTTCCCAGAAGCAATGAAAAAAAGTCAAAGGAAAACTCAATATTGTTACAGTGCATAATAAAAAGGGAGAGGGAAACTAGAAAAATGCAACA
>NW_012101735.1:386555-429812 GCF_000951045.1 Mandrillus leucophaeus
GTGGAAGGTCTGGGAAAGACAATTAAATACAGTACTTTCCCTCCAGGGCAGTATTGATCAAAGGAGTAACACATATACATGTTTCATCATTCAAATGCTAATGAATCTATAAACCTCATTATTTCTTATCTATCTTTGAATTTCCACAGCAGTTTTTGGTGACATACCATATTTATGCCAGTAATGTTTGCACTTTTTATATGCATTTTCTGAGCCCAATCATGGACAGAAAACCATTAATAAAGAAAAACACATTATATGAATATAATCCCAGAACATGCATTATTTGCAGATTGAGAATGGATACAAACTTTTCCATTCTCTTCTTGAATTATACCTTCTATAAACAAGAATTATTACTAAATAGAACAACAAAAAGCATTTGCTAAGTGAGATACCAGAACACTTACTATGAGAATTTTGAAATTCTCAGAAAATAGATATGATGCAAATATTATACATATTTTGTTTTCACAGATAATGCACAGATCTAATTCAACAATCAGAAGGCACAGCAAGAACAACTGATATACCTATGCAGGAATAAAACACTTCTCTTTTCTATTAAACATTCTTCTCTCTCTTTATCACAATTTTTTTATGCAGTTTGTTGTTATTATTGTCTTTGTTCATTTGATTTTGAGGAAGCAGTGTCATATGATAGAAAGGACCAGGACATTTAAAGTCAAAAAGATCTAGTTTCAATCTGTTCTGCTACTTGTTTGCAGGATAACCTTAAGAAAGTTAATTAGCCTCTCTGAACCCCAGTGATTTTCACCTGTAAATTGAGGATAGTAATTATTATTACTAGCTATATGACCCAATATAATTTACTCAACATTTCTGAGATGTGGGATTCTTCCAAGTAAAATGAAATGAATATCTACTTTATAGAGTTATATCGAAGAGTAAATGTGATAAATAGCTACAGAACCTAGAAGAGTACCTAGCACACAGTAGGTGCTGAGTAAATCAGTTGTCAGTAATTCATACTAGAAATACATACTCATGTCAAAATACATGAAAAATAATTCTAACAGAGGCAATATTTGTATATTTTTGTATACCATCTTTCAATCTTTTTCTGTGTATATACTTTTATATGACGCTGAGATTCTCTTATCCATTGTTTTGTAATTGCTAAAACAACTTGTTACATAATAAATATTTCCCTGTATCATTACAAATTCTTTGTAATTATTATGATGGTTAATTTTATGTGCCAATTTGACCGGGCTAACGAATTCCCAGATAGCTGGTAAAACATCATGTCTGCGTATACCAGAAGAGATTGACATGTAAATCTGTAAACTAAAGAAAGAAGATTTACTCTCACCAATGTGAGCAGGCATCATCTAATCTTCGGAAGGGCCTGCATAGAACAAAAAGGTAGAGGAAGGGTAAATTATCTCTTTCTCTTTTTGACCTAGGACATCCCATTTCTCTTATGCTCAGATGTCAGAGCTCCTATTTCTTAGGCCTACAGACTCTGGGACTGACACCATTAGTGACCCCATCTCCCCACAGCCCACCTCTCTTACACACCTCTTCTATCCTGTTCTCGGGTCTTTGGTTCATGGGCCTCCAGCTTGCAGACAACAGATCATGGGACTTTGTAGCCTCCGTATTCACATAAGCCAATTCTCATCATTAATCTCCTATATATCTACATCTATATAGATATCCTATTGGTTCTGTTTTTCTGGGGAACCCTGACTAATATAATCATGATTTCAATAGCAGCATAATATCAAATGTTGGGGAATAATACAATGTGTTTCATTAAAGTTTCATTTTGCTATAATAAATAGGATACCAAGCACATTTCTGAATATTTTTGTTTAGCTCTGTTTTCTGAAGTGTGTATCTGTAGCCCTGTGCCGAGAGATACATTGAGTTGGGAGAGATTTGGGAACAAAATACAAAGAAGGATTAATTTTCCCAGAAGCAATGAAAAAAAGTCAAAGGAAAACTCAATATTGTTACAGTGCATAATAAAAAGGGAGAGGGAAACTAGAAAAATGCAACACGGAGACCTCCTCTACAAAGGCCCTACAGTTTAAAAACCCCACAGTGTATTTTTCCTTCTGATACTGATATAAATTAGCTAGATTTTCATATAAAAATATATAGTTAAAATGTAAAACAAAAAAAGCATTGGAATTACATGTAGATAGAGATTGTGAATGAGAATTTCAAATCACCATGCCTCTGTTCCCTTTGATAAAAGGGGCCTCTTGTTTCTAAATATAAACTAAACCAGCAAAACTACATAATGGGAATGACATCAAGTAGTTTGGATCATAAGTTTTGAACTTTTAGTTGTACCTCTGAATGACAAAGCATTTCTAATGATTCAAATGTGATGAACACGGTAGGTGTATAGAACATATTCTGGAGTAGATAATACACTACATTTATTTTCTTGGATGATGTGAGAGGAAAGAATTTGACAAATTTGCACATATCTACCTAACACATTTCCCTCTGTTTTTTGTTTTTCTTTTTGAGACAGAGTTTCACTCTCGTTGCCCAGGCTGGAGTGCAATGGTGGGATTTCGGCTCACTGCAACCTCCACCTCCTGGGTTCAAGGAATTCTCATGCCTCAGCCTCCTGAGTAGCTGGGATTACAGGCATGTGCTACCATGCCCTGTTAATTTTTGTATTTTTAGTAGAGACAGGGTTTTACCATGTTAGTCAAGCTGATCTTGAACTCCTGACCTCAGGTGATTCACCTGTCTTGGCCTCCCAAAGTGCCTGTAGGCGTGAGCCACTGCACCCAGCCTCCCTTTCATTTTTTAAGCTCATGTGTATTTCCAGAGAAATTTAATCTATCTCTTTCTCATTCCTTCCCACTTGGTCCACAAAAGATACATAGGAGAGCTTTTCCATGTTTGTTTGTTTTGCCAGTATAAAAAAACTAGGTAAATTTTCTTTCTCCAGCAATTTCTTCTCAAATATTTCTCCTTCCTGGCCCTGGGGTTTTATCAAAACAGAATTACCATGCAGCCTGGGGTAGGACTCAGTTTTTTATTCTATTGATCTTTATATCTGGTAGTTGTAGTTGTAGCAGTAAATTTCTATTTATTGTAAGTCTCCTGGGCTTGTGGCTTGATACAAGACACCTGGGGAGAAAAGTAGAGCGGTACCTTGCACTCAGACCAAGTGCTTCCTGAGCTCCTGTTTTGATACAGACAATGGTACACACAACAGGATGCCCAAAGGAAAGAACAAAACAATCAAAATGTTTAATTTATATACTTATCTGCAGAGATATCTATAGCTTTGAAGATATGGTTATAAAACGGGTAGCATATGTGTTATACCAAGAGTGACAGAGTATGACTCAAGTCAAATAAATCCATGTCAAAAATTATGTTATAAAACAATTTTCTTGCCTATTTATAGACAGTTTTCCTCCAGCTATCCAAAACCCTAAACTTACAGGATGTACAATCTGATCAAATGACACACAATCAAAAAGTGATTACAAGTGCTAGCTCAGGTAGGCAATTACCTCACAATGTCTGGACTTGGGCCATGTTCTTAAAGACCTTAAATTCCCCAATTCTGAATATCTCATCAATATGCCTTCGCAATCAATACAGAAACTCAAACCCCTGTTCTATGGTCAATTTGAAAGATTCATTAACGTAGAAAAATTACCTTACATCCGAGCATGTATCTGATATTAGTCTAAAACTAAGTTTATTTGTTTCATGCATCCAGTTCCCGTAGCATGAAATATGTACTGCAACTTGACAGAGCATCCTTCCTCTTTCTACATACCCCCTGCCATGGTCTCATTTCAATCCCTTTCCCTCAGTCACCCCCACTTAGTATACTCTTTCTGTCCTTGTTTACTAATGTGACTATCCTGAACTGTTTTTGTTATAAATTATCTTTTAAAGCTAATCTGGAGTAAACAATCTCACTTTTAGCAAAAGACCTCAGGTTAGGCAAGGATTTATGGCCCCAGAAGTGAAATAACAACGTTTGATTTACTACAGTGTTTAGTCTATTTATTGGGTTTTACTGGCATTGAGATAACATTTGGACAAAATTATATGGCGGATCTTTGTTTTTTAATATGGTTGTTTAAAGGCTCACAATTAAATAGCTACTATTAATGCCAACAATGCAAATGAATACTGAACACATTAATATGACTGATTTCAATAAATAAGAAGAAAATTGGGGTAAAAAATATTTTTGTAACAGAAAAAAGTAGTCAACTCTCAGAATGTGTTGAATTCTAGTACAACAGCCAGATAATTATTTAGATATAGGTCCTGTTCAACTTTCTAGATGTGAATACATGGAGGGAGGACAGAGGAGAGAAGGAGGGGGGCGGGAGTGGAAGGAGAAACTGAACATATGAAAAAAGTTTTTGTTTTTTTCAAATATGGGGGACTTTTTATTATGTGACATTTCTTAGTGGTATATATCAAATTTAGTCAGCAATTTTAATACTAATGCACTTCAAGAGTATCTATAATTTAATAAATTTACTTAAGTTGGTTTTGTACTATTTTCTGATTCTGTCCCTTTCATTTGCTGGGTATTGAAAATTCTGCTTCACTTTGGCCTGTGGAAAGATACTAAGATGACTCTCTGACAATGACCTTCATCTCAACAAGTCACTGATTCACTTGGTTCCTCCATATATCCATATCCTGCTATAGATTTACCTTCAGCACATTCTAAAATAATTAGATTAAATCATTTTTGAACTTACTGACTTTTATAAAATAAGGTTATTTCTGTCCAAGAATTTGAAACTATTATTCATCTAAAAAGTAATGCTGATTATCAAACCAAACCAGAACAGAAGTTACAAAGCAAAGATTAAATATCACCATGGACATTCACCAATGATTTCCTGAATACAATGATCATGTAAGATATACTTCACTGTACTAAGCCACTTCTATCCAAATTTATCAAGTGTTCATTTTAATAACTTTCATTACCTTACTTCCATCATTTACATTTAAATGCAAATCTTATTTTGTGATTCTACTAAAGATCTTATATAGAACCAAGGAAAATTACTATACAAATGCCATTACCTAGAAGTTTGAAATCCTGAGACTACAAACGGGTTAATTAATTACATTATCTGTAGCATTACCCTGGCTACATTCTGCCTGGAAGGCATATGGATCCACTCAGCTGCTGAATTTGAAAGAGCTGTGTCCTTTTCATGCGGAAGAAAAATCATCGACATAACCCTCTTCCACCCCTACTGAAGGCACTGGAGGACTTTGTGTTTCTTTTTCACCTGATTATTGTGTTTCTGGTGAAATAATCAACAAAGCAAAATTAAATAAACACCAAAATATTTAATACCATCATGAAAATCTGAGGACTGCATAATATGTTTCAATCAGTATCTACTTACTAAGAATCTATGTTCTAGGCAAATCCTAGACATTGGGATGGGAGAATCAAAACTAAGCGAGACATGGTGCCTGCCTGTCAGGATCTCATATCAGAGTCAGTTTATAAAAGGTTAAACAAAAAAGAACATAAAGAAGGTGTTCCAAGATTTAATTTGCTAAAGAAGTACTGGTGATGCATAAGCCATTTGCTTTGCTATTTATGCAGTCTAAATTAATTGTATCATCGTTCAACTCATTTTAGCTTTTGTTTCTTTTCGCCTCTTTACACCCGCCTCCTTTTTAAATTTTCTTCCTCTAGTCCCTTTAGTTCTTTTATCTTTTTTTCTCTATTTTGGTGTGTTTAAAAAACAAACTCAAGGCAGCAAAATCTGCATACAGTGTCACAGGGGAAAAAAAAACACCAAAATGCCAAGGAAATATTAAAAGTAGACTAGTAAATTTAAATAGGACAAAATTAGTACACCACAGTGTGCTGCAGAATCTCCTGGATATAATTGTTAAGCGTGGATGGCAAATGGACTCTGAGTTCTCTAGTGACCAAAGATAAGGGAGATATAATTCACTGCAACATTTCAGCAGCTGCTAAGAAGCAGCACAACTTCTCCCAATGTGAAGCTGGAGAGAACTTTCTTCTTGTGTTCACTCATCAAGAAGACGTTGTGTACAGTAGTAGATAGCATCCTTTACAGCATTCCATTACCTGGCAGATTGCAGTTTTTGACTATGAACTTTCAGAGATTTATTGGTGTAATACAACTATAGAGGGTTTTAAAAGCTCTGAAATCTGAATCATGTACATCATGAGATCTCTCCATATATATATTCTCCATATATTTATTCTCCATATATATACTGTCTCTGTATATAATATATATTATGTATTCTCTATATATATTATTATACATTAATATAATATATAGTAATAGTATATATAATATATAGTAATAATATACAATATATAATAATATATAGTAATAATATATACTTATATAGAGAATATATATATACACACACACACATATGGGGCAGCGGCTTACAGCTATAATCTCACCACATTGGAAGGCGGACACAAGTAGATTGCTTGATCCCAGGAGCTTGAGACCAGCCTGGGCAACATGGCAAAACCTCAAAACCTCATCTCTACAAAAAATACAAAAATTAACAGAGCATAGTGGTGCACACCTGTAATCTCAGCTACTTAGGAGGCTGAGGCAGGAGGATTGCTTGAGTCCAGGAAGTTGAGACTGCAGTGATCCAAAAATTGCACCACTGCACTATAGCTTGGGTGATAGAGTGAAACTTTGTCTAAAAGAAACAAACAAACTATATATATATATATATTATATAATGTATTTATTACTAATTTATTTTATTACTAATGTAGTTATAATCAGTGTAGATTGAGAAAAACTGCTTCTACAACTGAAAAAATTTTCTCAAAAATACACATACAACTTGAAAATACCAGAAATAACATTTTGGTTTTTAGAACTGCAATATTTAATTAACATGATCAAATGTAATTTTATTTTCCATGTCCAGGATTTTTTCAAATTTCTGTTTATTTTTATATGAAATACATTTTTTAATTTCAGCAACTAATATTTTTATGAGAATGATGATAGATTTAACATTTAAGTTTTCATAAATTTTTAATTTTGCTTAAAAATGTTTCCACATTTTCAAAATTTGGATTTGCATTAATAATTTCATATCACTGATTCTTTTATAAATACTGAGTATTTTAAAAAGAGAAAACTGTAATTATTACCAATATTTCTATATTACACACGAAAAACACTTAAATGCTGTTCTTGTTCTTTTGTTCCAGTCACCACCCAGCCTGAGAGGCTCTCAGTTGCTGCCACTGTCAATCCTAATTCTGTATCAACATTGCAGGGCAATATCATTAACCATCTTTTCAGAGGTTACTACCTATCTAAATGTACATAAACAAAAGTAGATCCAAATTTTACCTTGCAGGTTTATTACAACCTGTTTTGCCCACTTATCCTGCCAAGATCGAAGGAATACCTATTAAATGGCACAAAGATTCAAAGTTCTATAAACATTTAGCACAAATAGAAGGATATGAATTTAATTATAAGTCAACACCTTTGCTGATATCATAAAAGTTATCTTGAAAAAAAAACTCACTGTATTCTTTGCTCACTTGCAAATTTATGTTTGACCTTAAGTCAGTCACCAACATTTTTTGCCTTATTTTTTTTCATTTTGTATATTGATCCATTGGAATGACATATTCTGGTATTCTGGTTAACAGGGATGCTTTGTAGAATAACAGATATTTATGATTATTAAGTAACCACGAAATATGAATGACAAGCATATCTTGTGTCCAGATAGTTTTTAAACCTCAGTTTGTTTCTAGTAGCTCAAGAAAAGGATTAATATCTTGTTTTGATTACTTAGGTTAAAGTAATGTAACTTAAGCAGCTGGTTGAATAGTGTTAAAACACTTAGATTGGTCAAAATTGGTCATTTACCAGATATTAATCTACATGAGACCCAATATCTGGTTGCATTTTATATTTTATTGCAAAGATAACATCATTTTTTTGTCATGTAACTTCAGTCTACATTTTCATAACATGGACTCAGATGTTCCGAACATGGCTATGTGCCCAAAGTACCAAAATCCTGCACAAATAGTCATTTCAAAACAATTTGCCAGAGGAATGAATTTCTCCTTCAGATTTCAGGAATCTCTTTGGGCTCCATACAGAAAATGAGAGAGAAAGGAGGCTTGGCAAGACGTGTGCTTTGGGTCTAACCGAATAAATCAGGGAGAACACATTTCTGTGAACATGTGTCATTTTCTGTACTCTCGAGTCGAGTGTGACCTAGAGACGAATCACTTTATCACCTCTTAGGAAAATTCCCCAAGTCTGATATTTCCTAATTTATAAAATGGGGACACTTTTGGAAGGAATTATGGTCTGTCATCAGGAAAGCATTTTGAGCTCCTCATAGTCACCAGGCGGCATTTATTGAGCGCCCACTGTGTGCTTAGCACTGTGCAAATACAAGGTGTCAGGTTAACAAATCACAACGCTTCTGGCTGCAAAATAATTTTTAAAAAATCCTCAGCTACATTAATATTCCATGCCATATGGTGAGAAAGGTCTAAATTCTATTGCTTTTGCTTTTACAGATAATTTACGAAAAAAATGAAATATTAACTAGGAATGGGGTAGAATGGCTTTCTGTTTCGCTAGGAGATGACAAATGAAGCAGCATAGGCACACATTTGAATAAGGAATTATCAATCAACCTCAAACTTGACCCACAGCTGTCATCCCTATAAATTAATGTTTACCATTTTTAAGTATGTGCAGGACATCTGGAAACACACAGGCTGTGGCTGGCAAGAAATTTTCAGGAAATAGTATATCAAAAGCTAATTATAGCAACAGTGAGCCCAAGTGTCATTTTTTTTATGGTGAATTATAGACAGAGAGCTCTGTCACTGCAAACTGTTATTCATAACTAAATCATAATGCTTTTAAGTTTTAATTAATCTGCTTAGCTTTAGTTGCAAGAGAGAAGCTTGCTTAAGTGTTAAGCCACCAAGGCTCTCTCGGGCTACCCTGGAACTGCATCTGAGCACCTGAGGGAGCAAGACCACATTATCAGGCTGACATTGCCTCTATTAAAGAGAATTTCTTTAATATGCCAGAGCCTGAATATTTCTTTCTATTTCATTATCAAAAAACCAATTAATTTTCCATAAGAGCACCAAATTAATTACAAAATACTATGGAAATCAGAGTTGTCTCTCCTTCCCCACCATTATGGAAATGCCAATCCCCTTGGCAGCAAAGTCCTTCGAAGGTACCAGTTTTTCTCCTTAGTTAACATTTTATTTGTGACGTTGGGAAGACTCTAAAGAGTTGGCACTATTATTTGTCTTTCATATGACTTATTTCCCTCAACTGCTTACCTAGTCCGCACTCTTTCTATTTAACCACCCTTACCTCAGGAAGGTTAACTAGAGAAACAAAATCTTTGCATGAAGAAAACCTCTTATTCATTGTGACTTTTTGGGTTTTCATCTTTTTTCCCCACCTAGATTATAAACTCCTCATGAATGAGGTCATGTTTTAAGCTTATTTCATACTCTAATATTTTTTATTAGTTCTTGGTATGAACTTCTATTCTGAATTCATATTAGAAATTTAGCAAATTTTTGTCAGTTAAAAAAATCTAATTTTAATTAGAAATGAGAAATTTAAATTTTTTGGACTTGAAGTCCAAGATAAATCCACAAAGAAAGACACGATGATCTTACATAAAATGGGATCAGAGAAAAATGAAAACAAGTTAATGTACATAAGATAATATTTTATAATAAATTTTCTCTTATCTGAAATAAAGTCATTAGCTGATAATCAAACTTTCTTTTAAAGCTGTGAAATCCTTGTTCAATTGAAATAGTAGAAAGACCACCTCCCACCCCACATGAGGGTCCTGGTCATGTAGTCTCCTTGGACTTCCCTTTACCCATGGATGACTCTTTCACTTGCTACAAAGTGTCTTTGGTCTCTACCAAACACCATTTAAAACTAACTGGGAAAGTCTTCCTAGGGAAAGCATACATCATACTTCCTCTGTTTCTCTGAAGCATCCAGGGTATTTAATACATATTTTATTGATTTAGCACCAGGTTAACTGTCTTTCATGACTTTCTATCTTGAATTAATGAATTGTTTTTTATTTACCTATGTCTAGATTAACTGAAATCTAAAGTACAATAAATATTTTCCTCAGGGTTTTTGTCACCACTTACCTAACTTAGTTTATGAATGAGTTTATGGTTAAAATGCTATAACTTAGGCAGAAGTAATTTCAATATGACTCATTTTAAAACATGTTTTAAAATGACTATTGGATCTAAAAGTTGTGAAAGATGCAGGCTAGGCCAACTTGGTTTTTTTCCTTAGAACCAGGAATCAATTTTCATCTTACTTAAATGGAAGACCCCATAGGTGAACTCTGTCTTCTAAGGCCTCTTCCAAACTTCAGAGACTATAACTGTCTAGCAAAAAAAAAAAAAAAGGTAAAGATAAATTCTCCTGTTCCACATATCAAATGATACAGCCACTTCTCTTATATTTTCTTCCCCAAGAGAAATATGGAATTTAAGATAGAAGGAGATGTGTCCATGTTCCCATGTTTAATCCTTAGTTCAAACAAAGAATGACAAAAGATTTAATTGGCCTCTGTTAAGTAAGTAATTCTGTCTGCTACCTTAAAACATTGTTATATATTAATGTAGTACATTGAACTTCCAAGCGTATTTTGAAACCTCAAAGCATATTCATTTAAGTCAAATTCAATGGATTCTACAAGGTGCAACAGGATTTTGTATGCCCTATTTTAATAAGCAAACTGAGTCATACAGTGTCTTGAGTGGCTTAGCAAGGGTCACTGTTTCAGGCAGGTGTTCAACATCTTTAGCTTAATGAGGCCTGCTTTCTTCCAAAATAGGTTTTGTTTTTGAAGTCTATGTTTCTGGGCATAGATACATAATATTATATATAACACATTATGTGTTATAATATAATATGCATATTTTTATATATATATATATGTATTTGTTCTGGGACTCTGCTGACAGAGATGTTTGTGACCTTCTGAGTTATTTTAGGCTTTTATTTTCCCTCATTAAACATTAATTTTTTCATCCTTGTTATAAAACAAAGATAAATTAAAAGCAAGAAACAAAGTCTTGATTTAATTTCTAATACAGAAGAAAAGTTAATGCTGGTATACTAATTGCTAAAATGCTGCTTAAACTACATCTGACTCATGGCTAACATCAGAGGACAAGTTGAAACAGCAGTAGATAAATAATTAAAACATTTGGAGACTTAGGTTCATATTTTCTCTTAATAAAATTACATTTTGAGCCTCTGATGATAAGCCTTGAAGTGTACCTTAGCTAAGGGTTTTTGGAGTCAGCCACTCCCTTTGAAAGTACGTTCTCTTAATTTAAAAACAAGTGCTGATGAGAGCAACTTCACTCAGTTCTTGCTTTTGTGCTAGCTGAAGCTCAGAGAGAGGAAATGTTTCCGTTTTCATGAGTCTAACAGATTCTCTCACATGTGGCAACACAAGGACATGTGACACATAGCTGAGTCAGGCCTGCTGTAAGCAGCAGCCCCCACTCATGTCCAAGAGCGATCATAAAAGATCCAACCTAAAGGACTTCTCCAAGCTCATTAACTAACTATAGGAAGTAGTCTTTTCTGGGTAAACGGGAAGTAGGCTTGGCCAAAACTCAAATTTCAAATGGCCTCCTCATTCTACATTATTCAGATTTTAGCAAACAAGGCCACAGAATTCAAACAGGTACCTTGTCTGAATGGTAGAATGGTACAATAGAAAAAGCCTAAAGTTAGACACACCTACAAATTACATGACCTTGGGAGAGTTATTTAGTCACTATAATTATTCACTTTTATTGAGTGCTTCCTATCAGCCAGACACTGTCCTAACCACTTTCCCCAATTTAACTCATTTTATTCTCAAAACAACTCCTTGTATGCTGATTGTGAGACCTATGAAACAAATGAGGAAACCACAAGGAAGTCAAATAACTCGCTAAAGACACACAGCTGGAAAGGAAGGGGCTGAAATATACTATACTCTCTCAGTACGTGGAGAAATAATCCAAATTGGACTAATAGGTCAAGTTTATCTTTCCAACTAAATGAGCTATGAGGATTAGATAACTGGTGAGAAGGTCTAGCCCAGTTTCTGTTACCTGGAAGGAAAACAAACATTTATTAACATCCACTTTTGCTGCCTTTTCTTCCTCGTTTCCTACTCTTCCTCTTACTCTTTGCAGCTATTTCTCCAATCCACTTAGCAGGCTTTTTCTGGACTTCCCCTAACTTCAGTACGCTGCTCTGGAGGTTGTGACACCTGAACCATACAAAGAGTATCAGATGCAGAAATCTCAGACGGTTAGGCAAATGAAAGATAATTTTTCCTGGTTTAACTGCCTCTTGGTTTCAAATCTTTGAATTGACCCTCTTTGCCATATAAAGACATGTACAGTAAAGCTTGGATTTTTTTCTCTGAATTTTAACTAACAAACAGCACAGAATCATCAATGTATGTCTTCTAAAGCCTTAATGCTCTCCCTTCCTGCCATGTCTCACTTGCTTGCTCAACGCATACATTTTTTAGCTGTTTGGTCTGAACCCCACCATTAGCCATGTGGGTAGTGAGAGAAGCTCCCAAACACAGAGACTGCCCTGAGCAATTCACTGTAGGGCTCTTAGAAAGGATTTCTTCAGTGGGTCCTACATCGTTGTTGTTTTTATCACCGAATTTATATTTCTCCTCCACACTATTTAAATATTTGGAAGTGCAAACAATCAGATAGGTTTCTTCTCTCTTACGAAGATTCTTTTTAATTGGTTTCAGATTCATTTACCATTACCTTCTGAATCAGCTCTTTAATGCAAGAGTCAAAAGAATGAATCTTTTGCTTGTGAACTGCTATTTTAGGAAATAGTCCTTTGTTCTTTGTGAAAACCTCACCTCCAACTCTTATAATATTAATTCCATCTAAGTTTGGGAAATCAAAGACAATCATTATTATTTTTGGTCTAATTTTACTGCTTTCCCAGAATTTTTAAATGCTGTTTTTCTTGGATTCTTCAGTCTATTATACATACCTCTTGCTAATTATTTATTAAAGTGGCATTAAATTCTCTTTATGCCTTATGGCCTTTCTTTTTTCTATGATTAATCTTATATTTAAAAAATAACTTTTTTTCTTTTTGTTTAAAGGCAGTGTCAATACACTATCAAAACATAAGAAAGTACAAACATTAAAACAAAAATTTTTAACCCAGATTCTTCCCCGCCAGAGCCCATTTAATATTCACATACAAAAACATACACTCTTTATGGGAGGAAATATTTGTAAACCATACATCTGATTAGGTTAATATCTATAATATAGAAGGAATTCATACAATTCAATAGGAAAAACAAATACAATTTGAATATCCCTTATTCAAAATGCTTGGAAAGAGTCGTGTTTCGAATTTGTGATTTTTTTTCAGTTTTTGGAATATTCGCATTGTTCTTATCTGTTGAGCATCTCAAATCTAAAAATTTGAAAGCCAGTGCTCCAGTGAGCATTTCCTTTGAGCATCTTGTTGGTGCTCAAAAAGTTTAGAATTTTGGAACATTTCAGATTTTAGATTTTCAAATTTGGGTTGCTTAACCAGTAATTCACTTTAAAAATGGGCCAAGAGCCTGAACAGACCTTCTTTTCAAAATTTTAACAGGTACATGAAAAGGTGCTCAATGTCATTAATCATTAGGAATATGCAAATCAAAACCACAGTGTCATCTCACATCTGTTGGGATGGCTATTATCAAATAGACAGGAAGTAACAAATGCTGGTAAGGATGTGGAGAAAAAAAAACCATTGTACACTATTGATGGGAATGTAATTTGATACAGCCAATATAGTAAACAGTATGAAAGTTTCTAAAAATAAAAATAAAAATAGAACTAGCATGTGATCTAGTAATCCCACTATTTGGTGTATATATGAAGGGAAAGAAATCAACGTCTTGAGGAAATGAATGCCTTGAGGAAATAAATTCCTATTCATTGTAGGGTTATTCACAATAGCCAAAAATATGAAAACAATCTGTTCATGGATGGGTGAATGAATTTTAAAAAATTGTATATATAAATGTGTATATATGTATGTATGTATGTGTGTGTATATATGTATGTATGTATGTGTATATACATATACCTATTGTGATAACATGGATGAATCTGGAGGACACTGTTTTTGTTATTTTCAAGACAGGATCTCACTCTGCCACCCATGTTGGAGTGCAATGGCATAATCACAGCCTCGAACTTCTGGTCTCAAAAGATTCTCCCACCTTAGCTTCCCAAGTAGCTGGGTCTACTGGCATGTACCACCACTCCTAGCTAATTTTTTAAATTATTTTTTGTAGAGATGGGGTCTCATCATGTTTTTCAGGTTGGTCTCAAACTCCTAGGCTCAAGCAATCCTTCCACCTTGGCCTCCCAAAGTGCTGGGATTACCAGCATGAGACACTGAGCCAGGGCTAAACCTGGTGGATATTAAGCTAAGTGAAACAATCCATACGGAGAAAGACAAATAGAGCCATGCAGTGTTTGATAACAGGGATACGTTCTGAGAAACGTATTGTTTGGGATTTTGTCATTGTGTGAACATCATAGAGTGTACAGTAAGTCCTCACTCAACTTTCTTTATAGGCTCTTGGAAACTGTGACTTTAAGCCCTGCATGATCTGCACTGCGAATATTAACTCCCACATATCAGGTTTCTATATATGCTCCCTGATAATGTTATGGGACCACTGTTACATATGTAGTCCATCTTTGACTAAAATATCATTGTGTGGCCCATGAATATACTATAATACTTTTATGTGGAATATTAAAAAAAATAAATAAATAAAGTGGAACCTATAGAAACAGAGAGAACAGCGGTTGCCAAGGGCTAGGAGGTTCGGGGAGAAGTAGAGATTTTGGTCAAAAGGTACAAACTTGCTATTATAAGATGAATAAATTCTGAGGATCTAATGTATAGTATATATAATATAATAATACTGTATTGTGTATTTGAAATTTGCTAAGAGAGTAGATCGTAAGTGTTCTCAGTAACAACAAAAAAGAGGTAACTGAGGTAATGGGTGTCTTAATTAACTCGATTATGGTAATCATTTCACAACATATACTTATATCAAATCATCACATTATATACTTTAAATATATACAATTTTATTTATACCTCACTAGAACTAAAAAATACAAACTTTCTTTTTTCATTAACAAAATTTTGTGGACATGGTATATTTTCATTTCAGTAAATGTATCCCACATAATTTTAATAACATAATATTCTATTATGCAGACATGCCATAATATATTTAGCCAATCTCTAGTTGTTAAATATGTAGGTTATTCACTACATATGTTATGAAAACAGGATAGTAATAAGAATTTTTATGGTTAAATATTTTTTCCAAGCCCTAATTATCCCTTTAAGAAAATTTCAGAGAACTGGGTTACTAGGCTGTGTGTTTTTAGGGCTTCTCTTACCTACTTTCTAGCTTTTTAGAAAGGTGTATCAATTTGCACTCCCATATCCACTATGTAAGTGTATATTTCTCCATATGATAGAAAAATGCAAGTATTATTTTCATTTTTGCAAATTTTTTATGTCATTTTAAATTGCGTTTTCTTAATTAGAGAGAATTAATAAATTTTTTCTTTTTTAACTTTCTTACTGCTTCCTATTGATTCATAACAAATTTTTGCTGCTACCTCACTCTTCTCCATCCTGGAGAGTTATTAGTTGTGAATCCCTGTTTACCATGATTATACTGCCATTAACAAATGTTTGAACTGCTAAATATACTAAGGTTTGTTTGTTTGTTTTTTCTGACAACTATTTAATCTGCAAGTGTTATTACTATAGTTGCCTTTTTAGTATAGAAACATTTCTGCATTCTGACTTGACTTCTTTTAGTGACTTCACATACCTATCTGATGCTCTTGTGATAAAGTGAATTTTCTGCCCAGTCTATTTTTCTGAATAATGGCCAAAGCATTCCATCTGACTAACGTTGCAGAAACAGTGCCATCTTGAAGTTCAGACCCTTCTACCCTCTTAGACTTCCTCCTTACTGTAAGACCGATTGCTTTTCTTACCCCCTTATTCCTTTTAGTACTAGCTTTGGTGTTCAGGAGAAACTTGGCTTCAGGATATTTGTGGTCCAGATCAGGAATTCTCAATCTCTATTATTAATAACATTTGGAGTCACATAATTACTTGTTGTTAGGGATTATCCTGTGAATTGTAATATAATGAGCAGCATTCCAGGTCTTTATGCCATTAGTACCTGCCAGGTGTGACAACCAAAAATGTCTCTAGACATTGTCCACTCAGGGCAAAATTGCCCAGTTACAACTACTAGTTTAGGGTGTATAGAGTTTCTAACAAGTTAACATAATCTTGGGTTGCATTTAAAAAAAAAATGGTGTCCTGATCAAGAAAGGCAAAGGTCTTAGTTCTTGTTGCAGCATATCCGTAGAGTTAATTCTAACTCCAAGTCACACATTTTCAGACACCCTTACAAAACAGAGAGTTTCAAAGTAGAGTAACTCAACAGATGAAAGATCTGAAGGCTGTCCATATGCCATCTAGTTAATAGAAGTGAGTTCAATTTGGTGTATGGAAAAATCTGAATAAAACTATTTAATGTATGCTGCTTTATACAGAAGAACAAGGTAAAAAAAATCTTATGGAAAGACACATTTCAACTTGATATAAACAATGGGTGCCTGAAAAGTTGGTTAGCTGCTCGTCAGTACACACTCAAGTCGAAATAAGGGCAGAGTGTTGTTGAAAGGATTTTCACACTGTAGCACCTTATAAATAGCAACTTGTCTCTTTCTTCTAATATCTATGACACTTTCCTTTACAGTTTTTTGTTTTACTACTAGTTGTGCCCATATTTATTTGTGGGTGGAGTTTGCCACATCCTTTAAGCAATATTCCCAACCAACTGAATGCTAGATGGGACATGATTGAATCACAGTCTGAAAAGTAATGCATATTGACCACCTGTTAACTATTCTGCCTCCAATAGTCCTTGTATCATAGTGTGTCAGTTGCAATTCTGGGCCCCAGTATGTGCTAGAAAAGTACTGACTAATATATACTGACTCCCCTTCACTCTGGAATTTTTCTGATCTCAACAATATAATTAATTCATTTATCTTAAGAGATCAAATGTTGCTTTAAAATGTTAGATGAAATAATCAGTTGGTTGATCTTTTTTTCAAGTACCAGGTAGGCACATCCTGAAATAAAGAAAACTCCATTAACTTTTGTGTCCATTTGTTCCATGTCTTGGTTTCCTAGTAGACTGTAAGATTCCTAAGTTCAAAAACTGTTTCTTGGTTTAATTGCACACAGTATCTAGTGGATTATGAGGTACACATAGGCCCTTGGTGAGTGCCACCCTTCATGTCCCAAGTATGGCAATTCCATGAAGGAGAATTGCTTTCCCTGACCAGCCACCTGGTAGGACTGGCCCTTCAAGTGTCATTTCCAGAGATACACAATTATTAGATGTCCCCTGTGAGGGAAATCTAGAGCAAGATGCTAGGACACTAGGCCCTTCTTTCAACTTTAATTCTTTGGACAATAAAGAAGTATTCCTAAACCCTTGTTCATGTGATCCATGGACATTCATCTGACCCACTCTTTCACTGGGTGTTATGCCTGCTTCACCTACCTCTCATGAGAAGCATGGAGGCTAAGATCACCCATTCTTGTGCCAGATGGTGTCTGGGCTCAAATCCCAGCTCAGCTGCTTACTAGCTTTGTGACTTAGGCAAGTTACTCAATTTCTCATTACAACAGAATCTTCATTTTAAAAAAATTACATATGAGGTAATTATATGTTAATTAGCTTAATCTAGTCATTCTACAACGCACACATATATCAAAACAAAATGATGTAAACCATAAATATATACAATTTTGTCAATTAAAAAAATAAAAATAATTACAATAACAATTTTTTCACAAAGTCGTTATGAGAATTGAATGAGTTAATATGTGTCAATCACTTAGAACAGTACCTGTCATGTAAGCTCTTAATAGTGTTAACTGTAGCTACCTTTGATAACGTACATGAAAGAATTAAAAGTGCTATGCAATGTCAGATGTTCTGATTGGTTCCTCTCTTATGCCATAGTTCTAACACAGAAAATCTGTCTGCAGAAATAACTTCTCTTGTCCTCAGGGTGATTGTCATCATGATTAGGATTTTTTGTTAGGTGGCATTAAGGACTGGCTGCCTCAGTTTTTTCCCTTCACTGCAAAGAAATTGAGATTATTCACCTTTTCAAGCAGAAAGAGAACTAATAATCTGAGAATCAAGTAAATAAATACAGCACTACTCAGCAACAAGCTACATTCCCAGCAAAATTCATGAAGAAATGTTACTACACAGTACCTAGTTGTGCTTGATCTTGAATCCTGTGTTTAGACCACTAGACAATGACTTTCTCAGAATTGCTGACCCACCCAATCCCCTCTTTTAAGGGAACGGCAAGGTAATGACAACGGTCTCTGTTGCCTGCCACTTCTTTCTGTCTGACCTCTTTTATTTTGGGGAAAGGGAGTTCATAGGCTGGTTGTTATTTTTCTGTGAGGTTGAGTTCTTCCCTTCATCCTTTTCTGGTAGAGGGCAGAGCTCCTTCCGGAGCCAACTGGGGACCTCAGATCTGCCGGGAGAGGGAGGAGAAGGAATAAGAACTGCAAAATGCTACCTTTAAAATCAAATACAATTTCAATTGAATGACCTGAACTAGCAGTTTTAAGGAGCAAATGATGTGGTTCTGTATGGAGGTTGAGAAATGCAATCATCACTGAAGGATTAAAATAAATAGTGCAATGAACCTTCGTCCTCCTTCTCCCGTGCCTCAGCAGCCCCTCCCCTTGGTAAATATACAAATCTACATGGGTGCACACCATTTCAGAGGGTAATTATCCAAACTGTTTAGAACAAACAAAACAAGTGCAAATGTTATGTCCATGTTTAATGAAGACTTTGGAGTAGCTCAGTGAAGTGAAACCCATTCTGCTCCGGTCATGCTTTCCCATCCCCTGACCCCTCACACATGCAGCCAATAAGGGACCTCATTTGAAATTCAGAGTCTCTGAGGCTGGGATTTAATAACAAAACTGGCACCTGTCACTTTTTCTGTATATCAGCTGCACTCTACTGCTTTAACCATTAAAAACAATCCGTCTGTGAGGAAATATAAAGTGATTGCCTAGGAATATTTATTCTTCAAGCCTACAATGACCCCACAAGAAGTTGTGAGGTGTGTGGTGCTAATTGTAGGGGAAAAACAACTTCCAAGAAGTTATTCATGTGATTCGATTTCCATCGTCTCTCTCTATTTTTATTTGCATGCCTTAAACTCAACAGCAACTTGACTTTCATGCCTTTGCACACCCAAGCAACTATGTTTCTATGATGAAACTAAAACTATCAAGTGAATGCAAGTGAGTATGCATGTGCATGGGTCTGTGTGTTCCTCTAATTCCTGGTTTAGAGCAAATATAAAGAACAGTTTAGTCTAAAATTATTTTTTGAAATGCTTATATCTAATATCATGTGAAGGAGATGTATAGCACTTAAGAAGAGACAAGACTCATTGATGAAAACAGGCAAAATATGGATAAAAGCTAAAAATCCATTCTGGAGTCTGACCTATCTAGATGTAGTTATATATTCCTGAAATCGATTAGATACAAAATAGTCTTAGGGAAAAAAAAAACAAATTATTTCATTTTTATAATCATAAAACATTTTGGTTGTTTACAAATTGCAAAAACAAAGAGTACCTTCTACCATAAAACCCTTCTTTTAGAATACAATACAAGAAAGAAGAGTGGCCCTACTAGTTTTATCTTTAAGATAGGTTATCTGTTCTCAAGATGTCTCACTTTGTGCTAATGTTAGGTTCTTCTCATAACCAATCTCCTAGAAAAACAAATTCAAAAGAAATAAGGGTGAGCTAGTCCCACTGAACTCAGTTTAACATCAGTACATCAGCTCCTGAGGTAACTACCACTTATAAAAATGCATATTTTTTCTTATTCTGTTTTAGCTTTCAAACTCTGACTCTCTTAGAGGATGAAACTAATTTGCCAACAGTAGGCACTAATGAGCTATCAGATTTTATAAAACACCAAAGAGCCGGGAGCAGCAGTAAATATTGAAGAACTTCTTCCATAGGAAATCTAGATTGGGATTATTGCCTTCCAGACATCTCTAAGTTATTCAGCGAGGAAAACATCTTGGTAGTATAGCAGGATCTAATAATAGTAAAAATCACTCTAGAAAGAGATCATTTCACTATGGTTCTAGTCAGAGTCAGAATCATTGCTTATGCCCCATCTCCCTTCTTGATATGGACATTTAGACTAGATTGAAAATGATCACTTCATTGTCCAACTGGTCTAAAAATGTTTGTGCTTGATATTTTATATAAGCATTAGGCTTATGAAAATGAAATAACTAAGGTAGAATAAAATCTATACTGATTTTTCTTGATATAAATCTTTTAAAACATTCTTGACCTTTCTTTCACAAGGGTATTAGGAATTATGTTGAGATTCTTACATTATAGGAATAGAGAAGGGACCAGAAAAGTCCAGCATGCACCTTGGTCTGTTCTGCCTTTCATATTTTACAGTCAAGGTATATGACTATTCACAATAGCAAAGACTTGGAACCAACACAAATGTCCATCAATAACAGACGGGATAAAGAAAATGTGGCACATATACAAGATGGAATATCATGCAGCCATAAAAAAGGATGAGTGCATGTCCTTTCCAGGGACATGGATGAAGCTGGAAACCATCATACTCAGCAAACTATCACAAGAACAGAAAACCAAACAGCATATGTTCTCACTCATAAGTGGGAGTTGAACAATGAGAACACATGGACACAGGGAGGAGAACATCACACACCAGGACCTGTTGGGGGTGGGGGGCGGGCTTAGGGATAGCATTAGGAGAAATACCTAATGTAGATGATGGGTTGATGGGTGCAGCAAACCACCTTGGCATGTGTATACCTATGTAACAAAACTGCACGTTCTGCACATGTACCGCAGAACTTAAAGTATAATAATAATAAAAGATATATGACTTCTCCAGTGAATACTTGCCTCCTTCTTAGATCATTCTCAGCTTGTTGTTGAAGTAAAAATAAAACTTTAAAAAAAAAAAAAAAAGCTTTAGACAAACCTCCATACAGATAGAGGACAGCCTCCCATCAGAGTAAGGATAAGAGTTATGTCCTTATATTTTCATAATAGAACGTAAACTCCTGCTTGCACATCTGATATCTCTAGCAAATGAATCTTTCTTTAATCAATGACCCAGAATATAGACACTTCAGGCATTTTGCAGGAAATTCAAACTTTAATTGCCTTTCGTCCTATACTTGCTACAATCTTGTTTGAAGATATCTGGTAAGTAACATATTAGCATTCTTTTCCTTTAAGGGTCTCTGTGTTAATCCATTTTCATGCTGCTGTTAAGGACATACCCAAGACTGGGTAATTTATACAGGAAAAAGGGTTTAATGGCTTTACAGTTCCACGTGGCTGGGGAGGTCTCACAATCATGGCGGAAGGCAAGGAGGACCAAGTCATGTCTTACATGGATGGCAGCAGGCAAAGAGAGAGAGTTTGGCAAGGAAACTCCAGTTTTTCAAACCGTCAGATCTCGTGAGACCCACCCCACCATCACGAGAACAGCATGGGAAAGGCCCCCTCCCCCCACCATGATTCAATTACCTGTCACCAGATTCCTTCCAGGACACATGGGAATTGTGGGAGTTACAATTCAAGGTGAGATTTGTGTGGGAACACAGCCAAACCACATCAGTCTCCCAGATCCATAGCTACATCATAGCAATCATCAGAAACAATGTTATTAAGCTTTATTATCTTAGGTATTTGCAGAAAGAATTTCATTAACTTAATCTGTGATGCTTTCCATTGTTACAAAACCATTGAATAAAAGTCCATGAAAGACTATTGCTGGAGAATAAAACCAGGTAACAGACATGAACTCAGGTGCCCACCTCCTTGACTACTCCAAACCCCAGGATGTAGCCAAAAAGACTTAGAACTATAAATAGTAAATAGGGATTTATTTATGAAAATTCTTATAGGTATAGTTGTTATAGACATGGGGATAGAAATAAAGATAATAACAGAAGGACTTAGAGAAATCTATATACTTACAACAATGAAGGAAATAAGAAAGCATGACATTTATAAATATGAAATTCTAAAAAAAAATCATCAAATATTGAACGAAAATGAGATTGAACTGTTAGAAGAAAACAGCACCAAAATATTCACCAAAGCATACCTACAAAAATGGAAGTGGTTCTGGGAAGGCTTCACTCTTGAGCCAACAGAGGCATGGTGCAGAAAAGAAGACCCTTTGGCAACCATCAGAGCCATTATTTCGTGATTTCAGAAATCCATTTAGGGTACTAGGCAACCTGGCTTCCATCTCTCCACAGCCTGTCAAAGTAGCCTGGAGCCCAGTATTTAACCCCTAGCTAAAGCACTGAGTCTGAACACTCAAGACAGGGAAGAACAGAAGCACCACAGGGAGTTAGTGACCTCTACAAGGAAGAAGAAAACACTTTACCCAGAAGATAAACTACTGGCGTACTTGTCCCAGTGATATATTCTGCCCCTCCCCTACAATCATCCAAAGGTAAGTTCTTGAATAAGAATTAACACCCATGAATAGACAAAGAGGGACTCACAAACACAACACAAACATAAAGATGAGAGCAAACAATGAAGAATCACCAGATATTTAGGTTCAACCAACACTGTAAAAGAGAAACGCCAAACTAAATCACCCAAAGAACTAACACTTGAGAAAAGAGAGTTAAGAGCAAAAACTGAAAAACAACAAATCTTATTGAGTCTCATAAAGATTTTTAAAATGCATACTATCCATTAAAAATCATAACTAGTTAGTTTTGGTATTAAATAAGTGATTCTCAAAATTTTAAACATATGTACTAAAATACACTGGAGTAAACAACAGAATGGACAAAACAGGAGGAGGGCTAGAGAATAACAAGCAGAGAATCAAAGAATTCTCCCAGAATAATCACTAAAAGACAAAGAGATGAAAGTCATTAAATAAAAAATAAAGACACATTAAAACTATGCCTCAAAGGCCAACACCTTCTTCAGAGAGTCCTACAGAGACCAGGAAAAATGAGGAGAATGATAGGGGATAAGCTAATAAGTAATGGAAGAAATCTATCCAGGACAAAAGATAAGGTTCCGTGTTGAGTCTCATTCCCGAAGGGAATGAGAAACTCGCTATCCTAAGCACTCTTTGGTAGAATTTCAAAAAGAAAATGAGAAAAATCACAAAATCGTTTCAAGAGAAAAGTATTGCCTGCACAGCCAAAATAATCAGATTGGCATCAAACTTCTTGTTGACAACATTGGGTGCTAGAAGACAATAAAACAATATCCTCAAAGTTCAAACATAACAGTATTTTGACACAGGAATCTTATGCCCAGTCAAACTTGCATTTAAGTGCAAGAGCAAAAGAAATGTACTGCTTTACAGAAATGTTCTTTTAAAAAATGTTACAGAAAGTTACATTCTAATAAAGCAAAAATATATGTAAGTAGAATATTTGAGATACAGGCAGCTTACACTTAAGTCTGAATAATTATTTCTGAAAAATGTAAAGAAATAATCTGGAATGAAAATCTCAAGTTATTTCAACATAGGAGAGGAGGAGGAGATGAGAAATTAAAGCATACAAAGCTTGTTGTCATCTTCAGAGGAACTAAACATACTGATTAGCTCTAAACAGCAAAAAATAAAGTTTACATGTGATTTTTTTAAAATTTAGTGAGAATTCTAGAAATATAAAATAAATGAAAGAAAAATAATTTAATGAATCCCATAGGACAAGAAAGAGGCAAAGGAGGACGGAAGGGAAACAAGAGACAAAAAGGAAAAAACACATGGCAAATCAATTCTTATACAACCAAGATGGCAGGGCAAAATTCAAGTACTATAAAAATTATGCAATGTTTGAGTTATTAAATTCTCTATTAAAAGAGAAACTCAGAATGGGTAGAAAAAAACACTATATATAGCTTACAGAAGACATATATAAAACAAACTGATATGAAAGCTTGAAAATGTAAAAGAATAAAAACTAACTCAAAATTAGAACACAAGCAAATAAGGTAAAATATCTGTAGCCTTATAAAGAAAACGCTTTAGTATTCCTAGATCATGCTAATCAGAAAAGAAAATGAGAAACTA
Source organism: Mandrillus leucophaeus (assembly GCF_000951045.1). NCBI lineage: Eukaryota > Metazoa > Chordata > Mammalia > Primates > Cercopithecidae > Mandrillus > Mandrillus leucophaeus. The sequence goes on from NW_012101735.1 coordinate 410,960, forward strand.
CTCAATAGAAAATGGATGAAGCATGTGAACAATTTAAGAATGCCTGAAAGTAAGTATAAGTGAAGACAATCAACCTCACTTGTAATCAAGATTATGTAACATTTGAAGTGGACTATTATTTACATCCACCAAACTGTTGAAGTGTAAAAGTTTGACAAAAAAAAAAAGTAGACAACCTAAATGTTCTTCAAGTAGGAAGCTATTAAATAAATTATGGTATATATATACTATAAAATGTTCTGTAATCATAAAAAGAACGTCATACATCTCTAAATATTAACATGGTAAAAATCTCCAAAAATACCTGTAAACTCAAAAAATCAATTTTAGAAGACAGTGTGATCCCATTTATGTTAAAAAGACAAAAGCTCTGTGAGAGTGTGTTTGTGTGTGTCTAAACAGAAAAAAGAAAATAAAGAAATTGGTAACAATTGCTAACTGATATTGCAATTAGCTTCCTCATAAGTTACAACTGTTATCAGTTAGCAACATTAGTTACTGTAACTGATACCACAATAGCTAATGTTGCTAACTGATAACAATAGTTACTTATGAAAAAAGAAGTAGGATAGTGGGGGTGCGATGGAGCTAGAAAAATAGAAGACTTTTACTTTCTATTTTGTAATCCTGTATGATTTAAATCTTTTCTGACAGAAACGTATTTATGTATAAACTTTTGTAATTATGCAAGGATATTATATTTATCTTACGTAAAATTATGATTGAATACAGCCACATTTTTTCTTATTCATTTAGCAAACATTTGCTGAGCACCTATTATATTCAGACTCTAAAACGGCTGATGCATAAGGAGTGCAAGAAATGAGTCAGTTCCTGTCCTCCAAAAGAAGGGAAAGTTAGATACCAATTGCATTAAAAACAAGTTTATTAGGATGGGGGTTGATGAAAACAGATGCTGGAGCCAGTCGTAGAGAGATGGGAATACAAAAATGGGATTATGAGATTATAGGTAAATTGGTGTGGCATTATCCCAGTGCAAATTTTGAGTAAAAATAGCTTTTCTTCTTCTAACAGACTCACTTTCATACACATGCACATGCACACACAAACACGCAGTGCTGAAACCCTCTATTTTGACGTTTCTTTGTTCTTTTACTGAAATGTCACAAGTCAAAAGATCTGGAAAATAGGATAATGCCTTCCAACTTCTGATTATAATAAAACAATGTCCACCAATAACAAAATCTTATTATTTCCTTTACTGAATTTTTTTCTTTTTAGTCTTCTTGTAACTTAGTTTTCCCGTTTAAAAATCTACCTATCTGCTCACTGTCTGTGGTCCTTGTTGCCATTTGAGGAAAAGTAATATATGAGTTTAAGTGTCATCCAACATGTCATTCCTGGTTCTCAAATATCCAATTATTAGGTCTGGAGAAGAGATAGCATTACATTGGTAAGACTACAGAGTACTTAATTTATGACAATAGGGGCAGGTAAAGCAATGGGGAATACAAGTGAAAATCAGAAAATAATACGGTAGAATGCATACCTTTGTTTAGTTCCTAAGGGTCTAATGCTGTGTTCAAGTTACATGATCTTGCATTTATACACTTTTTGGGTTTAAAATTGGTATATTATAATGAATAATTTAATAAAGCTATAGCCTAAATGCAAAGGAGAAAAAAAAACATAATTACAACCTTGTGAAATGCCTTCCACAACAGCAAGAAGTCTTAAGGGCAAGTGGGTTTAATAGATTCAATGACTAGCATATCATAATAATTCAAATTTGATTTTCTTTCCTCTGCCTTTGCAACCTCAAAATATTGCTTATTGTTTCATTAAGTATCACAAATGTTGAATTTTGATGGTAGAATAATACTATAAATTTTAGGTTAGTGTTTATTTTTACTCTTAGCCTTTATATATTAACTCATAGTTTTGCTCCAAATTAAGATCTTCCATTATCTGGAAATGACTAGGTAAAGGAAGCCACTAAAAAGTAGAATTTATAAATTTAATAAAACTATATCATAAGTGGGTGGCATGGTCCAGAAACTGAGTGTTTTAAGTAGTGAATTTTGCTAAATGAAGAATTAAGTCCTGTTTCTTTCAACCTAGTTTGAAAATCTTAAAAGTACACCCATCCATCCTCCTTTCTTAATATGTGAAATTAAATTTCTTGCCAATTGAGAGTAATAATCCTTAAATGCACCATCGTTGGAAAAACCACAAATTGGCAAGACCAGGTGCTCATTAAAATAATGGGGGTTAGGATTAAAACATTAAAATTAACATAGAATGCCTGTGTATGTATTTTAAAAAGAATATAAATTCTTGAAATCAAATATAGACCAAATAAAAGAGAACTGTCAGATAACTCTTCCCATAAAGTATTTCTTTATGTAATTCAAGAAACATTCCTGAAAAGTAGATTCTCTCCTAAAAACTATATATTTAAAATTTTTTTTCAACCAACACCTACTAAGCTTCAGACCTGTGTATTCCAACTTCCTACTACATACTTGTATTTCCCATAGGCATTGAAAACATACACCTACAACTGAACTAATCATTGTATCTGGAGTTTAGAGAATCAGAATGACATGGGAAGGCCTAAGCTGGGGAGGAGCTGTAGATAAGAGAGCTCATGCGGGGCCTCACATGTCATACCTGGTCCACTCCTCAGGCGCTTCCATACCATACCTGGGCTGCTAGAAATAGGGAAAAATAGAAGATCATTTAGAAATTACCTTAATTTCTTTGTTCTTAACATGTAAGAAATGTGCTTTCTCTGGTTCCTGAAGGCTAACAGCTATTCTCTTCCATCTTCCTCATTCATTCATTTATTTAGTGAGTCACTCAAGATTTTTGCACTTTGCAGTTTTCCTTGTTTCTGTTTCTCAAGTTCCAGCAACAAGTTTTGTAAGCACTTGACCTTTCTACAGAGTATCAAATCACCCAAAGATACACAATTGGATGCACTTTTTATTAAACTTATGTCTCTAATATTTACTTCTATTTTAAGCCTACACTGAAGGGCAATCATCTGCAATGAATTAAAGATTCCACTCTCTCTTTGTCCTATAGTCATATAAAAGTTCTAAAGCATTCAAAGGGGCATCTGGTTTCTAATAGAGCCTCCATCAAATTGGGCATATTCTGACACAGTCACACTCCATTCACTGTGAGGCTATTGGTCTACGCAGGTCCCCTTACATCCTGCTTGCTCCAGAGCCTGCAGCCTCTTCAGCCTCTTCAGGTGCTACTCTGGGGAAGTTAGAAAAGCTTAACCTTGGAATGTGGGAATCTGTTTCTCGATGCTTTCAGCCACCTAGAAATATCCTGTTGCTCCAGTGCTTGGCATACCACAGGGAAATCTGTGGAGTTTTCTCAGGGTCTTCTGCTTATAAAGACAACCATATGTGTATTACTTCTGCTCTCACACAGTGTTGGGAATAGGGAAAGTATGGTATTTTGCCATCTTCGTAGATTCTACTCTGGGATTAGATGCCATTTTTCTCAGGTCCTCTTTCCTCCCCCTGCACTCAGTCTTGCCCTAAATGGTGTAGGTGAGGTCCCTCTTAGGAACTTAATGGCATCTCAGCTCTGTTCAGTTCCCCTCCTCAAGGATCTTCTGTACTCTTGATCATGGGTAACCCTGCCCGCTGTCATCAGATATACTTTCAAATCTTTTGTCTTATCTGCATTAAGCAGGGAAGACACCCTCCTTTGTTCCTACCTCGTAGGGAATTCTTCACATAGCTTTCTGACTTTTATTTCCAAAAGCCACAGCCTACTGATAAAAAATAGGTTTCAAGGAGAAAGAAATTTCCCTGAAATAAAAATATATTCTTGAGGATTCTGAAAAAAAGATACAGAAATATGCTAAAAGTCCCCTGAGTGATGAAGATCTGGATTGCTCAACGTCTTACAGGTAAGGAGGTACACTACAGAGGTAAACATCTCAAATCTAGGACTCCCATGCACCAAAGTCTCTAGTCGCCCAGGTATGGTGGAAGCTCCTGAGGAGTGGGCCAGTTATGACATGTGACGCACTGCACGATCTATCCCTCATTTACATCTCCTCCCCAGTGTGGGCCTTTCCATGTCATTCTCATTCTCTAAACTCCAGCTACAATGATTAGTTCAGTTGTAGATGTATGTTTTCAATGCCTGTGGGAAATACAAGTGTATAGCAGCAAGTTGGAATACACAGGTCTGTGAAGCCCAGTAGAGTAACCTGGGCTGGAGACGATTTTGTATTTGTCAACCTGATGTTAAATCATGCAGGTGGATGAGCTTCTCCAGGAAATGAAAAGAGAGCAGAAGCAACAAGAAAACAGAGATACACTCATGTTTAACAGGCATGAGGGAAGAGGAAATCCAGAAAGAAGGAGAGTAATAAAGAGGGGAGGAAGGGGAGGCCAGAAGAATGCCAAGGTTGGGAGGTTTTTAAGGAGAAATTATTGCCCTCGCTGAATGCAGGGAATTTTTCAATAGAGTGGTGATAGAATAAACCAAACCAAATGTAGGGAATGGTGGTACATTTGTGTCATCTCAAGTGTATGTCTAAGCATACATTTTGAAGCTAAAGTAGATCTAGATAAGAGGGAAAAATAGGAGGTCATTTAGAAATTACCTTAATTTCTTTTTTCTTTTTTTTCGTACAAGAAATGTGCTTTCTCCGGTCCCTGAAAGCTAACAGCTATCCTCTTCCATCTTCCTCATTCATTCATTCATTCAGTCAGTCACTCAATAGGCATAACATTCGTTGATCTTTCATGTTTCTTTTAGGTGGGTATGTATTCTGTGCATTGTGCTTAGCACTTGAATTTAAAAAACTGCATGGTACTTCTCTTGAATAATACTATGGGAAGCAATAAATATGAAAAAAAAGAATTGTATTACAACATTGTAAGCACTATATCAACATATACACAACGCTAAGGGAGTGCCACAAAAAAAGAAAGACTCCATTTGGGGGTGTTACTAACATCTGAATAACTCGTCAGCTAGAATCATCTCCCTTCCTCACTAATCCTTTCATTCATCTGTTCAACCAATGTGTAATAAGTGCTACCATGCTTAAGGCATGTTATTGGCACTGGGGACAGAGCAGTGAATAAGATAGAGCTCTGACTTCTTGCTTGCCCTAGGACAAATAGGTATTATTTTAGTTTAAAAGTTTGTTTCATTTAAAATATATGTATATTAAACAAGAATGAATGGAATGAACATGTCAGAGCCTTGTTTAGTAGTAATATACATGGCCCTTAAAAAAGAGATTTGCTGCTTATTTTGACTGCTCAAAGACTTCTGTTACTTAGGTCCATACTTTTGACTATTTTCTGGATAGGGAGGATATGTTTGGACAGTCATATGAGAATCTCTGTTCAATATTCCTGTCTGATTTCTCCAGGAAAGGCAGGAATGGTGACTTCTTCCATCTATCTCATTGAATCAGAGCAACTACAAATCTGAGGGAGAGATTCTGATCTCATGAAATTTATCAGAGACAAGAGGGAAAATGGAAACTGTGTAATAGAAATAGACACTAGATTGCTAGTTATATTTTCTCCACATTGTAAAGATATTATCTACCTGTCTTCTGGCTTCCACTTACTTCTATTAATAAATTAGCTCTTAAATCAGTTGTCAATTTACCCAGGAAGGATAGCCTTACTGCTTTGAAATTCTCTTTTTTTGGTCTTCAGATTGTTTAGGTGTAGACTTCAGCCTCTGATTCACTAGACCTCTTGAATTTGAGGATTGTCCTTTGTCCATGCTATTCTTTAAAAAATTAATTAAAACATTTTTAATTGATACATAGTAATTGTACGTATGTATGGGGTACATGGTGATGTTACGATACATACAATGCATAGTGATCAAATCAGAGTAAGTAGCATATCTATCATCTGAAATAGTTATCATTTCCTTGCTTGGGAAACATTCAATATCCTCTTTCTAGCTAAATGCAACTATGTATCATTGTTAACTATAGTCATCCTTGGGTACTATAGAACACTATAACTTATTCTTCCTATCTAGCTCTAATTTTGTATCTTTTAACAACTCTCTCCCCACTTCCCAGCTCTAGTATCTTCTGTTCTATTTTTTACTTTTTTTTTTTTTTTTTTTTTTTTTTCTTTTGTTTTTTTTGTTTGAGACGGAGTCTAGCTCTGTCGCCCAGGCTGGAGTGCAGTGGTGCGATCTCGATCTCGGCTCACTGCAAGCTCCGCCTCCCGGATTCACGCCATTCTCCTGCCTCAGCCTCCCGAGAGCACAGGCGCCCACCACCACGCCTGGCTAATTTTTTGTATTTTCGGTAGAGACAGGGTTTCTCCGTGTTAGCCAGGATGGTCTCCATCTCCTGGCCTCATGATTCGCCCGCCTCGGCCTCGCAAAGTGCTGGGATTACAGGCGTGAGCCACCACGCCCAGCCCTATTTTTTACTTTTATGAGGTCACCTATTTTTTAGCTTACACATGAGAACATGCAGTGTTTAACTTTGTGTTCCTGGCTTATTTCACTTGACATAATGTCTTCCAGTTTCATCTATGTTGCTGTGAATAACAATATTTCATCCTTTTCGTGGGTGAAGAGTATTCCATTGTATATACTTATCCATTCATCTGTTGTTGGATACCTAGGCTGATTCCATGTATTTTGTCTACTGTGAATAGTGCTGGGGTTGCAGATATCTCTTTGATATACTGATTTTCTTTCATTTGGATAAATGCCCAGTAGTGAGATTGCTGGATCATATGGTAGTTCTAATTGTAGTTTTCTTAGGAAACTTCATACTGTCTTCCCTAGTGGCTGTACTAATATACATTTCCATGAACAGTGGATAAGAGCCCCCTTTTCTCTGCATCCTTGCTAGCATGTTTTTTGTCTTTTCGATAATAATTATCCTAACTGACCTTCATCTATCACCCCATACAAAAATCAGTTCAAAATGGATCAAATACCAACATGTAAAATCTTAAACTATAAAATTACCAGAAGAAAACATAGGAGAAATGCTTTAGAATATTGGTCTGGGAAAATAGTTTGTGAATAAGACCTGAAAAGGAAAAATAAACCAATAGGACTATATCAAACTTAAAAGCTTCTGCACAGCAGAGGAAAAAATCAACAGAGTAAAAAGACAACCAATAGAATGGGAAAAAATATTTGCAAACTATTAATCCAAAAGGGGTCTAATATACAGAATATACAAGGAATTGAAACATCTCAACAGAAATAAAAAAGAGTCTTATTAAAAAACAGGCAAATAATCTAACAGACATTTCTCAAAGGAAGGCATACAAATGGCCAACAAATATATAAAAGAAAATGCTCAGTATCACTAATCATCAATGAAATGCAAATCAAAACATTTATTAGTTCTTGAAAAAAATCAGCAATTATCTCTTGAAATATTGGCCTCTCCACTATTCTCTTATATCTTGTAGATGCAAATTTGACTTTGTGCCTTTTCTCCATTCTCTAATTCCAAATTAGTATTTTGTATCATTTTTGCCTTCCTGTGCTGCATTCTACATAATTTCTTCATATCTACCTCTGGATAATAACTGATTATCTTTTGGCATTGTCTAATCCATAGATCAACAAATAATAACCTATAGAACAAACCTGGCCCACAGCCTATATTCGTATAGCCTAAAAGCTGAGAATACTTATCATTTTAAAAAGCAGAAAACAAACAAAAAATAAAAATGGCAGTTTGACACTTCACAGAAAATGTTAGCTGATCCATCATCTAATCTGCTATTGAATCAGTCCACAAACTATGTATTCCACACAATAATTATTTTCACTTATATTTCTGCTATTTAGTTCTTCTTAAAAATGACTTTGTCATTTTCTTTTTTCTTTTTATAGATTTAGAGGGTACAAGTGCAGATTTCTTACATGCATATATTGCATAGTGGTGGAGTCTGGGCTTTCACTGTATCCGTCACCCAATAGTAAACATTGCACCCAAGAGTTAAATTTTTAACTCTGACCCTGCTCTGAACCTCCTATCTTCTGTAGTCTCCAGTGTCTATAATTACACATTATATGTTCACGTGTAGCCTTTGTTTAGTTCTACTTATAAATGAGAACATGCAGTATTTGACTTTCTGTTTCTGAATTGTTTTCATTTAGAATAATGGCCTCCAGTTCCATCCATGTTGCTGCAAAATATATCATTTTATTCTTTTTTATGGCTGCATAGTATTCCATGGTGACATACAAAGTTATTTTTATCACATTTTCTTGACCCAATCATGCATTGATGGTTGATTCCATATCTTTGCTATTATGAATAGTGCTGTGATAAACATTTGAGTGCAGGTATCTTTTGGTATAATGATTTATTTTCCTTTGGATACTCAGTAGTGGGATTGCTGGATAAAATGATAGTTCTATTTTTAGTTATTTGAGAAACTGCCATACTGTTTTCCATATAGGTTGTCCTAATTTACATTGCCACCAACAATATATAAGCACTCCTTTTCCTCTGCATTCTCACCAACATCTGTTGTTTTCAATATTTTTACTAGTAGCCATTCTGACTGGTATAAGATAGTATCTCCCTATAGTTTTAATTTGCATTTATCTGATGATAAGTGATGTTGAGCATTCTTTCATATATTTGTGGGCCACTTGTATATGTGTTTTTAAAAATGTCTACGTCCTTAGTTCACTTTTTAATAGGGTTGTTTGTTTTTTTCTTGTTGAGGTGTTTTAGTTCTTTCAGATTCTGGAGGTGTTTTAGTTCTTTCAGATTCTGGATATTAGCCTTTGTCAGATGCATAGTTTGCAAATACTTTTCCCATTCTGAAGATTGCCTGATTATTCTGTTGATTGTTTCTTTTGCTGTGCAGAAGCTTTTAAGCTCCATTTGTCTATTTTTGGTTTTATTGCATTTGCTTTTGAGGGCTCAGTCATAAATTCTTTGCATAAGCCGATGTCCAGAAGAGTCTTTCCTGGGTTTCTGTCCAGAATTTTTATAGTTTCAGGTTTTACTTTTAAGTCTTTAATTCGTCTTTAATTTTAAGTCTTTAATTCGTTAATTTTTGTATGTGGTGAGAGATATTCGTCTAGTTTCGTTCTTCTGCATATGGCTATCCAGTTTTCCCAACACTGTTTATTGAGTAGTGTAGCCTTTCCCCAGTGTATATTTTCATTGACTTTGTCAAAGATCAATTGGTCTTAGGTATGTGGCATTATTTCTGGATTCTTTATTCTGTTTTGTTCATCTATGTGTCTATTTTTATACCATTATTATGCTGTTTGGGTTACTATAGCATTGTGGTATAATTTGAAGTCAGGTAATCTGATGCCTCTGCTTTATTCCTTTTGCTGAGAATTGCTTTGGCTATTTGAACTCTTCTTTGGTTCCATATGAATTTTAGAATTGTGTTTTCAAATTCTGTGAAAACCGATGTTGACAATTTGGTAAGGATTAAGTCGACTCTGTAGATTGCTTTGGGCAGTATGGTCATTTTAACAATATTGATTCTTCTTTAATCTTTCCTTTTGACTCATAGTTTTGGTTCACTTTTACATGACTTTAATAAACATTTTTAAGAAACAGTCTGTATCCTTAAATTCTAGTATTCAAAGGCCTTTAGGTTTGATTCTACTGCTTATTGCTTCTGCTGATTCTCACTAATGGTGTTTTATTTGCTCATGGCTTTGTTACTTTCCTGTTGTGAGCTCATAGTCATTGGTACTCTCTCGGGCAAGACTTTTAGAACTAGATTGAGGCTGTTTTCCTTCAGAGACGATACTGTTTGTTTCTGTAGACACTTAGAGCCACTACTAACCTAGGTACACATTAAATAAGAATTCTTACTTTACAGCTTTTTGTTTCAAGTAAATGTTACAAACTCAGGCTCAAAGTACTCATAAGTACTGGCTTTTGTACACAAACTCTCCAGAAAAGATTTTTTCTTCTCTACCTAAAGTTAAAACTGAAATAATCAATTTGCTTACATTGTGCAGCTGCAGGGTATGTTTGTTTCCTAGTTTTCTACTCCCCTGAGGGTGCAGAGTTTGCTGGATCACAAAATACTTCAGGCAGAGCAAGAAATGGTAGCCTTTCATTCTACTTTCTCACCTCTTGGATATCTCAGACCTTTATCTTTGCCACCCCACAACTCACCCCACCAGTCAGTCATGGAAACATAAGCCCCAGGCTGCCTGCTCTCAGGGGATGACTCTCATTAGTAGATGCTACAGGCCTCCAGTGACTTCTGTGCTCACTTACTTTGCTGGACTCCTGTTCTTGCTTCTGCAGGCATCTATTTAGAAGATGGCTTAAAACTATTTTATTTGGCATTGTTAGGCATTTTATAGTGGAAGAGTTTCAAGATTCTAGCTTGTCATCATATCTGCAAGTAAAAGTCTCACAAATACGTTTATAATAAATTAGTAAATAAATTATTTAATTTATCAAAGATTCTATGGCTTTAGGGCTTTATATAACTACATATTTATGGGGTTGGGTTTTTATTTGCCACAATCTACTCAACTGTGCTGATTTTGAAGCTATGGTCTCTCAGCACTAATCAACCCTTCTAGATTTGGTATTTGTAACACTAAAGCTGCCATTCTGCTAAAAGTATTTTTTTCTTTACGGGGGACTTCCTGCATGTTCCACCAATAGGAGGCACTACAGGGGAGTCTAGAAGGTTAAAGGATGAAAACAAAATTTGCTTTCCATTCTTATCAGCCTTGCCCCAGAACAGGCACTTAGCTTGATAGCAGAGCAGATTTTTCTAGCTTCTTTTGGCACTCTCAGACACAGCCTATCACTCTCCCTCAGAAATATTATATCATTTGGACAGTGTCCTCTCTCAGAGTTCTCAGTACCAATTCCACTGGGCCTCTTCTCAGAGCTCCTGAGGTACCAGCATCTGGAAAGAATACACTTTTCAAAAATCTAAATCTCATTTGTTTTCTCTCTTCTGGGTTTATTGCTGCTAGTAATCCCAGTATCTTTATTCCCCCAGCTCTAGGAATGCCAGTTGCATCCTGCAGTTCTCATGTCTGTGTTACCTCAGTGTTATTATTTGGCTTTTTCAGTCTTCCAACACTTGTTTAACAATTTCCTATATTAAATTATCTCTATTGACATATCTAGCATTGTTTCTGTTTCCTTTCTCTTTTTAATTAACAACAATAATTGTAAATATAATGGGTTATAGTGTGATCTTTTGATACGTAAATGCAATGTATAATAATCAAATTTTTCATATGCCTGTTGGCCATTTGTATTTCCTTTTTTGAGAAGTATCTATTCAGATCTTTTTCCTATTTTTAAATTAGATTATTTATCTTTTTGCTATTGAGTTGTTTGGGTACTGTACATACTCTGGATATTAATCCGTTGTCAGATGAATAGGTTGCAAATATTTTTTTCCCATTCTGTAGATTGTCTCTTAACTCTGTTCATTGTTTTCTTTGCTGTGTAGAAGCTTTTTAGTATGATGTAATTATATTTATTTACTTTTGCTTTTGTTGCCTGTGCTTTTGAGGTCTTATTCAAAAAAAGCCTTGTTCAGATCAATATCATAAAATGTTTCCCTTATGTTCTCTTCTAGTAGTTTCATAGTTTTGGGTCTTACATTTAATTTAAGACTTTAATCCATTTTGAGTTGATTTTTATAAGTAATGTGAGATTGGGATCTAGTTTCATTATTCTGCATGTGGGTATCCAGTTTTTCCAGCATCATTTATTGAAGAGACTGCCCTTTCCTCAATGCGTGTTCAGGGATGAAAAAGGAGACACTACAACTGATACCACAGAGATACAAAAGATCATTAGAGGCTGTTATGAACAACTATATACCAACAAATTTAGAAACTTAGAAGAAATGGGCAAATTCCTGAACACATGCAACCTACCAAGATTAAATTATGAAGAAATAGAAAATCTTAACAGACCAATAATGAGTAGTGAGGTTCAATCAGTAATAAAACAGCCTCCTATCAAAGAAAAGCCCAGGGCCAATGACTTCACTACTAAATTCTACCAAACATTTATGTAGGAAGTAATACACATTCTTCCCAAACTCTTTTTAAAAAATTAAAGTGGAGGAAACTTCTCCAAAGTCATTCGACAAGGCCAGCATTATCCTGATCCAAAACCAGATGAGGACATAACAAAATAAGAAAACTACAGGCCCAAATCCCTGATGAACACAGATACAAAAATTATCAACAGAATGCTACCAAATTAAATCCAATGGCACATCAAAAAGATTATTAACCTTGACAAAGTGGGATTCATCCCAGGGGTACAGGGATGGTTCAACATTTACAAATTAATAAGCATGATACATCACATTAACAGAATGAAGGACAAAAACCCTATGATCATCTCAATATATGCAGAAACATCTCTTCATTATTAACAAATAACTCTCAACAAATTTGGTGTAGAAAGAATGTACCTCAACACAATAAAGGCTATATATGACAAACCCACAGCTAACATACGGAATGGAAAAAAAATGAAAGCCTTTCCTCTAAAATCTGGAACAAGGCAAGGATGCCTGCTTTCACCACTTTCATTCAACATAGTAATAAGAATACTAGCCAGAGCAATTAGGCAAGATAAAGAAATAAAAAGCATCCAAATTGGAAAGGAGAAAGTTAAATGATTTTTATTTAGAGATGACATAATTTTATATATAGAAAACTCTAGAGTCTCCACCAAAAAAAAATGGTAGGAGTAATAAATAAATTCAGAAAAGTTACAGAATATAAAATCAGTAGCATTTCTATAAGCCAATAGCAAACTATCTGAAAAGGAAGTCAAGAAAAGCAATTCCACTTATGATAGCTAATAAAACAAAATAAAATACCTAAGAATAAATTTAACCAAGGAGGTGAAATATCTCTACAATGAAAACTATAAAACATTGAAGAAAAAATTGAAGAAAACATAAATAAGTGGAAAGATAGCCCATGTTTATGGATTGAAAGAAATAATATTGTTAAAATATCCATACTACCCAAATCAATCTATAGATTCAATCAAATTCCTATCAAAATACCAATGACATTCTTTACAGAAATAGAAAAAAAAATTAAAATTGGTAAGAAACCACAAAAGCCCCCAATAGCCAAAGCAATCTTGTCCTAAAAGAACAAAGCTGGAGGGATCAAGTTATCTTACTTCAAAATATACTACAAAGCAATAATAACCAAAACAGCATGGTGTTGGCATAAAAACAGACATATTGACCAATGGAACAGAATTGAGACCTTAGAAACAAACCCATGCATTTACAGCCACTGATCTTCAACAAAGGCAGCAAAAACATACGTTGGAGAGAGAACAGTCTCTTCAATAAATGTTTCTGTTTTCTTAACCACAACATCTTCATGAACAGGTATCAGTAATACTTGTCTTCAATAATTTCCAAATGATTTAGAAAACATAGAAGGGATAATATTTCGCTGGCACTTGCCAGTATAGGTCTACCAGTTGACTTCCTCCAACATCCATTTTGATTAGTCCAGTGTCAAAGCTATAATGGTTATTAAATATTTTGAATATCTGTCATATCATATACTAAGATAGTGTCTCTGATATTTAGTATTGGTGATGTCTGAGGTTTAATTTGTATGTACTTCATTCATGTGTAAATGTTAATAGCAGACAAAAGTCTGTTATGTTAGGGTTAAAGAGTAATCAAAAAAAAAACTTTGGCTGGAATTTCTTTAATTTGATATTATATAGTACATGCCAAAGGAAAATCTTACTCAAGCAGTCATTGCATTGTTTGCTTATTGCCAGTATTATTTGAGCATAAGCATCTGTATATAAACCAGATACTTATCTTGTGTTTCTAACTCATCAAATAAATGATTATTTTCATACCCCAGATAAATAGTTCACCTTTCATAGTGTTAAAGGAGCTAAGGGAGTGGTGGAAAAAAGTCATATCAGAAATGTGGAAATTTGACCTATGGTAGTTGAGACCAAAATCTATCTTTGCAGCCATAGAGATCATGTTGTAGTGAATGCATCCAGTTATTTAAGATGGTACTTTGTGGGTTCATGAAGGTTAGATGAAGGTTAGGTCTCCCCTAAACTATTCTTTGCCAGACAAGAGCCCTGTTGGAAATATTAAAAACTGACTAAACTTGTGGAATCTTATATTTGTTGATAGAAAATCATTCATAAGAAAAAATTTACATAGCCTTCTGTAGACTTGATATCTTTGCTTTTGTACTAAATCAGTTCCCAACAGAGTTTCTCAAACTGATATCTCAGAGTGACTGGCAGAACAACCATTTAAAGTGCTTGTAAAAAATTTTGTGGACTCAGGTTTTGTGGGAATGGGTTGTAGGAATGTGAAATAATATTAGGGAACCAGTTGATTGTTACAAATTAATAATATCCTTGTGGTGTGATACCTAATAATGGCAACATATATTGAGCATGTATCACATGCCTATTCTAAGTGCTTTACATGCACTTTAAGTTACTTAAACATCAGGGTAATATTATTATTATTATCAACATCTTTGAAATAAGAAAACAGAGATATAGAAGGTTACATAATTTGCACAAATCGCATAGCTAGTAACTGGCAAATGCAGGACTTCTATTGATGCAGTTTGACCCCAGCATTCAAGTACTCAACCACTATACTGTGCTGCCTAAGTGATAACCACCAAGGCTCACATGTGGCAGTTAATTACACCCTCCTCTGAAATGTCAAAGTTCCAAAGAATCACCAAGATTTTTAGCACTAAAATTACACATGGGAAAATAAAATTCCTATGCCAAAAAATATTTACTCATATCTACAAAGAAATGTGCCTATACTTACAACGTTAGTAAACAGCCCTTTATTCATGTAGCTTCAGTGAAATGTTTTTGATAGTATCATTTAATCAATAACATGGATTGATTTTACTTGGAAATACATCTAAGTTTATCCATTTTTTGTTTGTTTGTTTTGCGGAAAACACATCTGGTATTTCACTGTCAATAAAATTTAGAAAACATTTTGAATTGCTCTGAATGATCAAAACAATTTCATACATCATCCTACCTTACAAGTTTTTGACTTGAAAGAAGCAGAGATAACACCAAACTATTGTGACAACAAAAGAATGCTTTAAAACGCAAAGTACTTAGTATAGACAGAAAGTTAAAGGACTAAGTGAAAAGTGAAAGAAAAAGAGATATTTTATGTGATCTGTTTCAGATATTTGAATATGTTTTGTTAGCAGGAGACAAATATTGTGGTATAACTCATCTGTCAACCATTTCTTTTAATAGTCAGCAAATTATTATAAGGTCCCTTATTGAATTTGCCTTTGAAATTAAGTAGTTTGTTTTTATTATACTTAGGTGATTATTTCTATGATTATGAAGGCTATCAAATGTATTAATTGAGTTTGGCAAAATGATTTTTTGTTGTTGTTGTTTAGAAAGCACTAATTTAGCTTCAAGGAGATACACTTTGTTAAAAATATACTGATTTATCTTCTGGTCATCAGTGAAGGGAGGGATTATTTAACAGTCTTTTAACAGGAAGAATTTATAATGAGAATTAAATAAACAACTAAGGTAGAGTAGAGATTAAAAGTGCCATCAGAGGCCATGGGACATGGTGGCTATGATTAATTATATGACATGGAGTCAGCCAGAAATAGATTTGAATGCTGAATTCACTGCTACGTGATTCCTTAACAATCTACAAGTACCTTATGGCAGGACTGTGTCTATTAATATGTGCAAGTAAGAGTTGAGTTGTATGACTTCATTCTAGGCTACAAATTTGCTTAACTGATTTTTATTTCTGAAACATTGTCTCAACTTACCTAATGTACATCTTTCTTCTTAGGTCTTCTCAGAATATACTCCACTCCCTCCTTGTCTATTCTCAGTCTCACCTCTTTCTTGTCTATCCTCTGAAGGATGCCTGGTTTGTACCTTTGTTAAAACATCTATAAAAATGCATAGTTTTTCTTACTTATATGTTAATTTTCCCTCACTAACCCATGAGATCCTCAAGGACCTAAACAGATCATCTTGGTATCACTAGCTCTTAGCACAGGGACAAGTGTACTATAATCATTCAGTATTGCTAAATAAAATTTTTTAATGAAAGAGGAGGTGAATAAATAAATATTTGAATTAGGGGTTTAGTTGTTCTTTCATTACCTCGAGGTTCAAACTGAAATGTAGGATTTGCAGTAAATCGCACAAGAGGTTTGACTGAAAATACTTGAGGTGAAAGAGAAAAATAAAAACAAAATATAGGCAACAAAATCTGATGCTGAGCCAATTCACCACCCACTTAACTATGACAGTTAATATGGGAAAGAGGAGGAAAACTCTCTCATCCATTCAGAAGACTGACTCTGGAGGACTATGGTTAGAAAGACTAACATGAAAATTTATCTCTTTGCCTTCAGGAAAGGGCCATGCCAAAACTGTTTTAGAGAGATGACTATCTATCCTGTTCTTAATGATCTCCCAAAAGGAGGTGCCATAAACATCAGTAAATCACTTTTTGTGTTCTTCTAGATCTTCCTTATGATTTTATTTTCATAAGTGATTTATCTGAATGATTAGTGTGGCCTTAGAGGAAGATTAAGAATGAAATCAAATATTCATTATTACCAGTATGTATTTCCAATGTCAGTATTTATCGAGCTCTTGTGACTCTGAGCATACTACTTTTCTTTCAAAACCAGCTAAAATTGTGCTTAATATTTTTAGGTTGTAGTGAAAAGTTGCATTTCTGCACATAATTGAGATCCAGTTATGAAATTTAATGGTTTCCATTAGTTTTTATTAAATTTTTAAAAACTGGGACAAGGAATTATTGGGAATTTTAAAATTAATTAATTTTATTTATTTAAATTTAGTGAATTCTAATTAAATATAAAGCTATCAATGTTTTAATCCTTAAATTTCACACACATGCACAAAATAATTGACATCTTGAATCAGAAGTCACCCAAGTGTTCTTTGGAGGTTTGTTATGGTGCTAAAGCAAGCAGAAAAGAGTAATAAATTTTGTGGGGGTGATCAGGTACTTCACAGTCACAGGCCTAAGGAAATTTTCCTAACTTGTATTTTAGCTTTGTTTATATATATGGAATTCACACATCATAGAATTCACCATTTTAAAATGTACAATTCAGTAGATTTTAGTATGTTCACAGGGTTGTGCGACTATCACCACAATTCAATTACAGACTACTTTTATCATTCCAAAAAGAAATCCCATAGCCATTAGCACTGACTTTCCATTCAGTATTCCCTTAAACCCTGACAACCACTAATCTATTTTCTGTCTCTATGAATTCAAGACATTTTATATAAATAGAATGATATAATTTGTAGGCTTTTGTGTCTGACTTCTTTCACTTACTATAATGTTTTTAAGGTTCATCTATATTGTAGCATGTATCAGTACTTCATTCCATTTTGTGGCCGAATACTATTCCATTGCATGACTATACCACATTTTAAAATTTATTCATAGCATTTTGAGAGTGGTGCCCAAGATGACCGATAGGAACAGCTCCAGCCTCCAGCTCCCAGTGTGAGCGACACAGAAGACTGGTGATTTCTGCATTTTCAACTGAGGTACCAGGTTCATCTCACTGGGGTGTGTCAGACAGTTGATGCTGGTCTGCAGGTGCAGCCCGACCAGCGAGAGCTGAAGCAGGGCAAGGCATCACCTCACCTGGGAAGCACAAGGGGGAAGGGAATTCCTTTTCCTAGCCAAGGGAAATTGAGACGCACAACACCTGGAAAATCGGGTAACTCCCACCCTAATACTGCACTTTACGCAGACCAAGGGTCTTAGCAAATGGCACACCAGGAGATTATATCCCACACCTGGCCCAGAGGGTCCCATGCCCATGGAGCCTCCCTCATTGCTAGGACAGCAGTCTGAGATCTAACTGCAAGATGGCAGTGAGGTTGGGGGAGGGGCACCCACCATTGCTGAGGCTTAAGTAGACAAAACAAAGCCTCTGGGAAGCTCGAATTGGGTGGAGCCCACCACAGCTCAAGGAGGCCTGCCTGCCTCTGTAGACTCCACCTCGGGGGACAGGGCATAGCTAAACAAAAAGCAGCAGAAACTTCTGCAGATGTAAAAGTCCCTGTCTGACAGCTTTGAAGAGAGCAGTGGTTCTCCCAGCATGGAGGTTGAGATCTGAGAATGGACAGACTGACTGCTCAAGTGGGTCCCTGACACCTGAGTAGCCTAACTGGGAGATATCCCCCACTAGCTGCAGAATGACACATCACACCTCACATGGCTGGGTACACCCTGAGACAAAGCTTCCAGAGCAAGAATCAGACAGCAACACTCGCTGTGCAGTAATATTCTATCTTCTGCAGCCTCTGCTGCTGATACCCTGGCAAACAGCGTCTGGATTGGACCTCAAGCAAACTCCAACAGACCTGCAGCTGAGGGACCTGACTGTTAGAAGGAAAACTAACAAACAGAAAGGACACCCACACAAAACACTCCATCAGTTCATCACCATCATCAAAGACCAAAGGCAGATAAAACCACAAAGATGGGGAAAAGGCAGTGCAGAAAAGCTGGAAATTCAAAAATCAGAGCGGATCTCCCCCTCCAAAGGAATGCAGCTCATCGCCAGCAATGGAACAAAGCTGGACAGAGAATGACTTTGACAAGCTGAGAGAAGAAGGCTTCAGTTGATCAAACTTCTCAGAACTAAAGGAGGAACTACATAACCAGCACAAAGAAACTAAAAACCTTGAAAAAAGAATGGATGAATGGATAACTAGAATAATCAATGCAGAGAAGACCTTAAAAGAACTGATAGAGATGAAAATCATGACACGAGAACTACGTGACAAATGCACAAG
>NW_012101736.1:0-628 GCF_000951045.1 Mandrillus leucophaeus
AAAAAAGTTTTCTAAGTGTTCTGAGATAAAGAACAAATCAGCTGATCCTTGAACAACACAGGTTTGAACTGTGTAGGTCCACTTATACACAGATTCTTTGCAATAAATAGAGTTGGCCCTCTGTATCTGTTCATGTCTACAACCAAACAGATTGAAAATACAGTATTCATAAGACATGCAATTTGCTGATACCAAAGATTGACTTTTCATATAACAGGTTCTACCAAGGCAACTTCGAGACTAGAGTATGCATGGATTTTGGTATTGACAGCAGGCGTTGAGGGGGACAGTGGGATCCTGGAACCAATGCCTGTGGATACCTAGGGACAACATACAAACAAGAACCCAACTGAGGTCATATGGTGTGAAAAGGTAACACAGTCATATTTTCAAACCAATCAATGAAAGAAACCTTTAATCTAGAATTTTAAACAAAAATAACACTTAAAAGCAATATCACTTAAAATGCAAGAACAATATTCTCAACTATTGAACATCTCAGCAGACTTAGCACACAAAGACCCTCTTTATTCTTATACACCGGTAACAGACAAACAGAGAGCCAAATCATGAATGAACTTCCATTCACAATTCCTTCAAAGAGAATAAAATACCTAGGAATCCAACT
>NW_012101736.1:678-2019 GCF_000951045.1 Mandrillus leucophaeus
ACTTTATGCCCAACAGAACAGCAAATACTGTAAAACTGAATAATACCAAGTAATAAACAACACATAAAGAAATGGGAACCTTCATACATTCTGGCAGGAGTGTGAATTGCTACAGCTAGCCATTCTGGAAAAAAAATATGGCAATATTTCATGAAATTAAAACAAAATTGAATCTGGATACCTTAGCAGTTGTAAAATGTATTCCCTCTGACTTACAAAACTGTGTGAAATTCTCTAAAGTACATAAAAGGAAAGCATTTTTTATGGGTGAAGTTGGAGAAAAAAATAGACGTCCATTTCTTGGCAAATACACAAGAAAGAAGTAATAAGTTCATACTATGAGTCTGTTAGAAGCAATAGATTAGATGAGCATATAACCTCAAGGACAAATCATAAAGTAAGAAATCAGATGTGGCCTCTAGCACAACACTAGCTATACAAATCAAAAACACATGTGTGAAACAATACTACATGCATCCTAAGAATATGTAAATATATAAATATCCTAGAACACAAATGAAACATATTAGATACACTAAGTGCCTATCATAACAACTAACATGTATTGAACACTTACGTGCTCAGTCCTGTTTTAAATATACTAACTAATGTACTAATTCTCAAAACGTTTATCATTTTTATCTCTACTATATAACTGAGGAAAATGATGCACAGAGAGGTTGATATAGCAAGTGGGTGGCAGATGTGGAATTCAAGCCCAGGCAGTCCAGAGCCTGTACTCTTTGCTTCCCCTATGTTCTCTACGGAGAGGAGGCAAAAACTCAGGAGGGTGAATGAGAATAGTATGCCATGAAAAAATAATTAACTTAACCCCACACCCGAGATCTGCAAAAGGAAACAAAGTCTTCAATTACAAGATCTCCTTGTTACAACTCCAAGTCAAGTGCTTATATAACATGAGCAGGTAGATTATTAAATATTTGACCCTTTCTGGTTCTAAAATTTTCAAATCCTAATATTTGACTTTACGTTTTCTATGACAGAAGACCCAATCAGATACAGCATATCTGTGAAAAAAGAAAAATACATTATTTTTCACTTTTCTAGGACAATCTAAATACTATGTCATGGAAATTAATTCTTAACACAAAGTAGGCACTTTCAACAGGTAGATTAGGATGTTAAGTTCTAGATTTGGGAAAACAAAGAAACTGATTGCCATGTTTATACACGTAATACTAATACCCCTCGTTAAATTAGCAGAACATTATTGGGGGAAATATTGTAAGTTTAGCCCCTGAGGCTGCAAGGATTGTAGGGGTGATAGTATCATAACAGCTATGACATTTAGAACAAAATAAAAACAAAGTAAAATACAAA
>NW_012101736.1:2069-3095 GCF_000951045.1 Mandrillus leucophaeus
AACTGCAAATAGCCTACATTTTTCATAAAAATGTAAAATAATACAAACTTTGCAAAATACAAAAATACAAAATTTGCAAAACTCTGTGTCCGTTTCAGCCTTTCACCAAACAATTCCATCCCTAGCTATAAATACCCAGGAAAAACGAGTATGTATCTTAACAGAGAGAAGTTTACAAGAATATTCAGTTACTTATGCATAATAGCCAACAAGTAAACCTGTCTACCATCACAAAAATGGATATCGAACTGTGTGATAATTATACAATAAATAGGATATTTCTAGGCCAAAACAAAATGAAATGAAAGAAAAAAACAAAGTAGTAGCATACATATCCAACTGGTTAAGTCAAAACAAGAGAAGATACTGAATGATTTCATTCTTATGAAGCACAAAATTAAGCAAAATTAATCTGCTGTGGCTGCTATAGTTTCGATATTTGTCCCCTCCCAATCTCATGTTGAAATTGGATCCCCAATGTTGGAGGTGGGGCTTAATGGGAGGTGTTTGGGTCATGGGAGTGGATCCCCATGAATAGATTAACCCCCTCCCTGGGAGAAGGTAGTGAGTGAATTCTCACTCTATTAGTTCCCACAAGAGCTAGTTATTAAAAAGAGCCTTGCGCTTTTCCTCTCTCTTTTGCTTCCTCTCCCACTATCTGATCTTTGCAACACACTGGTTCCCTTTCATCTTCTGCTGTGGGGGGAAAGCAGCCTCAGACCCTCATGAAGAGCAGTTGTTGGTGCCATTATTCTTGTGCAGCCTACAGAACTATGAGCGAAATACCTCTTTTTTCTTTATAAATGACCCAGCCTCTGGTATTCCTTTATAGCAACACAAAGGGACAAAGGTACTAATATAGTGACAAAACTTAGAATATATTCTTCATTTGGGGGGTGAGTATTGATTGGTAAGGAGCACTTCAGAACTTTTTGGCATAGAGGAAAATGTTCCCTCTCTTAATCAGGGTGTTATTATACAATGTATAATTATATTAAAAGTCATTAATCTGTACGCTTAGGTTTT
>NW_012101736.1:3145-4351 GCF_000951045.1 Mandrillus leucophaeus
TCCAGTGTGATGGTATTTGGAGGTGGGGCCTTTGAGAAATAATTACCTCAGGAGCCTCATAAGAAGTCAGACAGCTAGCTAGCTCCCTTTCCATACTATATGAGGATGGCAAGAAAATGGCCCTCTGTCAACCAGGAAGAGGGCATTCCCCAAGAACCCAACCATGATGGCAACCTGATCTACGACTTCCAGCTTTCAGAACCCTGAAAAATAAATGCCTGCAGTTTAAATAGCCCAGTATATATAGCATCATGAACTGGCTAAGACAGAAATTGGTATTGAGAAATGACACAACGCAATAACAAGTACATGAAAATGTGGAAGCAGTCTTGGAAGTGGGTAACGGGTAGAGGCTACAAGAATTGTGAAGTACATGCTAGAAAATGTCAATGCTGCCATGATGGGATTTTAAAGGCAATTGTGATTATGGCTCAGAAATAAAAGAGGACAGCTGTACGGAAAGCTTCTGTCTTCTTAAGACAGTACATAATTATGAATCATGTTAGATGGTAGAGGCCATTCTGATAAAACCTCAAATGGAAATGACGAAACATGTTATTGGAAACTAAAGGAAAGCCCATCCTTATTACAAAGTGGTAAAAAACTTGGCTGAATTGTATTTATGTTCTAGTGTTTTGTGGAACGTAGAACTTGTAAGTGATGAAACTGGATAGTTAGCAGAGGAAATTTCTAGGCGAAGTGTTAAAGGAGTGGCTTACTTCTTCCCGATCCCTTATAGAAAAAGGTAAGAAGAGAGAAATAAGTTGAAGATGGAATCATTAACCAAAAAGGAACCAAAACTTAAATATTTGAAAATTTCTGAACTGTTAATGTTACAAAAAAATTTTTAAAAAGCATGTTCAGAAGAGAACACTAAGGGTATGGTGAACTAACCACTTGAAAAGGAGATTCGTGTAAGTGTGAACCATGGACTTAATCAGCCATCTCAACAGAAACCAGGAACAGAGATAGGGCAATTCTAGCAGAAATTAGCAAGAGGAAAGCTCTAGCAAGCTGAGACTAAAAGAAAGAGAAAATAGGATACAATTAAGGAAGACCATCAGACTGCTTAGAACTTCAGGACTACAGGACTCAACCACTAAACAGCAAACATGCACTATCCAAAACAAGGGAAGAAGGACTCCAAAGGAGATTCAGAAATCCACAGAGCTGCCACTCCCACCATCGGCCCAGAGTGCCATGGGC
>NW_012101736.1:9616-10892 GCF_000951045.1 Mandrillus leucophaeus
TTTGGCATAGAGGAAAATGTTCCCTCTCTTAATCAGGGTGTTATTATACAATGTATAATTATATTAAAAGTCATTAATCTGTACGCTTAGGTTTTTTGTAGTTTACTCCATGCAAATTATATCTTAGTGAATGGCTGGTGCATAAAACAAAGTGACAGAGGACAAACTCTCAAAAACTAAAAACTGACAGAAGATAGGTAAGAAATATTCAGCAGATAAATAATACGGATCCCTTGAGGAAAAAAAAAACAATAACAATAACAATGGAATAGAACAAACAAAAAAGAAGCTTTTTTTTTTAAAAAAAAAAGGGTGTTGACATTTAAAAGCTTGAAATAACATTAAAGGGGAACACTGTTTCCTTGTGAAAACAACGCAGAACCACAAACTCTGAGACCGATTATAGCAAAAGTACTGTCATTCAGTTCAATCTAATGGTATAAGGTTAAACTTTGAAGGCCCAAAGAAACTCGTTTCTAATTGTTATTCTTCTCCTCACAAGATTTGTGGCCTAGGGTAATTTTGTGATCTTTCTGAGTCTGCTTTCTCATCAGGAACAGGACAATACCTAAGTAATAGATGGTATATAGAAGTAAATATGATCTCATGGCAGTGGACATCAACCATAATTAAGTAGTAAGAACATATTTACATTGAGCTCTCCTTTGTCTACTTTAAAATTGCAGACAAACAACAATTGACAAAGAATAGATAAAATGTTCTAACATAAATATTCTTCCATTCTTTCTAGGAAGAAGTCACACATACAGTAAAAATAATTAGAGAGGACCCACTTCACACCGAACAACCTTCCCCAACCCCTGAAACAGGTCCGCTTTCTAACACCAGAGATGAAAGCAGTCTATTCCAGACAGAGGCGCTTGTAGGGGCTGGACCCCCTGCAGTCCTGACTGCCTGGAATAGACTTAAGAAAGTCTGCTCCAGCCTTAGAACAGCATGGGCTGCCAAGCGTTCTCACAGAGGCTTTCAACTTCAGCTCTAGATGTCCCAAGGAATACGTGCATGTGGGTTAGATTAAGGCCAGTAGAATCACATGTTCAGGGCTCTCATCAGCGTCAAAGTCAGTGGAAGGATGCCAGTCCCAAGAACTCTGTTCCAAGCCATTGGATGCTCCATGGAGGGCTGGTGGGCATATGAATACGATCAGGAGAAATATCGGTAACAGACAAGAGGCATAAATAAACAATGTCCTTCCTCCCCTAAAAACCAGGAGAGTTCTTCCAAAAGCGATGTCTTGAAGAAATCATAGGTGCAA
>NW_012101736.1:10942-12461 GCF_000951045.1 Mandrillus leucophaeus
ATTGGTAACATTTCACATTATTATGGTACATTTGTTATAATTAATGAACCAATATTATTAATTGCTACATTATTATTCACTAAAGTCCATGCTTTATTCAGAGTTTCTTCGTTTTTAACTAATGTCCTCTCTTTGTTTCAGGATCCCAGCTGAAATGGCACATTCTATTTAGTCATCACGTCTCCTTAGGCTCTCTTGGCTATGACAGTTTCTTTCCTTGTTTTTGATAACCCTGATACTTCAAGGAGTGCTGATCAGGTAACTGGCAGAATGCCCCTCTAGTGGATTTTATTCCATATTGCTTTTTAATTATTTACTTGTATGTATTTCTCCCATATTTTCCTATGATATTCTGAAGGGAAAGACCAAGTCATCTGTGTATCTCCAACACTTAGCCTTCCATAAATATCTGTTGAATCAATGAATAAATGGATGAAAAGTGAATAAAACTGATTGAAGGGTAATTTTATATCTTTTGGCTCTTCAAGTATTATTTTTACCTCTGATCCTTTTCTCCCTATTTATAGCTTTTTAATCAACTTTAAAACAACCTTTTATTAATTTAAAAACTCACTTTTTACCATGGAAAATTTAGGATTTACTCAATTTTTAAGCATCTCAATTTTTTTAAGTTGTTTCATTGTATGACTAAAAGGTGGAATTAGTGAAATGCTTTTTAGGTAGCATTATTGTAAATACAAATTCTAAAAAACAAATTCCATTCTGCCAACAAAAAGATTAGTACAATTTCCAGTTCTAGCCAAGACAAAATAGTGGCTACAGAACTTAGATTGCCACAGTAAATCAATCTGAAACTGGACACAATATATGAAACAACTGTTTTCAGGCATCGGTCTACAAACAGGACAGGGTTATGATACTTGAGAGAAGGAAACCGAGAAGTTGAGCTCTCCATTGACTCTCGTTTTTGGCTGGGGACACTTCAAATAGCAGCATAGACAAGTAGGAGCCTAAATTAAGAACAGGTGGGTAGAATAAACAAAGATTGGAGCTCAGGGTTGCTGAGAAGGCAGGAATTTTCAGGTCAAATTTTGGACGGTGTTCCAGAAACTATACAGGTAACCTTGAATTTTTGGCCGAATACTAAGCTACACTTGACTCCATCGGCCTGACAAAAATAGCTACTGAAGGACTGTGAGTCTGTAGAAATTCAGTAGCTGAGCAATACTGGAGTTCAAAAAAGAAAGCAAAGTTGGAAGTGAGGGCAAGAAACATTACATACAGGGGGAACTAAAAAAAAGCAACCACTGACATCAGAGTCAGCTCTTGATAGCAGACATCTTTGTTGTTGTTGTTGTTATTGTTGTTTGTTTGTTTTTTGAGATGGAGTTTGGCTCTTGTCGCCAAGCCCAAGCTGGAGTGCAGTGGCACGATCTAGGCTCACGGTAACCTCCGCCTCACAGGTTCAAGTAATTATTCTGCCTCAGCCTCCTGAGTAGCTGAGATTACAGGCACCTGCCACCACACCCAGCTAATTTTTGTGATATTAGTAGAGACA
>NW_012101736.1:12511-14700 GCF_000951045.1 Mandrillus leucophaeus
ATAAATATTCTTCCATTCTTTCTAGGAAGAAGTCACACATACAGTAAAAATAATTAGAGAGGACCCACTTCACACCGAACAACCTTCCCCAACCCCTGAAACAGGTCCGCTTTCTAACACCAGAGATGAAAGCAGTCTATTCCAGACAGAGGCGCTTGTAGGGGCTGGACCCCCTGCAGTCCTGACTGCCTGGAATAGACTTAAGAAAGTCTGCTCCAGCCTTAGAACAGCATGGGCTGCCAAGCGTTCTCACAGAGGCTTTCAACTTCAGCTCTAGATGTCCCAAGGAATACGTGCATGTGGGTTAGATTAAGGCCAGTAGAATCACATGTTCAGGGCTCTCATCAGCGTCAAAGTCAGTGGAAGGATGCCAGTCCCAAGAACTCTGTTCCAAGCCATTGGATGCTCCATGGAGGGCTGGTGGGCATATGAATACGATCAGGAGAAATATCGGTAACAGACAAGAGGCATAAATAAACAATGTCCTTCCTCCCCTAAAAACCAGGAGAGTTCTTCCAAAAGCGATGTCTTGAAGAAATCATAGGTGCAAACCTTTGTGACTCTGGATTAGACATTTCTGAGGCAGGCACAAGCAATCCTCAAATAGAAAGATAAATGTTCTTCACTAAAATAAAAAATCTTTCATGCTTCCAAGGACTCTGTCAAGGAAGTGAAAAGATAATCCATGTAATGAGAGAACTATCTGTAAATCATATACCTAACAAGGGTCTGGTATCAGATTATACAAAGAATTCATATAAGTGAGCAAAAAAGGCAATTTTAAAATGGGAAAAAAAAAGCTTGAATAGAAATTTATGTAAAGCATACATACAAATGCCCAACAAGCACATGCAGAGATGTTCAATGTTTTTTCTCATTAGGAAAATGTAAATGTAAATCAAAATGAGATACCACTTCAGACTGACAAGGGTGACTTTAATAAAAACACAACATATGTTTGGAAAGTTATGGGGAAAATGGAATTCTCATATATTACTAGTGGGAATGTAAAATGCTGTAGCCACTGAGATCGGAAAACAGTCTGTCAGTCAAAAACTTAAACATAAAGTCATATATGATGCAGCAATTGCACTCCTAGGTATATAAACAAGAAAATTAAAATCAGATGTTCACTCAAACACATGGACAAAAATGCTCATAGCAGCATTATTCATAACAGTGAAAAAGTGTAAACATCCGAAACAGCCCTCAGTTGTTGAACGGGTAAACAAAATGTGGTATAGCTATAAAATGGAGTATCATTTGGCCACAAAAAGGATTGAAGTACTGATGCATGCTATAGCAAGTACGACCCTTGAGAACACTGTGCTAAGTAACAGATGCAGATGCAAAGGGCATTATTCCATATACAGGAAATGCCCAGAACAAGTACATCTATTTATAGAGAAGGTAGATTAGTGTTTGTCAGGGACTGCAAAAACGGGGGAATTGGAGAGTGGCTGCCAGTAAGTACAGGCTTGCTTTCCGGCATTACGAAAGTATTCTGAAATTAGGTAGTGGTGATGGCTGCAAAACCTTTGGAATAATTTAGTAAAAGATGCTGAATGGTATGCATAAAGTGGAGAATTTTGTGATATATGAATTATACTTTAGAAGTAATAATAACAAAAGTAATACAGAGAGGTATCCTTCCACATCTCCATGCCCTATATTTTTATTTAAATATATTTATATGGACAAAAAGGTCCAGGCTAAGGTGATCTCAGATGGAGCTGAAGAACTTGTTGGGAACTGGAGTAAAGATGACTCTTGTTATGTATTAGCAAAGAGACTGGAGGCATTTTGGCCCTGATCTAGAGATTTCTGGACTTTGAACTTGAGTGAGATGATTTAGGGTATCTGGCGGAAGAAATTTCTAACCAGCAAAGCATTCAAGAGGTGACTTGGGTGCTACTAAAGGCATTCAGTTTTATAAGGGAAGCAGTACATAAAAGTTTGAAAAATTTGCAGCCTGACTATGTGATAGAAAAGAAAACCCATTTTCTGGGGAGAAATTCAAGCCAGCTGCAGAAATTTGCATAAGTAGCAAGGAGCCTAATGTTAATCCCTAAGACCATGGGAAAAACGTCTGCAGGCCATGGCAGAGACATTCATGGCAGCCCCTCCCATCACAGGCCTGGAGGCCCAGAAGGAAAAAGTGGCTTCTTGGGCCAGACCCAGGGTCCCCA
>NW_012101736.1:19286-20476 GCF_000951045.1 Mandrillus leucophaeus
AACTACAGGAAGAAATAAATTAACAACTATACTTGCTAGTTTTAAAATATTCTTCTCAGAATTTTATAGATCAAACAGAATAAAAATTATAATGTATATAAAATAATAAGCTTTAGCTTAATTGATTTATATAGAAATTTACATCCAACAAGCAAAAAAATATGTATTATTTTTTAGGACACATGCATAGAATATATTTTTTTAAATCGACCATTTAATAGGCTACAAAGGAAGCCACAATAAATTCCCAGGAATCTATATCATACCCTCTATAATTCCTGACTATATTTCAATATCATACATAACAAAAGGATGTCTTTAAAAGGAAATCTTTGGCCAGAAAATTATGCACACATATAAAATAAAGATATATCTAATTAATTCTAGGATTAAA
Source organism: Mandrillus leucophaeus (assembly GCF_000951045.1). Taxonomy (NCBI): domain Eukaryota; kingdom Metazoa; phylum Chordata; class Mammalia; order Primates; family Cercopithecidae; genus Mandrillus; species Mandrillus leucophaeus. The sequence continues at coordinate 19,681 of NW_012101736.1, forward strand.
GAGGAAATCTCAGAGAGAAACTGTAAAATGAATGGTGCCTGAACGACAATACAAACACCATATATCAAAACATATATGGTATCACTTGGAGCCTAGGAAAGAAAAACTCATAGAATACAGGTACCAGTAGTTTGAAAAACACAAAAAATACATCCTTCAGTAAACATGAAATGGTGAAAACATGGTAGCACTCTGTGTTAGTCAGGGCTCTCCAGAAAGACAGAACCAATAGGATGGATGCAGAGAGAGAGAGAGAGAGACAGACAGACAGACAGATGGATCGATAGTTTATTATAGGAATTCATTCATTGGGCTCATGAAATTATGGAGGCTGAGAAGTCCAAGCGTGAGGGGCCACATCTGTGAGAACCTGCTCACTGATGGGGACTTTCTGCAAATTACCATTCTTGTAGGTCAAAAATAGTTGGATATCAGAAATTTCATATAGTTCATATCATTATTCTCATTTTACTGATGAAATTGAAGCACCGACGGATTCAATAACTTGCCCAAGTTACACAGTCAATCAGTCATTGTCAACGTTATAATTTGAGACTAGGAAGTGTAGTTTCAGAGTCTGTCTCTTAACCAGTACGCTATACTGCACTGCTTCTTGGAAATTATCTCCATGGATGCAAAAAAAGGCATCTAATAAATCTCATCACTGATTTATCATTAAAAAATATATGTCTGACTGAAAGTAAAGAGCAGTTGTCCAGGGATAGGTAGAAGAGTAGAGATTAACTGTAAACAAGTACCAGGAATTTTTGGGATAATGGAAATGTTCTAAAAATGG
>NW_012101736.1:24291-26698 GCF_000951045.1 Mandrillus leucophaeus
GGAATGTTTTTCCATTTGTTTGTGTCCTCTCTTATTCCCTTTAGCAGTGGTTTATAGTTCTCCTTGAAGAGGTGCTTCACATTCCTCATAGGTTGTATTCCTAGGCATTTTATTTTATTTGCAGCAATTGTGAATTGGAGTTCACTCATGATTTGGCCCTCTGTTTGTCTATAATTGGTGTATAGGAATGCTTGTGATTTTTGCACATTGAATTTGTATCCCGAGACTCTGCTTATCAGCTTAAGGAGTTTTGGGGCTGAGATGATGGAGTTTTCTAAATATACAATCATGTCATCTGCAAACAGAGACAATTTGACTTCCCCTCTTCCTATTTGAATACCCCTTATTTCTTTTTCTTGCCTGATTGCCCTGCCCAGAACTTCCAACACTATGTTGAATAGGAGTGGTGAGAGAGGGCATCCTCGTCTTGTGCTGGTATTCAAAGGGAATGCTTCCAGCTTATGCCCATGGAGTATAATACTGGCTATGGGTTTGTCATAAATAACTCTTATTATTTTGAGATATGTTGCGTCAATACCTAGTTTATTAAGAGGTTTTAGCATGAAGGGGTGTTGAATTTTATCAAAGGCCATTTCTGCATCTATTGAGATAATCATGTGGTTTTTGTCACTGGTTTTGTTTATGTGATGGATTACATTTTGATTTCTGTATGTTAAACCAGCTTGCATCCCAAGGATGAAGCCAACTTGATCGTGGTGGACAAGCTTTTTGATGTGCTGCTGGATTTGGTTTGCCAGTATTTTATTGAGGATTTTCGCATCAATGTTCATCAAAGATACTGGCCTGAAATTTTCTTTTTTTGTTGTGTGTCTGCCAGGTTTTGGTATCAGGATGATGCTGGTCTCATAAAATGAGCTAGGGAGGACTCCATCTTTTTCTATTGTTTGGAATAGTTTCAGAAGGAATGGTACCAGTTCCTTTTTGTACCTCTGATAGAATTTGGCTGTGAATCCATTTGGTCCTGGGCTTTTTTTGGTTGGTAGGCTACTAATTACTGCCTCAATTTCAGAACTCGTTATTGGTCTATTCAGGGATTCAACTTCTTCCTGGCTTAGTCATGGGAGGGTGTATGTGTCCAGGAGTTTATCCATTTCTTCTAGATTTTCTAGTTCATTTGCATAAAGGTGTTTATAGTATTCTCTGATGGCAGTTTGTATTTCTATGGGGTCAGCGGTGATATCCCCTTTATCTTTATTGTGTCTATTTGATTGTTCTCTCTTTTCTTCTTTATTAGTCTGGCTACTGTTCTACTTTGTTAATCTTTTCAAAAAACCAGCTTCTGGATTCATTGATTTTTTGAAGAGTTTTTTGTGTCTCTATCTCCTTCAGTTCTGCTCTCATCTAAGTTATTTCTTCTCTTCTGCTAGCTTTTGAATTTGTTTGCTCTTGCTTCTTTAGGATCCCCTATTCAATAAATGGTGCTGGAAAAACTGGCTAGCCATATGCAGAAAACTCAAACTGGACCCCTTCCTTATACATTGTACAAAAATTAACTCAAGATGGATTGAAGACTTAAACGTAAAACCTAAAATCATAAAAACCCTAGAAGAAAACCTAGGCAATAGCATTCAGGACATAGGCATGGACAAAGACTTCATAACTAAAACACTAAAAGCAATTGCAACAAAAGCCTAAATTGACAAATAGGATCTAAGTAAATTAAAGATCTTATGCTCAGCAAAAGAAACTATCATCAGAGTGAACAGGCAACCTACAGAATGGGAGAAAACTTTTGAAATTTATCCATCTGATGAAGGTCTAATATCCAGAAACTACAAGGAACTTAAACAGATTTACAAGAAAAAAACAACCATATCAAAAAGTGGGCAAAGGATACAAACAGACACTTCTCTAAATAAGACATTCAGGCAGCCAACAAACATATGAAAAGAAGTTCATCCTCACTGATCATTAGAGAAATGCAAATCAAAACCACAATGAGATAGCATCTCACGCCAGTTAGAATGGCGATCATTAAAAAGTTAGAAAACAACATGCTGGAGAGGACGTGGAGAAACAGGAACACTTTTACACTGTTGGGAGTGTAAATTAGTTCAACCATTGCAGAAGACAGTGTGGAGATTCCTCAAGGATCTAGAACCAGAAGTACCATTTGACACATCAATCTCATGATTGGGTATATATCCACGCACACATATGTTTATTGCAGCACTATTCACAATAGCGAAGACTTGGAACCAAGCGAAATGCCCATCAATTATAGACTGGATAAAGTAAATGTGGCACATATACACCATGGAATACTATGCAGCCATAAAAAGTAATGAGTTCATGTCCTTTGCAGGAACATAGATGAAGCTGGAAACCATCATTCTCAGCAAACTAACACAGGAACAGAAAACCAATCACCACATGTTCTCACTCA
>NW_012101736.1:26748-27313 GCF_000951045.1 Mandrillus leucophaeus
TGCAACCTAGAGACTTGGTACCCTGTGTCCCAGATGCTCCAGCTATGATTGAAAGGGGCCAATATACAGCTCAGGCTGTGGCTTCAGAAGGTGGAAACCCCAAGCCTTGGCAGCTTCCATGTGGTGTTGAGCCTGCAGGTGCACAGAAGTCAAGAACTGAGGGTTGGGAACTTCTGCCTAGATTTCAGAAGATGTATGGAAACATCGGGATGCCCAGGCAAAAGTTTGCTGCAGGGGTGGAGCCCTCATGGAGAACCTCTGCTAGGGCACTGTGGAAGGGAAATGTGGGGTCAGAGCCCCCAAACAGAGTCCCTACTGAGGCACTGCCTACTGGAGTTGTGAGAAGACAGCCACTGTCCTCCAGACCCCAGAATGGTGGATGCACTGACAGCTTGCACTGTGTGCCTGCGAAAGCCACAGATACTCAATGCCAGCCCATGAAAGCAGCTGGGAAGGAAGTTGTACCCTGCAAAGCCACAGGTGCAGAGCTGCCCAAGACCATGGGAACCCACCTCTTACATCAGCATGACCTGGATGTGAGACCTGGAGTCAAAGAAGATCATTT
>NW_012101736.1:27363-29781 GCF_000951045.1 Mandrillus leucophaeus
CTCAAGTGGGGACTTTGGCATGTTCACAACTGCATCTTTTGTAGCTACAGCTATGACTGATGTTTATAGAAGTTCTATAAATAAATTTTGAATAAATCATTGCTATCAGTAATTCATAATTAATCAGAGTATGATTCAGCAGTGTATTTCAAATTTTCCAAAACTAGTATAGCAACATATAATTTTGTGAGTAATGGCTTATAAAATACCATTTGTCATATCAATGAAAAAAATCCATAGATTGACAAAACTCCCAAGTTTCTATCAAACTTGACCTATCTGTTACTTCTTTTTTAAAAATATCCTATTTTTTATTTTAAGAAAGCTTATTTCTTGTTTAATTACTTACGAATAGAGAACATATTCTGTATGATTCCAGTTCTTTATTAAAATATTTCACATTTCCTTTATGACCCACTGTATGGGCAAATCTTATCAATGTCCTACGTGTGCTTTAAGAGAAACATATTCTTCAGTTTTCGAGTGTAATATTCTATGAATGTTTTCTAGGTAACGGTGGGTGATGGTATTGCTATATTTAATCTTTAATGGCATTTTCTATCCGCTTGTTCTATTAAATGCTGAGAAATCTGAGTTAAACTCTCTTACTACAATCATTGACTACTTATCTATTCTTCCTTGTATGTTTGTTAATTCTTGATTTATAAATTTGGGCTATATTATTAAACCTATACAAATTTAGAATTCTATCTTCTGGGTAAATAAAATCCCTAATCATTACAAAATGCCCCTTTTTATTTCTGTAATGTTTTGCTTTCTCCATCCTTTTCTTCTAACACTTCCATTTACTTAAAAATATACCTCTTGTAACAGTATGTAATTAGATTTTGTCCACAGCAACAGCCAAAATATTCTGTCAGATATAAGATACAGATTAACAGGATATATTTCATGTTAAGACATAAAAGATAGAATCATAAAACAATCAAGAAATAATAAACTATAAGGAATTATCAAACGTATCTGAAAAAGAACCAAATGACATAAACTTCTAGAAGTAAAAAATTGTTAACAAACTCAATAGAATGGTTAAGTGAAGAAAAGAGATAGATGAAGAGGGGAATTGAAGATATATTTGAAGGACTTACCCAGAATGCTGCACAGAAAAAGAAGAAAGTAGAAAATATTTAAAAAAGACAAAGAAAATGAAGAGGAAACTGTATTTTAAAATATAAAGATTGAGAATTTTTTTAAACTGTCATAAGACATAAACTCATAGTTTCAAGAAGTACATTAACACTGAGGAAGTAAAATTAATAAAAAGAAAGCAAGACAGGCCTATTCACTAGATAAAAAGCTACAGAACCCAAAAGACAAAAAGAAGATCATAAGAGAACACAGAGAGAAGAGACAAATCCCCTACCAAGGATCAATATAAAGACTAGCCCAATCTTCCATCTAGTCGTGTAATCTAACAGCGGTAGAATAATATCTCAAAGTTTTGAGTAAAAATAATTGTCAAACTAAAACTGTGTATCGAGCAAAACTCTCTTTCCAGAACAAAAGTGAAATAGACATGCTTTCAGATGCTCAACAACTAAGAGTTAAGTACCAATATATTTCCACTAAAAGAATTTCCAAAGGATGCAGTTCATGAAGAAAAATTATCCTGGATGAGTAGTGTGGGATGCAAGGAAGAATGGTGAGTAAATAAGATTCTAAATACAAAAACATCAATCAAATTTTCTCTATAAAATAACAATTACAATACCTATTTGTTCAGTTTAAAAAGAGAATAAAACAGCATATAAATTAGAAGAGGAGTAACTGGAGCTAAAAGTGTTCTAAACTCTACTGTTTGAAGAGGGTATAAAGATTTTGTTTAACTTCAGCCTTTAAATTAAACTTGTATAGTAAAATTTCAAGCCTAACTACTAACAAGAAACAAAGTATATAAATCCAAACCACTACAAAAAAAAATAAGAAAAAAGATGAGAAAAATTTATAGAAAAGACAGAAAAAAGAAAAAAAGAAAACCCTATAAATACTGTAAATCGTATTACAATCAATCCAATTACATTCAATCTCTTACAGAGAATATAAAAAGAGAGACTACTCCACAACTCGCTCCATGAGGTCATTGCAATCTAAGAAACAAAATCAGATTAGGACAGTAGAGGAAGAAAAGAACAAGACAATTTTAGCCATGAACATAAATGTAAAAGCTATGAATGAAATTTTAGCAAATCGAATCCACCACAATATTTTTAAGTTGTGTTTATCCTAAGAATATAAGGATGAATCAACAGAGAAAAATCTGTAAGTTAATTCACCACATTAACAGATTAAAGAAAGATATATATGATCACCTCACAAATCTAAACCCATGTGTAACTTTTAAAAGTCTCTTGACAAAAGACATATGCACACCTATGTTTATTGCGGCACTATTCACAA
>NW_012101736.1:29831-30185 GCF_000951045.1 Mandrillus leucophaeus
GATTATTCTTGAGCCTTAAGATCTCACAGAGCTTGCCTTGCTATTAACTTGCCTAGGATCCATCTTTCCTTTCCTTCTTTCCTCTGTCTCCCTTTCGGAATGGGAATGTCTCTCCTACGCCTATATATTTTGGAAGCACATAACTTGCTTACTTTCACAGGTTCGCGATTGGAGAGAAATTTGTCTCAGGATGAATTGTACTTCAAATCTTACCCACATCCAATTTACATGATAGTTAGATGAGACTTTGGACTTCAGACTTTTAAAGATAATGCTGGAACCAGTTAAGTATTTGGGGGCTGTTGGAATGGAATGGATTTATTTTGCATGTGAGAAGAACATGAACTTGGGGGA
>NW_012101736.1:30235-32287 GCF_000951045.1 Mandrillus leucophaeus
ATAAAACACAAGAAAAAGTTATTAAAAATAAAGACAAGGACTGACCTGCTCAGAATTGTTTTTGCCTGGACTTCAGAAATATGCATATCCAGAGATTTCAAAGCAGCAATTATTTCTAAAGCATCTATTACTCCTTGAAAAATGAAAAAATGTCAAGTTAAAGTATCTGAAAAGACGATAAGGCAAATATACTTACAATGTAAAAGGCTTTAAAGGACCATATGGTTTTGACCTATAAGGCCCATATGTTTTGACCTATAATCCCATATCCACATGTCAAAGCCTAACAAACTTTTTGGAAAATTGGTACCAAAGTTCATTTGGTGGCAAAATCTACCTTAAACAGACATTAGGTTAATTTTAGTCAATTACTTATCTAATTTAGTGTGAATATTCACGATTCACTGCAGAAGCATTCATACTTATAACTACATGGTGGTGCCCCACAGTCCCCATATCATATATGTACTGCATTACTTTTCTAAAATCCAAAGTTTAAATTTCAAACCATATTTGGCCCCAGACATTTCCAATGGAATTGTAGGTCTATAAGATATTCTTGACTTGAAAAGAACTGAAAAAGTCAATTCTGAAGATTTGATCCATGGGACTGAAATAAGGCCAGTCAATATTTTATAAGGTAAGCTTTCAAAGAAACAATGGACTTAAAATATAACACCAAACTCATGATTTAACACATAATATGATGTATATGATGTATATATTATGATATATGATATGTTATATTATGATAATATATAAATCAAATCTATGATTCATATATTAAATCATAGTATATGTTTTAACACATCATATACTATGTTAAATAACTCAAATCAATGAATATATTTAATATAAGCTTACTATGCATTGCACTCACAATGCTGGACGTTGTGAAGGGATAATTAAGTATTGCATATTCTCAAATTCTAAAACACAGATCTAATCCTATCACTCTCCAAGGCCAAAGAAACTTTGATTCCTCTCTTGCATAAAGCAAGTAGTTGAGGATATCTAATATTTTTAAATATAAGGACAATATTTTAATGTAAAAATAAATTACCTTTAGTGTCTCCTAGTTGAAAAATACATAATGTCAAAAAGTTACTATAAATTTAGTCACACTGTTAATTTGTATTTATGAACTACAGCTGCCTATGCATACCTTTACACACACACATATATGTATGAGATGTTACTTATTTGGTCAATAGACAAAGCCCGTTATTCATCTGCAGAATCTCAGACTCTTTGCAATGACTCAAGGGCCTCCAGTATTTCAAGCTCCATAGAATGTAGTTTACTGGTCAATTACTCAACCTAGAAATCAAAGTTTCTTCAACAGGGGAGGCAGGATCCTCTGCCTTATATACCATTATAATCTTCAAACACTATACTCTCCAATTCAATTTAATAATTTTTAAAATTTGAAAACCTACTATGCAAATCACTATGCTAAATGTGAAGGAATCAAAAAATTAATAAACACCCCAAAGGAGTTTACCAATTTGTATAGATGCACGAATTACTTTAAAAATAACTACTGCTAAATGTTTGTTAATAGAAGAGCTAGGAATAAAATGCAATGGAAGGGTAAATTAAGGAGTAAATAAGAGTCACAAATGAGATACTATAAAGGATAAACAAGTGACCACCAAAGAAACAAAAAGCAGTTTAATAACAGGTACAGTATGAGCAAGGTACACATATTTATTTAACTAAGATGTATTGAAAACTTACACATGGTATCAGAAATCAGGACAGTAGGTACCTGCAGAGCAGGGGTAGTGATTTGGAGTGGGTAAAAAAGGAATGTTTCTGAGATGCTTGTAATAATCTACTTCTTAGTCTAGATGCTATTTTCATGCTGCAAGTTTGCCTTGTGAAAATTCATGGAGCTTACATTTATAATTTATGTATTTTGTAGTATATGTTATATATCAATGAAATGTTCCAAAAAAATAGTAAGTCAGGGACAAACTGGAAATGTCATTTAATCAGCTCTGACCTTCTCTGGTAATTTCCCAACTATGCCTTTGTTCAAGCTATTGT
>NW_012101736.1:36647-41385 GCF_000951045.1 Mandrillus leucophaeus
TCAAACCAAAGACAGCCCAAAGTCTGAAAAGTGAGCTACCAGAGTCCACGACTAATGCGAGAACTTCCTCAATGCCTTTTAGCCAATGAAATGGTGCTTTTTCCAGGCCTGCCCATGGACCAGTCAGCATGCACTCCCCCATTCGGAGCGCACTAGAAACCCCAGACTCAGCCACACGTTGTACTACCCACTTTCAGGCCCACTCCCACACACACGGCCACCCGCCCTCAAGTCCTCTCTCTGCTGAGAGCTTTCCTCCTTTCACTCAATAAAATTCTGCCCTGCCTTGCTGACTCTCCAGTGTCCATGTAAACTCATACTTCTTGGTTATAGGACAAGAACTCAGAGCCTGCCAAACAGCAGGAGCAAAAAAGGCTATAACACATTCCTGACCAACTCTCTGAGCTACAGGCAGTGACATGTCCCCATTTGCCAGACTATGGGAACGAAAAGCAACAACACTTCTCGGGGTCCAGACCTCAGAATTCCCCAAGTCAGAGCTATAACACAGTAACCCTTCTCCCCAGCAATGGGCTGCCACCCTATGTGATGGGAAGCCACAGCAGCAGGGCTGGGTCAGCCCAGGAGCTATGACTGGAGAAGGGTGGTGGGACCAAACAAGCTGTGACAGGCCCCCATTTGCCAAAGTGGGTGGATGGCAGGAACAAATGAGCTGTAACGCAAACAAGCTGCAACGTTTCCTGGTGGCCAGTGCTCAGAACTCCCCGAGCAAAAGGCTGTAACGCATCTTAAGGCTCTGCAATTGCTGTCATCTCTGAGTTGCCAAGTGCTACTGCATCCCCCTTATCTAGACACTGGTGCCCAAGGTGGAAGGCATTCAAGGCAGCATGCCTGGACTAGTCATGGGCTGAGTGCAGAGCCAGCAGGTGCGGGATCCAGGCCAGCAGCACAAGCTGAATGTAGCCTGCCAGCCCAAGTGGGCAGAGCAAGCCCAGTGGGCACAAGCAAAACTTGGGCAAAGGCACCATCAGCCACAAAGGTTTCCAGCTAGTGAAGAAGCACCAAAAGAATCCTATGTCAGCTAGGCTTTTTTCTGGTGGTTTACAGTGTTCAAGAGACAGCACTCAAGAAGACAAGCCCCAATGTACAAGTACTTGTATCAAGATTTGCTTATGTTCCAAGGGCTAAAGTAAGCTAAATGGCCAAGCCCAGGTCAGTGTGGCACATGGCAACAAAAGGGCATGAATCCTGAGAGGTGTGGTTCATTGGGATACCCAACGTAAGGAAAATTATTGAGCCTTCCTAAGCTTTAGAGTTCTCAACTATAAAACGTAGCTACTGTGATGATTGTGTGAGATAAAAATAAGATGTAGAAGGTAAAATAGGTAGAACAAATATGGCAAGGAGTAGAGTTCAGTAAATGTTAGTTCCTTTCCCTCCATTTCCTCAATCCCCAAAAAGCTCTATCCAAAAAAACAACCTTAACGATGAAATTACATTTCATAATTACTTCATTCACATACTTGCAACAGCATTCTATGGACATTTTGGCTGAACAGAGCAGGGGTTTAGATGCTTTCTTGGTGATTAATATGGTTCGGCTTGTGTCCCCATCCAAATCTCACCTTCAATTGTAATAATCCCCACGTGTCAGGGGCAGGGCCAGGTGGTGATAATTGAATCATGAGGGCAGTTTCCCCCATACGGTTCCCATGGTAGTGAATAAGTCTCATGAGATCTGATGGTTTTATAAATGGGAGTTCCCCGCACAAGCTCTCCTGCCTGACACCATGTGAGATGTGACTTTGCCCCTCATTTGCCTTCAGCCATGATGGTGAGGCCACCTCAGCCATGTGGAACTGTGAGTCCACTAAACCTCTTTCCTTTATAAATTACCCACTTTCAAGTATGTCATTATTAGCAGCATGAGAACGGACTAATACAGTGAGAGAAGTTAACCAGGTCAGTTCACATGGGGCCTTGCATCCTTCTAACTAGTGAATGTGATAGTAGACCAGCCCACATGAATCCCCTTGCCTCCATTATTGGCATAAGGCCTGGAAATCCTTCTAGGCAATTGGGCAGGGGTCATTAAAAATGAATCTTCTCCCATCCTGGTCCTTCCAGAATCACAGGCTGGACTAAATAGCGAAGATTTATCCCTGCCTCAAAACAACTTTAAAGGACAGAAGAGGGGCTGTCTTGCAAATGTGCAGATAACAATACAAGAACACAAGGATTACAAAACATCAAGGAATCATAACGCCTCCAAAAGAAACTAATAAAGTATCAATGAGAGACCCCAAAGAAAAGAAAATCTATGAAATTACTGACAAAGAATTCAAAATAATCCGCTAAAAGATCAACACAAGAGTATACAAATATAACATTTAATGACATTTGGCAAAACAATACACAAAGTAAGAGGCTCAACAATAAAATAAAAACATTAAAAAGAATCAAGTAGAAATTCTAGAGATGAAGAATACAATCACTGGACTGAAAAATTCAGTAAAAATTATTAACAACAGACTCGATCTTTCTTCTGATGAAATCAATGGGCCAACAAATAGAAAATTTGAAATTATCCACTCAGAGGAACAAGAAGACAAAAGACTCAAAAAGAATGAAGAAAACCTACAGGAATTATGGGACACCATCAAAAGATCAAACCTGGCCAGGTACAGTGGCTCATACCTATAATTCCAACACTTTGGGAGGCCAAGGCAGGTGGATCATGAGGTCAGGAGACCGAGACCATCCTGCCTAACATGGTGAAACCCTGTCTCTACTAAAAATACAAAAAAATTACTGGGGCATGGTAGTGGGTGCCTGTAGTCCCAGCTACTTGGGAGGCTGAGGCAGGAGAACGGTGTGAACCCGGGAGGCGGAGCTTGCAGTGAGCCAAGATTGCACCACTTAACTCGGGTCTGGGCGAAAGAGCGAGACTGTCTAAAAACACAAACAAACAAACAAACAAACAAACAAAAAAACCTTTGCATAATAGGATAAAGGACAAGAACACGTATTTAAAGATACATTGGCTAAAGACTTCCCTAATCGGGGATAGATGCCAATATCCAGGTATAGGAAACACAGAGATGTTCAATCAAATTCAACTCAAAAGAGTTCACCAAGACACATAATAATCAAACCACCAAAAATCAAAGACAAAAATTCTGAGAGCAGCAAAAGATAAGAAACACATCAAATAAAAAGGAGTGCCAATACAACTAATGGTGGATTTCTCAGCAGAAACCCTACAGGCTAGGAGACATATATTCAAAGTGCTAAAGATGATATATTCAAAGTGCTAAACAAAAAAAAAAACTGACAACCAAGAATACTTTATCCACAAAACTGTAATTCAGAATTGAGGCATAAAAACGTTCCCAGGAAAAAAGCTAAGGGAGTTCATTACCATGAGACCTGCTTTGCAAGGATGTCTAAAGAGAGTTCTCTAAGCTGAAACAAAAGGCTGGTAATTAATGACATGAAACAAATGAAAGCACTAAGCTAAATGGTATAAGTAAAACAGATCCATATTAAGAATATTCTGGGAATGCAATGGTGAACAAGCAATTTCATTCCTGGTGCAAGGGTTAAAAGAAAACTATTAATAACTATAGCTAAAATAAATTGTCAAAAGAAACACATTATAAAATGACTTAAATTCTGACATCAAAAGCATAAAATATGGGGAAGGGGCCATAAGAGTACTTTGCTATGTGCAAATTTAAGTTGTTATCAGCTTGAAATAGGCTATTACAAATACGAGATGCTCTATGTAGGCCTCATGGTAACCACAAATCAGAAATCTTTAGTAGAAGGACAATTTAGTAGAAAGATATTATATAATGATAAAGCTTTAATACATCAAGAATATACAATAATTACAAATTTTTTTTGCATATAACAGGTCATCAAAACATATGAAGCAAAAATTGGCAGAATAGAAGGGAGAAATAGTTAGTTCTACAATATTAGTTGAAGAATACCCCCACATTGAATAATGAATAGAATGACCAAACAGAAGATAAGTAAGGAAACAGAGAATTTGAACAACACAATAAACCATCTAGATCTAACAGGCTTATACAGAATATACTATGCAACAGGAAAAAAAGTACACACTCTTCTCAGGGACACACAGGACACTCTCCAGAAAAGATCATACTCTGGGTCACAAAACAAGTCTTAATCAATTTTAAAAGACTGAAATCATGCCAAGTATCTTCTCTTACCACTGTGGAATGAAACCAGAAATCAATGACAAAATGAAAATTGGAAAATTCATTAATGGATAGAAATTAAATAACACACTCTTCAAAAACTAATGGGTCAAAGAAAAAAATAACAAGGAAAATTATAAAATATCTTTAGACAAATGAATCAAAAGTACAAGACACCAAAACTTGCGAGATACGGCAAAAAGTTGTACTAAGAGAGAAGTTTACAGAGATAAATGCTTACATTAAAAAAAAAATAAGAAGAAGAAGAAGAACGATCTCAAATCAGCAACCTAACTTTACAACATAAGGAACTAAAAAAAAGAGCAAATTAAATCCAAAACTAGCAGGCAGAAAAAATAAAGATTAGAACAGATATAGAGGAAATGAGAAAAGAAATATAATAGAGAAAAACAACGAAATCACAAGTTAGTTCTTCAAAAAGATCAACATAGGTGGGTGGACTAAGAAAAAAGAAAGAAACAAGACTCAAATTACTAACGTCAGAAATGAAAGTGGGGACATAACTACTGATTCTATGGATATAA
>NW_012101736.1:41805-43261 GCF_000951045.1 Mandrillus leucophaeus
AATATCCTTTCATGATAAAAGCACTCAACAAACTAGGAATACAAGAAAACTATCCTCAATATGATAAAAATCGTATGTGAAAAACCTACAATGAACATCATACACAATAGAGAAAGGCTAAAAGCTTTTCTCTAAGTTTAGAAATAGGCAAGTATGCCCACTTTCACCACTTCATTCAACGTAGTACTGGAAGTTCTAGTCAGAGCAATTACGTTAGAAAAAGAAATAAAAGGCATCCAATTTGGAAAACAAGAAGGAAAATTATCCCTTTTTCAGATTATATGACTTTATATGTAGAAAATCCTAAAGACTCCACCCCCCGCCCTCAGCACACACACACACACAAATGTTAGGATAAACAAATTCAGCAAAGTGGCAAGATGCAAAGTCAACACAAAAAAATCAGTTGCATTTCTATACCTATACCATAACAACATTTAATCCAAAAAGGAAATTCAGGAAACGACGCCATTAAAGCATCAAAAGAATAAAGCACTTAGGAATTAACGTAACCAAAAATGTAGAAGACTTATGCAATGAAAACTATAACACATTTCTGAAACAAATAAAAAAAAACATAAATAAGTGGAAAGATGTCCCACGTTCATGGGCTGGAAGACTTAATATAGTTAAGATGTCTATACTACCCCAATTTACAGATTCAGTGCAATCCCGACCAAAATCCCAATGATGAATTTGAAGAAGTAGAAAAACCCATACTAAAATTCACATGGAATCTCAAGGGACCCCAAATAGCCAAAACAATTCTGAAAAAGAAGAACAAAGCAGGAGGACACACTTTTTGATTTCAAAACTTACTACAAAACAAGAGTGATTAAAACAGTGTGCTACTGACATAAAGACAGACATATACACCAATGGAATAGAATAGAGTAGAATAGAATAGAATAGAGAGCCAAGAAATGAACTCTTATGTGGTCAAATAATTTTTGACAACAGTGCAAAGACCATTCAATAGGGAAAAGATAGTTTTTTCAACAAATGGAGCTGGGAAAACTGAATATCCGCATGCAAAAGAATGACACTGGACCCTATTAAAAATTAATTCAAAATGGATCTATGGCCTATATGCAATTCTCAAAATTATAAAACTCTTAGAGAAGACAGCATACGGCAAAAGCTTCTCGACAATAGATTTGGCATTGATTTCTTAGATATGACATCAAAGGTACAGGCAACCAAAACATGACAAATTGGACTTCATGAAAATTTCAAACTTTGTGCATGAAAAGTAAAAAGGAGACTCACAAAATGGAAGTAAACATTTGCAAATCATATATATAATAAGGGGTTCATACACAAACTATATAGAAAACTCCTAAAAACAACAACAACAACAAATAACCTAATTTGAAAATGAGCAAAGAACTTGGACATTTCTCCAAAGAAGTTATACAAACTTCTTTTCATGGCTACTAAGCACATGAAAAGATGC
>NW_012101736.1:48766-50494 GCF_000951045.1 Mandrillus leucophaeus
CCATTTATTTTTCCTCTATATTTTAGAATAGAAGTTCAAATAAACAAATTTAATTTCTAATTGCTTGTTAATTATGAGGCATGATAACACATACTAATTTATCAAGATGTGCTTTATATTAGTCACATTTATGTAAACTGTATGAGTTCATTATATATGTTTCAAATCTTTCTATTAATCCTATTAAGAAAAAAACGGATAATCTGTCTAAAAATTGACTTTGGTTACTCAAATTTATGTTAATTGTGCGTTTATATTCATTTCAATTTTTAGAAAATGTAACAAATTAATTCCATCATTAATCGTTTATTAAGTACCCTATCCCAACCTGAGAAAGTTAAATTTCTCTAATGTCACAGCAAATTCAAACATGGCATTTAACAAGAGGGAAAAAGAGTACATCAAATATTCTTCTGAATTTTAACACTTTACAGTGAGAGCAGATTTTAACTACATTTTGGTATTTATAAATTATATACTTAAATTTATGAAATCACAATTTTAGAATGCATCTAATCTTGATAATGTAGCTATACATAGACATCTTTAAAAATCTTTGGCCTAGTCTCTTCCAACATAAATTGAAAAGATAGAGGCAAAAAAAGGAGAGATGGAGAAGAATACTATTCATATAAGTTTAAGACTGAAAAGGGAAGTTCTAGTCAGCCTTTCTTCATTCTAGTAGATCGGAGCTTGAAAGTAAAGTATGAAGTACATAGAGAAAAAAAGAAAAACTCAGTCTTTTTAAACACAAATTTAAGTGTAAGAGCTCACACAGAACCTGGGAGGCGGCGCTTGCAGTGAGCCCAGATGGCGCCACTGCACTCCAGCCTGGGAAACAGAGCCAGACTTCGTCTCAAAAAAAAAAAAGAGCTCACACATTTTTCTGAATTACTTTGGTTACATTGCTGACTTTTTTGTAATTATTCCATTCACAACACTGGTAGGAGACTGAGGTATTCTGATGCCATGAAATTGTATTTATGATTTTCTGTTTTGTTTTGTTTATTTTAGAGAAGGAAAAGGACCCCCAACTCGACTGTTTTGCTGTGAATTATAGTTTTAAATGCATGAGTTTTCTATTAGTACTTTCAAACATTTTAAATATGCACATATGGCAAGGAGAGGTGAAAAAATAAAAATAAATTTAAAATGCACATAAAGCACTAAAATATTAGCTTTTAAAATACAAGTAGAGACTTCAGAAAAGCTTCAAAATATTCTAACTCTTTAATATGAAATAATACTAGGTTAATTATATAATTAGGTTATATTCTGTATTATAAATTGCATTTTAATCCACTTAAATGCAAATTTCTATGACTGTTCGTTAACATTTGGAAAAATATAAATAGATTTTGTGAATATTGCAGATTTTAATTCACCAAGAAATTAATAAACTTATTTCTGGTTTACTTAAAATTCAATATTTAAGTCTAATTTGTATGTTTACCTTTTGGGAAAATGGATATAGCATCTTTTCATACAGACCTTTTGCAAATTAAGGAAAAAGCCAAGACATTTTCATATTTCTAAACAAGTGTCCAGATAATGACTGTTCAAGATTTCATTTCTATTTTTTATTTTTGAGACCGATGTTCACTCTTGTTGCCCAGACTGGAGTGCAATGGCACAATCTTGGCTCACCGCAACCTCTGCCTCCTGGGTTCAAGTGATTCTCCTGCCTCAGCCTCCTGAGTAGCTGAGATTACAGGCGTGCGCCACCAC
>NW_012101736.1:56144-56456 GCF_000951045.1 Mandrillus leucophaeus
TAAATTCTCAAATTACAATAGCTAGTATTTTTCTCTCTAATCTTTATATTATCCTAGTATTTTTCACTCTAATCTTTATATTATGTTCCCAAAATAGATGTAGCTAAATAGAGTAAAATCAATAGACCATTGAAAAGTAAGTCTTTCACTGTTCGTTTTAGTCTAAACATTCTGTTTCCCCCCGACCCACCCCTACAAGAAATTAAATAACTCCTCTAAAATGTAGAGAAGATCCCTTGAAAATTTAGAAAATATTTACTTGCCATGGAATTTCTTGGAAAATGTTCTGTTGCTATATGCATCTTTTTGTTT
>NW_012101737.1:0-308 GCF_000951045.1 Mandrillus leucophaeus
TGCAGTTGAGAGCTGGCTGCTGCACAGCAGGGCAACCCACTATCCATGCCATCTGGTGTCCCAACCCTCCAGCCTGGTGTCCTCCTGTGGGACGAAGGACACAAGGAGTTGACACGCCATGCTGATTTTGCTTTTGCTGTCTGTGTTCGTAACAACCTGTCCAAATCCATGTGGCTCGATGTCTCCCTACAGACAAATCTATGGAAGTGTGGTTGGCCAGCCCCGCAGTCGCAGGGGTAATCTCTACGGCTGGCCCTGTTAGCCCCTGCTGCTTTGGAAATGCTTGATGCTGAGATGAAATAAATGTT
>NW_012101737.1:4388-4785 GCF_000951045.1 Mandrillus leucophaeus
ATTTATTGTACAAACAAGGTCTCACTATGTTGCCCAGGCTGGTCTCAAACTCCTGGACTCAAGTGATCCTCCTGCCTCAGACTCCTGAAGTACCGGGATTACAGGCATAAGCCACTGTGACCAGTCAGAGTTGAATTCTTTATATATTCTGGATACAAGTCCTTACCACATATATACTGTGCAAATAATTTTTCCCAGTCTGTGACCTTTCTTTCTTTTCTTCCCTTTCCTTCCCTTCCCCTCCCCTCGCCTCCCCTCCCTCCCCTTCCCTTCCCTTCTTTCTCTTTTTTTGATGGAGTCTCTCTCTGTTGCCCAGGCCAGAGTACAGTGGCAAGATCTCAACTCGCTGCAACCTCTGCCTCCTGGGTTTAAGCAGTTCTCCTGCCTCACCTCCCGA
>NW_012101737.1:8435-8689 GCF_000951045.1 Mandrillus leucophaeus
CAGGCATGCAATGCATAATAATCACATCATGGACAATGGGGTATCTATCCCCTCAAGTATTTGAGTTAATTTTTGTATATTGTGTGAGATAAGAATGAAAAAACTCATTCTTTTGTATGTGGATTTGTTGAGCAATATTTGTTAAGGAGACAGTCTGTCCTCAGTTGAATGGTCTTGTTACCCATGTTAAAAATCAATTGACCCTAAGTGAATGGGTTTATTTCTGGACTCTCAATTTTATTCCATTTTTCTAC
>NW_012101737.1:15657-16308 GCF_000951045.1 Mandrillus leucophaeus
AAAAAAAAAAAAAAAAAAAGCAGAATTTTAATAGACATTGCAGTGAATCTCTAGATAGCTTTGGATAGTACTGCCATCTTAAGGGTAAGTCTTCCGATTTACGAACATGGGTTGTCTTTCCATTTATTCAGGTCTTCCTTAAGGTCTTTCAGCAACGTTTCATGGTTTGCAATATACAAGTCTTTCACTTCCTTGGTTAAATTTATTCCTAGATATTTTATTCTTTTAGATGCTATTATAAATTGAATTGTCCATTAATAGTGTGTAGAAACACAATTCATTTTCATGTGTTGATTTTGCACCCTGCAAGTTGCTAAAATTGTTTATTAGCAATAGTAGTTTTTGTGACTTATTTGGGATTTTCCAAATATAGGATCATGTCATCTGCAAATACAGATAGTTTTACTTCTTCCTTTTTCAATGTGGACGGTTTTCATGACCTTTTCTTGCCCAATTGCCTGGCTAGAACTTCTAGCACAATGTTGGATAGTCGTAGTGAAAATGGACATCATGTCTTGCTCTTGATCTTAGGGGAAAGCTTTCAGTCTTTCACCACTGACTATGAGGTTAGCTGTGGGTTTCTCAGAAATGCCTTTCATTAGATTGAGAAATTCCCTTCTATCCCTATTTTTCTGAGTGTTCTTACCATGA
>NW_012101737.1:21089-23576 GCF_000951045.1 Mandrillus leucophaeus
GGCTGAGGCAGGAGAATTGCTTGAACCCAGGAGGCGGAGGTTGCAGTGAGCGGAGATCACGCCATTGCACTCCAACCTGGGCAACAAGAGGGCAACTCCATCTCAAAAAAAAAAAAAAAAAGAGTAAGTTTAATTTCCACATAGTTGTGACTTTTTCAGTTTTCTTTCTGTGATTCATTCTTACTTTTGTTCCATTGTATTCATAAAAGATGTGTTGTATGATAATTCAGTCTTTTAAAATGTATTAAGACTTCTTTTGTGGCCTAACAGATGGTCTACACTGGAGAATGATCTACATGCACTTGAGAAAAATGTGTATATGCATACACATATGTTTCTATACATAACATAAAATTGACCATTTTAACCATTTATTTATTTATTTATTTATTTTTTGAGACAGAGTTTCACTCTTGTTGCCCAGGCTGGAGTGCAGTGGTGCAATCTCGGCTCACTGCAAGCTCTGCCTCCCGAGTTCAAGCTACTCTCCTATCTCAGCCTCTCAAGTAGCGGGGATTATAGGGGTGCACCACCACACTCGGCTAATGTTCTGTATTTAGTAGAGACGGGGTTTCACCGTGTTGGTCAGGCTGGTCTTGAACTCCCAACCTCATGTGAGTCACCTGCCTTGGCCTCCCAAAGTGCTGGGATTACAGGTGTGAGCCACTGCGCCCAACAATTTTAACCATTTTTAAGTGTACAATTTAGTGGCATTACAATGTTATCCAACCATCACTATCCATTTCCAGAACTTTTTCATCATCTCAAACAGAAACTCTGTACCCATTAAAAAATAACTCCCTGTTGTCCCCCCCTTTGTCCCTGGTAACCTGTATTATACTTTGTCTTTATGAATTTGCTTTTTAGTGGTACCCGAAGCTATGCCCTGGTGCTTCCTGGGGAGGGGGACAGGGCTGTTCCACACAGACAGAACAGCCCGCCACAGCACTGTTGTGAGCTCCACGTATAAACCAGGCTTGTGGAACCTATTATCACCGCTCCCATCTCAGGCTTAGGGTTTCTTTAAGTTGTGATCAAAAAAGGGAGAAAATAGAATTTGGGAGTAGAGAACTTCTTGGGGAATTAATGTCATGAGAAGATAGCTGCCATCATCGCCAGGCTCACCTCATGCCTCCTGTCACTTTATGATCTGGCCTGCAACGCCTCACTCATAGTCAGTCTCTTATTCTAGGACCCACCTCCCAAGACAGACCTTGATAATAACCGTCAAGAAGGCTTTTCAGCATTTTTATTGATTTATTTGTTTGTTTATTACAGACAGGGTCTCACTATGTTGCCCAGGCTGGTCTCAAACTCCTGGTCTCAAACAATTCTCCCACCTGTGCTCCCAAAATGCTGGGATTACAGGCGTGAGTCACCAAGTCCAGCCCCAGCATTCATGTTTAAGATTTATCATGCCAGGCAATGTACTAAACACTTCGCAGTCACCACCACAATATCTCATGGGATCTTCCTGACACGTCTTAGAGAAAGGCATTATCATCCCATCCTACAGATAAAGAGACTAAAGGTCAGAGAGGTTGATCACTGCCCCAGGACACTTGTTAAACAGATGCACCTTTTGGAAACCATCTCTAGAACAGCCCTGATGCTCAGGCAGAAAGCATCACAAGGAAGTACTCTATCTAGCTAGCAGTCTTCTCTCTCTTGGCTGTCTTGTTGCCAAACTCTGGCCCTCACGCGACCCCAGCCCTGCCTCTTCTTCCATGAGGAAGACCTCTTACCATTACACATCCCCTTTCGCTGCCCCTGGCTCTGCCCGCAGTCCCCCTCCCTGGTCACACCAGAAAGCAGTCTTTGCACAGCCTGAGCCCAGCCTGACTCTTCACTAGTGACAACTGAATCCTCAAGTATCTTCAAGTTTGTCTCTGTCCCAAGAGAAGCAGGGCAGGGCTGAGAAAGGATGATGACAGAGTTTGGGTCCTTGGGAGGGAACCGCAGACTTCACCGGCAGGGAGAGGACTTTGCACCCAGAGAGGGAAGCCTGGGACTTGGTCCTAGACCATGGCCCACGGCAAGGGGTCAGCACAGCTGGTGGAGCTACAAGCCTGCGTGGTGCTGTTGGAGGACCAGGTAGTCTGCAGTCAGGGTCCTAGGGCCTTAAGGTGGCCCAGGGAAGGATTCAGTAACACTGGGAAGTCAGATGGGAGGGCAGGTGGAGTGCGCATGGCCTGTCCACAGGCTCTGCTGGTCCTCAGGATGGAGCTTACAGGTAGAGGACATAGGTGACTGAAAGTGCACAGGACCTGCCAGGAGCCTTGGAGTTGGGCAGTGTCCTGGGCCAACAGCTTGGAGTAGAAACTGAAACCAGCACAAATTCTCACATCTGGACCCTGAGGTCGGAAATGGGTAGGAAGAGATGGAGGTAGGGGCTGAGATGGGAGCCGCTGGACCTTACGACTCACCGGCCTCCTTTCCCAGGCAGCTGAGTTTTAAATTTTATTTAACAAATATTTATTTAAGATT
>NW_012101737.1:24961-32925 GCF_000951045.1 Mandrillus leucophaeus
TGGCTCCTGGCACAGCCCAAATGTGCCTTCAGCCTTCATATTAGGATGAGGCTGGTGAGAAAAGATGCTGGGCATAGCAGCAGCAGATCTGGTCAGGAGGGCAGTGACTAAGGACCAGCATTTCCTAGTGGATGAGGGTCCCCAGCTCCAACGGGAAGCGGAGCTCCTAAACGATTGGATTGTTTTCCTTTCCTGGCACTTCCAAGAAGCCCAAGGCTACCTTTCTTTCCAGGGTCCCCACAGAGTGTGAGGTGTCTGGGGGAGAGAGTAGAGCTTGCAGGCTAAGCACAGATCAGGTCACGCCCTCACAGGATGAGTGGAGAGCCTGGAAGATGGCGAGCAGTCAAGAAGCCAAAATCAGAAAGCCTGGAGGGGAAACAGAGCAGGGCAGGTGCTCAGGAGCCACCTGGAGATGTCACGGTCTGCTCTGCCATCCGCCCTTCTCAGGGAACCTGCAGCTACAGGGCCATGCATTGAACCACAGGACTCAGGTCTGGAGGGCCTCCGGTCTGTACCCTTGGTTTCAGGAAGGCTCATTAAGTCCAGCAGCTCAAGGAAAGGGAATTACATCACACTTATGAACACTCAGAGGTGGAGACATTGAGGTGCCTCTCAAAAGCTGCCTACCTACCACAGTCCACTCTCTCTGGGCCCCAAAGACTCAGAACCCCCTCACATGCAAAATGCATTAACTCCTTCCCAAAGTCCCCTAAATTCTCCTTCCATTTCGGCATCAGCTCAAAGTCCAGTTCCGCATCATCATCTCAATCAGGTCCAGGTGTGATGGAGGCTCCTGGGGTGTAGCTCCAACTTTCAAGTGTGTTTCCTCTCCATCTGTGGATTCATGAAACCAAAGAGACCAGATGTGTGCCCCGCATCAATCCACCTGACATGCAGTGGTGGGACAGACATGGATCACTGTGGTAGAGATTCCTGCTCAAAAATTGGGAAAATGAGAGGCAAGAAAACCACTGGTCCACAGAAATTCTCAAATCCAGCTGATTAAAATGTTGGGAGTTCCTTGATGAGGTTTCAAGACCTAGCAATAATTCTCCATGACTTTTGCCTGCATCTTTTAGGCTCTTGGCTGAGCCTCTGAGCCATCTCTCCTTTATCATGAAAGGTAAAAATCCTTTGCACCTGCTTGGTTTTCTCAGCCTGTTTCCTCCCAGTAAAATGTTGGAGGTCCAAAAGACTTCTTTCTTTTTGTGCATCTTAGTCCCTTTCAGCCCAAGCTGGCAGTATTTCTGCTTATATAATTTTCTCAAAAACTTTGTGCATCTTCTGTGAATCTCACCAGAGTTCACTCTGTTTTTCAAAAGTCTTGGGCGTCTGCTGGTGGCCAATGCTCTTAAACTTTCTGGAGGACCTATTGTTTTACTGGAAAGGAGCGGGAAGGGACACCCTAATTCTCCTGAAAGAGCCCCGTGTGTGACTAATACTCTGATTCTTTGGTCTATCTGAAGTCTTAATGAAAGGTGGTAGGTCACACCTTTGCCTTTATTTTATTGCCAGACCATGTTTTCCTGACAGTGCTCAGAAGTAATAATTTTCTTCTTTTTAGAAATGGGGTCTCACTCTGTTGCCTAGGCTAGAATGCAGTGGCACAATCTTGGCTCACTGCAGCCTCAACCTCTCAGGCTCAAGTGAGCCTTCCACCTTAGCCTCCGTAGTAGCTGGGACTACAGGTGTGCACCATCATATCCAGCTAATTTTTAAAAATTTTTGTAGCGATAGGGGTCTCACTATGTTGCCAAGGCTGGTCTTGAACCTCTGGACTCAAGCAACCCTCGTGCCTCAGCCTCCCAAATTGTAGGGATTATAGGCGTGAGTCACTGCATGCAGCCAAGAAGCCATTTCTTAACTTTCATATACTTTGGCATCTAGAGAGACTGCAAACTTTCAAAATCATAAAGTCCTGGCTCCTTTTTTGTTTAATAGTTTTAATAGTCCTTCCTTTGATTTCTCTTTCTCCTCTTGCAATTTACTATAGGCAGCAAGAAGAAACCAGGAGGCATCTTCAATACTTCACTTGAATCTTCTTAACTAGATCACCTAGTTCATTAGCCACATATTCTGGCTTCCACGTGATTTCAGACTGACATGTCACTAAGCTTTCTATCACTATACAATAAGCACACACCCATCCTTCCTCTAGTTTCTAATAGTATTTTCCTCATTTCCTTTTTAGCCCCCATTGGCAGCCTCCTCAAAGTCATGATGTTTACTAACAAAGTGTTCAAGGCAATTTAGGCTTTTTCTAATATGCTCCTCAAAATCTTCCCAGTCTCTGCACACCAAGGGTTCCAAAGCTGCTCCCACACTTTTAGGTGTTTGTTAGCAGCAGCCCCCCATTTCCAGTTACCAAAATCTGTATTTGTTATCAATGGAGGCACAACAAATTACCCCAAAACGTAACGACTTATAACAACAACACTTATTACCTCATAGTTTCTGTAGTTTCATAGTTTCTATGGCATGCAGATTGCATGGCTTGCTACAATCAAGGTGTTGGCTGGGGCTGTGGTCTCATCTGAAAGCTTGATAAGGAAGGCTCCAGTTCCATGCTTACTCACATTATTGTTGACAGGATTCAGTCCCTCAAGTGTTGTTGGATCAAAGACCTCAGTTCATTGCTTGTTGTAGGCTAGCAGCCACCCTCAGTTTATTGTCATGTGGGTCTCTCCATCAGACAACTCACAGCATGGCAGCTTGCTTCATCACAGCAAGCCAGTAAGATGAGCCAGAAAAAGAGAGTTTGGGCACCACAGAATTCACACTCTTTTGTAACCTAAGCTAGGAAAGGGCATCCCATCAATTTACCATATTCTATTTGTTAGAATCAAGTGATTGGGTCTCTCCTATGTTCAATGGGAGGGGATTACATGAGAATGTGAATACCAGGAGGTGGAGATTGTTTGGAGTCAGTTCAGAAGCTGCCTACTACATAAGCCTTTTTGAAACTCTCCCCTCCTATGGATTTGAAAACACCACACTTGCCAAGTCTTACCCCTTCTCAGCCTTCAGAGATATTGGTGGACCTCAGCTGTCTTCTCATACCACACCTTCTTGCTAGCTGAACTTAATTCCATTGCTACTAGTGACTCTGGGATTCACACCATTAGAAGTACTCAGAGGTATTAAGCTGGCTAGAAGACAAGGCAAGATCTCCTAAAAGGTACAAGGAGTAATATAGTGAATAACCATGTCCTCATCACCAGTTTAAGAAATAAAACAAACAATACCAGTTCAGTCCCTGGGCCTGCCTTTCTATTTATATTTTATATTTTCAGCCTCCTCTTCAGAGGCAACTGCTGTCCTGAGTTTGGTGTTTCTTGCTATTATGCATTTCTTCATATTCTTACTACATTTGTATGCATTCTTAAGTCATATTTATTATTGTTTTGTATGGTTTAAACTTTCTGCAAACATAGTCATATTATATGTATTTCTCTGCTTTGTGTTTACTTTTATTATGTATGTGAGACTTACCCACATTAATACTTGTGTGTCTGGTTTATTCCTTTCCATTGCTGCATAGTATTCCATTGCATAAACATACCACAATTATGCTCTTAATGAACATTTAGTCTGCTCTTATAAACAATGCACAATGAATATTCTGTCTCTATTAGCCATATGTGGAAGAGTTTCTGTAGAGTATAGGCTAGAAATAAAATGTAGGATATGTGCATTTGCAAATTTTCTAGATAATAATAACTAGTTCTCCAAAGTTATTGTCTTGAATTTATTCTCCTACCAGCAATGTGTAAGGGTTCAATTTACTCCCTGTTCTTAACATTTGAAGTGTCAGGCATTGAAATATTTGTTATATGGTGGATGTACAATAGAATGTCATTCCACTACCAGCAGTGTGGTAGACAAGATATTCTTAAGGCATCTCCTATGAAAATGAAAAGAAATAAGAAAGAGAGAAGAGGAAAGGAAGGAAAAATTGAAGGAAGGAAGGAAGGAAGGAAGGAGGGAGAGAGGGAGGGAGGGAAGGAAGGAAATCGTAGATCTTGCCTACACCATTATTTGTATTGCTTTGCTGGGTTTGTGAGAAATGGAGAGAAATTTTCAAGAGGGAAAAGTCTTGAGAGGCAGAGGTGCCCGGACAGTAAATGCTACCTGCAGTCTTGTAGTCAAGAGATTGATCCTTGGGCCAGTAGCAAAGGGCTGGAATGGGAACTTGGCCTGAGACCTGATGAGAGGAGATAGGAACAAAGAGGGTTAAAGTGACCCTGGGAGAGTGGCTCTCTGGCATGCAACAAAAGAAAATGCAAATTATATTTGGAGGAAACCATCCCCAAAGTAAGCTCTAGGGATTCCTCTCAGATTTAGATAAACCAAATATGAACTCACAATTCATTATCACCAAAGAAACAAAGCTAGAAACACAAAAATATGAAAGCAACAAGGGACTGTCAGTAGCAAGACAGATTTTAAAACAAACTAAGGGTTTAGAAATTAAAAATATAATTGTTGAAATAAAAACTCAATAGACCAATCTCCCTCATGAATATAGATGTGCAAAACTTTAACAAGTATTAGCAAATAAAGTTTGGCAATATATAAAAAGAATTATACCTCATGACTAAGCAGGGTTCCAGGGATGGAGGCCGGTTCAATATTTGAACATCAATCAATATAATTTACCATATTAATAGGCTAAAGAAAAATACCTACGAGATTATATCAATTGATGCAAAAAAAAGTATTGGACAAAATTCAATACCTTAAATGATTCATGTTCATTATTAAACAAATGACTCCAGAAAAATAGGAGTAGAGGGGATGAATCTCCACAGAATGATGCTGAGGAAAAGTCAATCCAAAAGGTTACGTACTGTATGATTCCATTTATATAACATTCTTAAAATGACAGAATTATAGAAATGGGGAATGGCGAATAGATTAATGGTTGCCAGAAATGGGTGGGGTGGGAGAAAAGTAGGGGTGGGTATAAAAGGGCAGCATGAGGGATTCTTGGGTGAGCAAATGTTCCATGAGATTCCATAAGGGTGATGGAAATATTCTGTATCTTGATTGCATAATTGTCAATGTCCTGGTTATGATACTGTTCTGTAGTTTTGCCAGACGTTACCATTGGCAGAGACTGGATAGAGTACGTGGGATTTTTCTATGTTATTTCTCAAAACCGCATGTGAATCTACAATTCTCTCAGAATTAAAAGTGAAAAAAAACTACTCCATGGAAGAGTTAGAGAGAAGAGTATATAAAGATGACGAGAGCATGTATCCAAAATGGAAAGAGAGAGACCAAGGAGATAGAAAATAAGAGACCGGGTGCGGTGCCTCATGCCAGTAATCCCAGCACTTTGGGAGGCCGAGGCGGGAGGATCACGAGGTCAGGAGATCCAGACCTTTCTGGTTAACACGGTGAAACTCCGTCTCTACTAAAAATACAAAAACAGGTCGGGCGCGGTGGCTCACGCCTGTAATCCCAGCACTTTGGGAGGCCGAAGCAGGCGGATCACGAGGTCAGGAGACAGAGACCATCCTGGCTAACACGATGAAACTCCGTCTCTACTAAAAATACAAAAAATTAGCCGGGCGAGGTGGCCGCGCCTGCAGTCCCAGCTACTCGGGAGGCTGAGGCAGGAGAATGGCGTGAACCCGGGAGGCGGAGCTTGCAGTGAGCGGAGATCAGGCCACAGTGCTCCAGTCTGGGCGACAGAGCGAGAATCTGCCTCAAAAAAAAAAAAAAAAGGCACAGGAAAAACTCACATCACCTGTAAAGAAGCTACAATTAGATCTGCCGTCAATTTCTCATAGCAATTATACAAGCTAGAACACAGTGAAATTATATATGCATACACACACACATAAAATAGGAAGATTGCTGCTATCTTTTTGAAATAGACTTTATTTTTCAGAAGAGTTTTAGCTTCACAGCAAAATTGAATGGAAAGTACAGAGACTTCTCATATAATCCCTGTCCCTGCCAACCTTCCCAACTAGGAATATTCTACACTGGAGTGGTGCATTTATTAAAACTGATGAACCTATATGGACACAGTTATCACTCAAAGTCTATAGTTTAGTCATTATAGTCATTAGGGTTCACCCGTGGTGTTGCACGTTCTGTGAGTTTTGAAAAACGAATAATGAACTGTATCTATCACTATAGGATCATGCAGAATAATTCTATTGCCCTACAAATCCTCTGTGATCTACCCACTCATCCCTTTCTCCCCCCAACCCCTAGCAAGCACTGATCTTTTTACTATCTTTTTTTCTTTGTTTTTTACTGTTTCACTTTTCCCAGAATGTCATATACTTTGAATCATACTGTATGCATCCTTTTCAAATTGGCTTCTTTCACTTAGTAATACGCATTTAAGTTTCTTCCATATCTTTTCATGACTTGATTTCTTTTTAGCTCTGAATAATAATCCATTGTCTGAGTGTACCAGGGTTTGTTTATCCATTCACCTACTGAAGGGCATCTTGGTTGCTTCCAGGTTTTGGCACTCATGAATAATGTTGCTCTGTGCATCCATGTGCAGGTTTTTTGTGCACGTAAGTTTTCCATTCATTTGGATAAATATCAAGAAGCATGATTGCTAGGTTGATATGTTTTTTAAATTGTTTTAAATATTTAATTTACATACCATGTGATTCTCCCATTTAGAGTGTACAGTTGAGTGTTTTTAATGTATTAACTATCACCACAATCAATTTTAAGACATTTTCATCCACCCTTAAAGGCACCCCGTATCCATTACTGTCACTCCCCTATTCTCCCGCTCCTCTCACCCCAGCCCCTGGCAACCACTAATCTGCTTTCTGTCTCTATAGATTTGCCTATTCTGAACATTTCATATAAATAGAATCATACAATACACAGTCTTTCCTGACTGGCTTATTTTGCTTAGTATAATGTCTTCAAGGTTCATCCTATTGTTGCATGTATCAATACTTCATTTCCTTTTATTGCTGAATAATATTTGATTGTATGGATATGCCACATCTTATTTATCCACTTATCCATTGATGGACATGTAATATAAAGCTGTCACTTGTTGCCTCAATGACTCCCTGAGTGTTAGCACCCGCCCTGCTTGTTTTTTTTGTTTGTTTTTTTGTTTTTATTTGACTTTAAGTTCTGGGATACAAGTGCAGAACATGCAGGTTTGTTACATAGGTATATATGTGCCATGGTGGTTTACTGCACCTGTCAACCCATCATAGGTTTAAGCCTTGCGTGCATTAGGTATGTGTCCTAATGTTCTCCCTCCCCTTGCCCCTCACCCCCGACAGGCCCCGTGTGATATTCCCCTCCCTGTGTCCATGTGTTCTCATTGTTCAACTCTCACTTATGAATGAGAAGATGTGGTGTTTGGTTTTCTGTACCTGTGTTAGTTTTCTGAGAAGGATGGTTTCCGGCTTCTTTCTCCCTGCCCCAGCCCAGCCTCCCGTATAGCTGGGATTAGAGGCGCCTGCCATCACACTTGGCTAATTTTTGTATTTTTAGTACAGATGGGGTTTCACCATGTTGGCCAGGTTGGTCTCAAACTCCTGACCTCAAGTGATCTGCCCACGTCCGCCTCTTAAAGTGCTGGGAGAACAGGCAGGAGCCACCTCGCCCAGCCGAAAATACAATTAATCTTTTTTTTTCTTTTAATTTATAGAAAGTGTATCCTCCAATTCAGCCATGGTATATGGCACTTATGCTACCACTGTGCTTACCCATAGCTGTGCTAGGTACAACTGATATCAGAGTCACTCTGGATCAGCCTGGACTTAGCCTCATATTCCTTCTCAACACAGAATTCCAGGCATCCACTCTCAGTCAATTAAAGTTGGCACAAGACGGACATGTTTTCTTAATAATTGAGTGTTTTAAAGAAATATGTCACTCAGGTGTGGTGGCTCACACCTGTAATCCCAGCACTTTGGAGGCTGAGGCAGGAGAATCGCTTGAGCCCAGGAGTTCAA
>NW_012101737.1:33090-33546 GCF_000951045.1 Mandrillus leucophaeus
AAAAAAAAAAAAAAAGAAATTATTGTATGGATTCATTTATGTACATGTTATTATAGGGAGACAATTGTGGTCTCTCTCCCAACTTTTGCTCTGTAAAAGTATAAAAGGTTAATTGTGCTTCATTTATACTTTTTTTTTTCCCCTTTTTTTTTTGAGACGGAGTCTCGCGCTCTTGCCCGGGCTGGAGTGCAGTGGCGTGATCTCAGCTCACTGCAAGCTCCGCCTCTTGGGTTCACGCCATTCTCCTGCTTCAGCCTCCCCAATAGCTGGGACTACAGGCGCCCGCCACCTCGCCCGGCTAATTTTTTGTATTTTTAGTAGATGCGGGTTTCACCGTGTTAGCCAGGATGGTCTCGATCTCCTGACCTCGTGATCCGCCCCCCTTGGCCTCCCAAAGTGATGGGATTACAGGCTTAAGCCACCGCGCCCGGACTTTTTTTTTTTTTTTTTTTTTTT
>NW_012101737.1:33596-34413 GCF_000951045.1 Mandrillus leucophaeus
GATGGAGTCTCGCTCTGTCGCCCAGGCTGGAGTGCATTGGCACGATCTTGGCTCACTGCAACCTCCACCTCCCGGGTTCAAGCGATTCTCCTGCCTCAGCTTTCCGAGTAGCTGGGACTACAGGCGCCCGCCACCATACCTGGCTAATTTTTGTATTTTTAGTAGAGACGGGGTTTCGCCGTATTGGCCGAGGTGGTCTCCAACTCCTGACCTCAAGTGATCTGCCCGCCTTGGCCTCCCAAAGTGCTAGGATTACAGGTGTGAACCACCAACACCTGGCCCATTTATACTTAAGGCTGATTCTCAACTGATTTGGGTCAGTTGCTTCGCCTTTCCCCATCTCTGACATAATTCCTAGTTTGTCCTTTGGCTTTCCTCTATGTACAAAGGTACCAGGCTGCTTGCAGGTTTTCCAGGGAAGGATTCCCATAAACACTCACAACGATTTTATTAGGGAGAAGCAATGATGGGAAGATAGAATGTAGAGTTTTTAAATTTAAAAATCAGTATGTAGAGCTGGGCACGGTGTTGTGTGCCTATTAGCCCAGTCACTGGGGAGGCTGAGGCAGGAGAAGCCGTTGAGCCCAAGAGTTCAAGACTAGCCTGGGCAACACAGCGAGACCCTCATCTCAAAAAAATAAAATAAAGTATTGCAATATTTATTATATAGGTAATTTTTTTTTGACTTAAGTACTACCCTCATCAAAAGAAGATTTGTTTGATTAGATCCCCACACAGGCTGGCCACTTCCTCATTTCTACTTTTTCTTTTCTTTTTGAGATGGAGTTTTGCTTTTGTTGCCCAGGCTGGAGTGCAA
>NW_012101737.1:34463-34772 GCF_000951045.1 Mandrillus leucophaeus
TATGGCTCAATAATATGCCGTTGTAGGAATATAACACATTTCATTTCTCTGTTTATCACTTTTTGTTTATTTATTTATTTATTTATTTTTGAGACGGAGTCTACCTGCCTCAGCCTCCCAAGTCGCTGGGATTACAGTCACGTACCACAATGTCCTGCTAACTTTTGTATTTTTAGTAGAAATGGGGTTTCACTATGTTGGCCAGGCTGGTCTCGAACTCCTGACCTCAAGCGATCCTCCCGCCTTGGCCTCCCAAAGTGTTGGGATTGTAAGTGTGAGCCAGCATGCCCAGCTGTCTCCACTTTTTGG
>NW_012101737.1:34822-35176 GCF_000951045.1 Mandrillus leucophaeus
ACCAGGTCAAGAGTTCAAGACCAGCCTGGCCAATATGGTGAAATCCGCATCTCTACTAAAAATACAAAAACTGGCTGGGTGTGGTGATGTGCCCCCTGTAGTCCCAGCTACTCGGTAGGCTGAGGCAGAAGAATCTCTTGAACCCAGGAAGCAGAGGTTGCAGTGAGCCAAGATGGTGCCACTGCACTCCAGCCTAGGCAACAGAGCGAGACTCCATCTCAAGAAAAAAAAAAAAATAATCACACTGTACCCCATAAATAAGTGCAATTATTATGTGTCAAAAAAAAAAAAGAACTAATAAACAAGTATAGCAATGTTGTAGGGTACAAGATCAATAAACAAAAACCAATCATA
>NW_012101737.1:36332-43067 GCF_000951045.1 Mandrillus leucophaeus
TTCTGTTTGGCAACTGGGGTGAAGGGATTGCTTTCTCCCTGCTGGGATTTCCCCCAGCCCCTCCGGTCAAGCAGGAAGGGAGCAGCCTATTTCACTGCAGGCCCAGAAGAAGTGCATGCATGGACCATCCTTGAACTCCTGGGTGCAAGGGATCCCTCTGCCTCAGCTTCCCAAGCAGTTAGGACTACAGGTGTGTGTGCCACCGTGCCCAGGTAAGTTTTTTTATTTCTGGGGGTTGGGGGAGCTGTCTCGCTATGTTGCCCTGGCTGGTCCTAAACTCCTGGGCTCAAGGAATCTTTCCACTCAGCCTCCCCTGTGGCTGGATTACAGGCTTGAGCCACTATGGCCAGCTCTCCTGTAATACTTTCAAATCATCTCTAGATTAAGCCTGGCTAATTTTTGTTTGTTATGTTTTTGTTGTTGTTGTTGTTGCTGTTGTTTTGTAGAGATGAGATTTCCCCATGTTGTCCAGGCTGGTCTGGAACTCCTGGGCTCAGGCCTCCCAAAGTGTTGGGATTATAGGCATGAGTCACTGTACCCAGCCTAGTAGTAGCATTTTAAGTAAATATGCTTTTGGCCAGGGATGGCGGCTCACACCTATAATCATAGCACTTTGGGAGGCTGAGGCAAGAGGACTGCTTGGGCCTGGGAGGTTGAGGCTGCAGTAAGCTGTGATCTCACCACTGAACTCCAGCTGGGTGACAGAGCAAGACACTGTCTCAAAAACTGTATATATAGATATATATACACACACACACATATATATATACGCTTTAGATTTTCATATTTTCTCTAGCACTGCAGACTACTAGTCATAGTCATTTAATGGAAATGAACTCCTATTATTGCTTATTGAGTTATGAATTAAAATGAGTAAGTTACAAAAACATACTAATTATTGATATTTTATGTACATCAGCAATATTTGAACTTTCTCCCACCTGAGTGGAAGGCAAGCTAAATTTGGAAGCACTCTTGGGTTTTTTTGTAGTTTTTAATGTTTTTATTTTGATTTAGCATTTTTATTGCTTATATTTCTTTTTTATGTTTTAATCTGTTAGTCAAAGATTTTTTAAATTCCTAGCCTGATGGAAAGTAGTTATTTAAAAGCTTGGCAAAATAATTTTAATACTGTCTAATCAACAAGTTTATGAAATCTTTGTGTTTTTTTTTTTTTGAGACAAGGTCTTGCTCTGTCACCCAGGTTGGAGTACAGTGGTGCAACCATGGCTTACTGCAGCCTTGAGCACCAGGCCCAAGCTAAGCCTCCAGAGTAGCTGCGACTACAAGCAGGCAGCGCCACGCCAGGCTGATTTTTTTTAGTAGGGACAGGGTCTTGCTATGTTGCCCAGGCTAGTCTCAAACTCGTGAGCTCACACAACCCTCCTGCCTCGGCCTCCCAAAATGCTGGGATTACAGGTGTGAGCCACTGTGCCCAGCCTGAAGTCTTTATTTTAATTGATACACCTAAAGTTACTTTTATGATGTGTAATTTTATTGACTTATTTATTTATTTATTTATTTAGAGACCGAGTCTTGCTCTGTCGCCCAGGCTGGAGTGCAGTGGTGCCATCTCGGCTCACTGCAACCTTCGCCTCCTGGGTTCAATCGATTCTCCTGCCTCACCCTCCTGAAAAGCTGGGATTACAGGCGTGGGCCACCAAGCCTGGGTAATTTTTCGTTTTTAGTAGAGATGGGGTTTAACCATGTTGGCCAGGCTGCTCTCAAACTCCTGATCTCAAGTGATCCGCCTGCCTTGGCCTCCCAAAGTGCTGGAATTACAGGTATTAGCCACCGCATCCAACCTTATGATGCATAATTTTAGAGATTTTTTTTTAGACAAATATGGAACTCATGTATTAAATAGTTTGATGAAAACTCAGACTCTATCTGAATATGATATCTCTTTATATTTTTTACTTTTATTCTTGTTATACATGTTTATTATAAAAATATTCAAATTAGTAGGGAACTTTTAAAAACGTAAAATTATCTTGTTCATCCTAAATTCCATTTTTCAGTAGTAACTAGTGTGAACACTTTTTGGGAGTACGGAGGGGACGAGGTCTCACTCTGTCACCCAAGCTGGAATGCAGTGGCATGGTCTTGGCTCACTGCAGCCTCCGCCTCCTGGGTTCAAGAGATTCTTGTGCCTCAGCCTCCCAAGTAGCTGGGACTACAGGCGTGTGCCACCATGCCTGGCTAATTTTTTTGTTGTTGTTGTGTTTTTTGTACAGACAGGGCAACAGAGCAAGACCCTGTCTCTTTAAACAAACAAACAAAGAAAACTGTGTTGCCCAGGCTGGAGTGTAGTAGCTATTTACGGTATTCACAATCACAATCATGGCACGCTACGGGCTGGAACTCCTAGGCTCAAATGATCCTCCTCTTCAGACTCCCAAATAGTTGGAACTACAAGCCCTCATTAGCATATCTGATTTTTTTTTTTTTTTTTTTTGAGATGGAATCTCACTCTGTCACCCAGGCTGGAGTGCAGTGGTGTGATCACTGCAACTTCTGCCTCCTGGGTTCAAATAATTCTCCTGCCTCAGCATCTCCAGTAGCTAGGATTATAGGCATGTGCCATCACACCTGGCTAATTTTTGTGTTTTTAGTAGAGATGGGGTTTCACCAGGTTGGCCAGGCTGGCTGGTCTCGAACTCCTGACCTCATGATCTGCCTGTCTTGGCCTCCCAAAGTGCTGGAATTACAGGCATGAGCCCCGCGCCCAGTCACGCCTGAGTTTTTAAAAAGACCTGGGTGTTTATCTGGGATGTGAGCCCCTGTTTCCTTTTACTGTTTTTAACGTGACTGCTAAAAATTTTAAACTACACATATGGCTCACGTTGTATTTCCACTGGACCTCGCTGCTCTGAACTAACAGATGAGAACCATAACACGGGCTTTAAAAATTATGTAATATGGCCCGGCACAGTGGCTCAAGTCTGTAAACCCTGGACTTTAGGGGAACTTGGCTGGGCACTGTGGCTCATGCCTGTAATCCCAGCACTTTGGAAGGCCAAGTCAGGGCAATCACTTGAGGTCAGGAGTTCGAAACCAGCCTGGCCAACATAGTGAAACCCTGCCTCTACTAAAAATGCAAAACAATTAGCCGGGCCTGGTGGTGGACCCCTGTAATCCCAGCTACTTGGGAGGCTGAGACAGGAGAATCACTTGAACCCAGGAGGTGGAAATTGCAGAGAGCCGAGATTCTGCCACTGCACTCCAGCCTGGGCAACAGAGCAAGACTCCATCTCAAAATATAGATAGATAGATAGATAGATAGATAGATAGATAGATAGATAGATAGATCGATCGATAGATTAGATAGATAGATAGATAGATAGATAGATAGATAGATAGATAGATAGATAGATAGATAAAAAGGGGAACTTGGAATGGGAGCCATGCGGGAGTAGTGCTGGGTATGAGGCCTGTGTATCTTGTTGCAGGGCTATCTTGAGTCATGGTCCACCCACGTGGGCTGCTGTCATCTCATCAATGGCCAGGTTGTAGATTAACTGCCTTAAGGTCATCTCTGGAATTTAGCAGTTGGGTCTTCATGCCTGATGTGTTCCAATATTAGCCCCTGGAATTTCTAAATAAGTGCATAATTACATAAGCAAGCACTGCCACAAGAGTATCTATCTGGTGGGAAGGGAGAGAAACAGAGAACTTTATTTATTTATTTATTTTCGAGACCGAGTTTCACTCTGCTGCCCAGGCTGGAGTGCAGTAGCATGATCTCTGCTCACTGCAACCTCCACCTCCTGGGTTCAAGCGATTCTCCTGCCTCAACCTCCCGAGTAGCTGGGATTACAGGCTTGCACCACCACACCTGGCTAATCTTTGTATATTTAGTAGAGATGGCGTTTCACCATCTTGGCCAGGCTGGTCTCGAACTCCTGGCCTCAAGTGATCCATCTGCCTCAGTCTCCCAAAGTGCTGGGATTATAGGCATGAGCCACCAGGCCCAGGCAACAAACAATCTAAATTCTTTTGCAAGCAAAGATATTCACAGGTTGCTTATAGTACTCATATGCTATACCTTCCTTTTTGGCAATAGAATCATGGATTATTATGGCAACACTGTATAAAAGCTACAATCAAAATTCTGTCTTTGGATCTTTAAAACACTTCTTAAAAATAGCAGGAGTATTTTCTATATATAAAAAGAAATCTTATCAACTAAAATGTTATTAGTATCCTTTCAAAAGCCAGTATCAATCTTGGCAATCTTGTATTTTAACACATTTTTATTGCATTTCAGGAAAAAAAAAAGTTACAAAGAATTCAATCCCTCAATTTATTTGAAAACAATTTAAACTATTCGTCATTAAGAGGAAGAAGATCAGATGGGCCCAAAGCGCAGTTGTTGAAAATGAGCATTTTTTTGTCATCAGTTCAGTCTCATTACTGTTCCGTTGCAGTTATCTGACAATTTCTGCAAAATGACTCTTAATACTTGTTTTGTAAATGTGTCCCAAATTAGTCATACCAGCTGAGATGCCAATAATTTGCAAATGAGCCTCACTGTTGCTCAAAATTAAGAAACCATTCACAGTCACACCAAGTAAAACATCTAGTTTTATAGCTCTAGTATTTTCCTTAAAATACTTCACAGATAGAAACAAAACTTTCTTCTTCCCTGTCTCTCCCTTTCTTTCCTCTTACTCAATCAAATCTGACTTAATCGTTAAACACGAAGTTTTGCAACCATTTTTTTTCTTTCTTTTTCTTTTTTTTGAGACGGAGTCTCGCTCTGTTGCCCAGGCTGGAGTGCAGTGGCCCGATCTCAGCTCACTGCAAGCTCCGCCTCCCGAGTTCATGCCATTCTCCTGCCTCAGCCTCCCAAGTAGCTAGGACTACAGGTGCCCGCCGCCACGCCCAGCTAATTTTTTGCATTTTTAGTAGAGATGGGGTTTCACCATGTTGGCCAGGCCGGTCGCATCTCCTGACCTCGTAATCTGCCCGCCTCGACCTCCCAAAGTGCTGGGATTACAGGCGTGAGCCACCAAGCCCGACCTTTCTTTTCTTGTCTTCTTCTTTTTTTTTTTTTCTTTTTTGAGACAGTCTTGAGTTGTCGCCTAGGCTGGAGTGCAGTGGCGGGATCTCAGCTCACTGCAACCTCTGCCTTCTGGGTTCAAGCGATTCTCCTGCCTCGGCCTCCCAAGTAGCTGGGACTACAGGTGCCTGCCACCATGTCCGGCTAATTTTTGTATTTTTAGTAGAGAAGGGGTTTCACCATATCAGCCAGGCTCCAACTCCTGACCTTGTGATCCGCCCACCTCGGCCTCCCAAAGTGCCGGGATTACAGGCGTGAGCCACCACCTAGCTGTTTTGCGACCATTTCTAATGAAAAATCATCTGCCCTGTTAGTGCAAGAATTGTTTAAATATTTGTCTATTATGCTAATGAAGAAATGTAAAGAATGTGGAAATTAGCCCTATGGTTCCTCCCTGAAGAGCTGGTATTTGTTTGTATTTTATGTTCTATTATGCGATTGTAGCTGCTCTGACCACTGGTTCCATTTTAACACTGTCATCTTTTATACAGGCTTTTCACACTGTAGATCAAGAAGCTACAAAGCTGGTAACAAACTGATATTTCTTTAATTGACTATGTTAAGTATGTTAATTATCCACCACAAGAAATATTAATTTCACTTGTGACATCAGTTGTGGCAAATGTAATGTCTCTATAAAAATTGATGTTGAATTTGAATAGGTAATAATGCACATGATATATAGTCATATAAAAAAGAGTATACAATAGAAAGTTTCCACCTCCCATCTTTGTCACCCAGTCATCTAATTCCCCTTCCTAAAAACACTTACCAGCTTCACATGTGTCATTGTTGATATTATCTGAGCATATACTAACACATTTTAAGATAGTATCGGCCGGGCGCGGTGGCTCACACCTGTAATCCCAGCACTTTGGGAGGCCGAGGCAGGAGGATCATGAGGTCAGGAGATCGAGACCATCCAGGCTAACATGGTGAAAATCCCGTCTCTACTAAAACACAAATTAGTTGGGTATGTTGGTGCGCACCTGTAGTCCCAGCTACTCAGGAAGCCGAGGCAGGAGAATCGCTTGAACCTGGGAGGTGGAGGTTGCAGTGAGCCAAGATCGTGCCACTGCACTCCAGCCTGGCAACAGAGCAAGACTCTATCTCAAGAAAATAATAATGATAAAACAAATTAATTAAATTAAATAATCTCCTTTGGCCTGGTATGGCGGTTCATGCTTGTTATCCTAGCATTTTGGGAGGCTGAGGTGGGAGGATCACTTGAGGCGAGGAGTTCAAGACCTTGAGGCGAGGAGTTCAAGACCAGCCTAGGCAACTAGTGAGACCCTGTCTCTACAAGAAATTTTTTAAAAATTAGACGGGTGTGGTGGCTTGTGCCTGCAGTCCCAGATGTCAGAGGGACTGAAGTGGGAAGATTATTTGAGCCCAGTAGTTCACAGCTGCAGTGAGCTATGATCAAGCCACTGCATTCCAGCCTGGGCAACAAAGTGAGACTCTGTATCTTAAAAAATAAATAAATAAATAAATAAATCTCACTTTTTTTTAATGCAAATATACCATACTAAATACAATTTGCTTTCACAGTTCACTGCAACCTCCTCCTCCTGAGTTCAAGCGATACCCCCACCTTAACCTCCCCAGTAGCTGGAATCATAAGCATGCACCATCATGCCCAGCTAATTTTTTTTTTTTTTTTTTTTTTT
>NW_012101737.1:47711-50681 GCF_000951045.1 Mandrillus leucophaeus
AGTTTCTAAAACTCTAGGATCTGGATTGGAACACACTGAAGACTTGGGCAAGCAGATGCTGTATATATCTTGGGATCGTTCTGTCGCCAAGTGTCTCCTTCACATCTGTCCCTTCGTTTCCATTCTCGATGCTACTGTCCTATTTCGGCTCCTCACGCTTTCTCCCACAGTGTATGGTAATGATCTTTTAATTGGTCTCTCTGGGAATTTCCCCTTTTCTGACTTCCTTGCACTGACCTTCAGATTAATGTTAATACAGTTCTCTTCAGTTGTTCTTCACAACCTCTTGAATGAAATCCAAGCTTCTTAGTGAAGTATTGAAAATCCACTCTGAATTCTAGCTTCACTCCCTGTCTGGCATGAATAACTCATGTCTCCGGAGGCCTTGGAGCCCTGAGGATAAAAACAGTGGATTTGGCAGGATGCGGTGTCTCACACCTGTAATCCCAGCACTTTGGGAGGCTGAGGCAGGAGGATTGCTTGAGTCCAGGAGTTCAAAACCAGCCTCACAAATATAGTGAGGCCTTATCTCTGCAAAAAATATATCTGGGCATGGTGGTGCACATCTGTAGTCCCAGTGATTTGGGAGGCTGAGCCGAGAGGATCGCTTGATCCCAGGAGGCAGAGGTAGCAGGTGAGCCAAGATCGTGCCACTGCACTCCATCCTAGGCGACAGAGCAAGACCCTGTCTCTAAATAAATAAATAAATAAATAAATAAATAATGACGGATTCACTCTCACAGAAATAGGTGACATTCTCCCAGTTCAGCCCCACCTCCACTGCTGCAAAGACCCCTGTTATTTCCCAGGCTCCTTCCCCTTACCTTCTGCTCCATTATCCTTCACAGGAGTCTGCTGCTGAGGCCTCCACATCCTGTCGAGCCCCTTAATAAGAATACTAACACTAGGCCGGGCGCGGTGGCTCACGCCTGGAATCCCAGCACTTTGGGAGGCCAAGGCGGGCGGATCACGAGGTCAGGAGATCCAGAACATCCTGGCTAACACGGTGAGACCCGGTCTCTACTAAATATACAAAAAATTAGCCTGGCATGGTGGCGGGTGCTTGCAGTCCCAGCTACTCGGGAGGCTGAGGGAGGAGAATGGCGTGAACCCGGGAGGCGGACCTTGCAGTGAGCCGAGATCGTGCCACTGCACTGCAGCCTGGGCGACAGAGCGAGACTCGGTCTCAAAAAAGAAAAACAAAACAAAACAAAACAAAACCCAAAAAAGAATAATAACACTAAAGAGAACTACAAGCAAGATACTGGGTTCAATCGTGCACCTGCATTACCTGAGCAAATCCTCACGACATCCCCTGGAGAAGCCACCATTAGGGACTAGTAAGTAAGTGGTCATGCCAAGATAAAGCCCAGGAAGGCTAACGCCAGAAGCCATGCTGCTCACCACCACACATGAGGACCCCTCCTGGTGCCACCACGCACCACTGAGGACGAGGACTTCCGCAGAGGCCGTGCCTCCTTGCTTCCCCCAAGTGGTGTTGCTCCCATGGCTTTCAAGTTATTGGTGCCTCGTGTCACCAGAGCCTCAGGCCTGGACCTGCCCCATTCAAGCCACTCCTGAGCTAGAAGCTTTGACGATCAAAGCTTCGCTCTGTCCTCTGGAGCCCTCCTAGCGTCACAGACCTGCAGGGTCCTTACCCAGGTGGGCAGAATACACTGTCACCCTTTGAGCTGCACTCTGACACCAGGCCGCCTACGCCGTTCCTACCACCACCACGTCTCTCCCTGTGCCCTCAGAGATGTCAGTGAGGACAGAACTGTCACTGTTTACGCTGGACCTTTTCTCCCTCCCTGGCGCTGAAATGTGGGTCCATGGGCTGGGCTGGAAGGTCTAATGTGAGCAGTGGCCAGAAGGATGTCCTCAAAATCAGCCCCTGCCTCATGAGGGGTGTGGGATGCAGGGAAAAGGGCATTTCGTCGAGTATCTCTTTGAGTTGTTACAGTACATGTCTTCCTTTCCAAATCTTCCTTTTTCAAAAATCTAGTTAAAATAGACAATTAATTATAAAATACTCAAATCCCTTCTATCCTAACCTCCCAAGACATGATTATTAGAATTTGTGTCATTCTGTCTCTGGAGGCTGCTCTGTCATTCATATAAATCAATTTCTGGCAGGTCCCAACTTTTTAGAATCCTGAGCTGAGCCCTGTTTAGGTTCAGGGTTGAACTTCACTATCCTTTACCTCCCATGTGAACCCTGGGGAAACCACCAAATGGAAACACATCCGAAACCAGCCTTTCGCTTTCTTGCAATGCCTTTTCCAAGGCACTTCCTTCCCCTAAACCTCCTCACCACCTCCACCTCCTAAAAATCCTTTATGTGTTTATTTATTTATTTTTGAGACAGGTTCTCTTTCTGTCACCCAGGCTGGAGTGCAGCAGTGTGATCATAACTCGCTGCAGCCTTGAACCCCTAGGCTCAAGCAATCTCCCTGCCTCAGCCTCCCAAGTAGCTGGGATTCCAGGCATGAACCAGCGCTCCTGGCCCTAAAATCCTATCTTGTAATGTTCAGATCCAAAGTCCCTCTTCCAGAAATTGCTCACAGAGCACCCTCGAAGTGAACTCTCTCTCTCTGCTCTCAACTCCTTAAGTGCTTTCCCTGGCACTCGTAACAGACATTTGTTTTGTCTGCCTGGCATCCCTTTCCACTATCTCCAGTATCCACTTCCACCTCTTTTCCTCTCCACTCCAGCCATGTGATTCTGGGGTGGACACCAATTCCAGGACCCCCATCACAGTGGACAATGGGTGACATATTCCCAGCACTGCCAGACATAACGCCCTACCACTTTGGCCTCAATGATTGGTGGGAGGCAGGGACATACAGCCAATGCAGGCCAATCAGAGTCTTTCCCTAGGATCTACATTTATAGCAGAGAGGAAAGAGAAATTTTGTCTTTTCCCTGGGTTGGAAACTGACGTGTATTAGCCTAGAGGTGCTTCACTCT
>NW_012101738.1:0-1406 GCF_000951045.1 Mandrillus leucophaeus
TACCAGCCTCTTCCCAAGATCCTCCCCAGAGAAAAGGGCCACCCAGACCATCCTGCTGCTGGTCAGTCTGCTTGTGGTCAAGTATTTGTGGACCTTATCATCTCATCCTCTTCAACCTTGTTATGGACGTATAACCCAGTCACCCTGAATGTGCAGAACCTTGTGGTCAGGGTCTGTGCTACTGTCGCTCCATTGGTACAAACCAGCTCTGATAAAAGAATAGGTGATACACTTCAAAATATGCAATCAGGGTGCTATAAACTTTTCACAAGTTAGTGATGAAAAACATTTCTAAACATAAAGTCTTCTCCTATGAATTGTTTAAGTAATCCCAAATTTATTTTATCTCAATTTATTTTTTCTAAATTAATGTATGCTTTCATTATGTTTAATTACTTTTGAAATGTATGCATCTAAGGACTGTATAATTTCTTTAGTTCAGTGTCCACCATAAGTCAAAATTCCCCTATCAAGACTCTAACACATTTAACTTTTGTACCAGAAAATGTTTCTGTCCTCTTGAAGTAGGAGGACAATCTTCCATTGGTAACCAAATTTCTCGATATTTTTACTTTTGGAAATATTTTAATCTACTCTTTTATATCAAAGGTGCTCTAGCGAAATATCCAATTCTATCTTTTATGCCATGCTTGTTCATTCAAACTTTTCTGACTGAAAAAGTTATGTCAATTTGGATTTTTTTTTGTTTAATCTAGAATTTATTTTTAAAGGGTTTTAAGTGAAATTTACATGTGGCTAGATATTATTTTGGTCATGCTTAATATTTTCTCCCCTTGACTGGAGAATGATTGAGAAATAAAATTACATATATTAAGATGCACAATGTGATGTTTTGATATATGTGTACATTGTGAAATTATTACCACAATCAAGCTAAATACATGTCCGTCACTTCCTATAGTTATTGTATTTTGTCTGTGTGTGGTGACAACATTTAAGATCTACTTTCTTAGAAATATTCACTTCTGTAATACCTTATTTTTAACTATAGTCTCCATGCTGTATATTAGGTCTCCAGTATTTAATCAAAAACACAGGTTTGTGCCATTTGATCCATATCTCATTACCACAAACCCCATCTTCTGGTCACCAACATTCTACTTTATGTAACTATAATTCAAACCCTTTTAAAAATTCTGTGTGTAACATAGATAACTCAGTGTTCATCTTTCTGTGTCTGGCTTACTTCACTCAGCGTAATGTCCTCAAGGTTGATCTATGTTTTTGCAGATGGCAAGATTTTCTCTTCTTTTAAAAGCCTGAATTGTTTTATTATTGGAGGCAGAGTCTCTCTCTGTTTCCCAGCTAGGAGTGCAGTGACATGATTATAGCTCACCATAATCTCAAACTCCTAGGTTCAAGTAAATCCTCCTACCTCAGCCTCC
>NW_012101738.1:2981-5140 GCF_000951045.1 Mandrillus leucophaeus
AAAATTAAGAGAGTTAAATGTAGATAAGAGATATTGAAGAAAAGAATAAAAACCACAACACAGGCCCAGACAGTTCCAGGCCTAGAAAATACCTGAGAATTCCTTATGCCTTCATCATAGGACAAACTCAAGGCTTCCAGGCCTGCTAATTAGTAAAGGTCTTCCTTACCAGTCGACAAAAAAATGGGAGATGTGGCTGCTTTATTTCATACCAAATTTTTGACAAAAGGTTACAAAGCATACAAAGAAAAAACATGATCCATTGAAAGGGAAAAATGAATATCCACAAACTAATTATTTAGAAACACAGACATGCGGATACTAAATAAAGACTTAATATTTGAAAAACATTAAGCTATTAATTTAGTATGATCCTACAACTGTTTCTGGTTCCAAATTGCTAGTAGAAACAAACTGTGCCAAAGGTGCCAATGTAGGCTGGTAGGAGCTCTCTGTGGTTTGGTTCTTGCTTCTAAAATAAATGTAGTTCCTTACTAGAGTAAGCCTTTGAAGAAATCAGTTAACCAACTATGCCATCATATAGACACTAACATCTATAAAATCATATATATTAGGCAGCTTTAGAGCAATTTTTACCTCAGCCATTAATTCCTGATTATTAGGCAGAAATGCTAATTGTCAATAATTTGGCATCACCTGCATATGTATATTTATGGGACAGTATAGTGATAAGTGACCTGGAATATATAGTTGGACACTTTCATCTCATAGGAATCTGAGTGAATATGGTGGTTTTCTAGTTCTTTATGTTATGAAGCCCAGCTGTTCTAAGTCCTGGATTAAATTCAATTGCTAAAAAATGATGCCTGAATACAAGCTAAGAAACATGAGATAGTAACTGCAAAATTATTGTGTGAAATTTCACAAGATATTCTGGTATTGGTGATATTCTGAGAAAACCTTAGGGGAATTATCTTTATTATTGGAGAGAGTATTTTTCAAGGCATTCGAGAGTATCCCTGTAGTAAGTGACATCTCAGGAAAAAGATCAACATAGATTATTTTGATACAACCTCATGGTTGTCATGAAGTGATTCATGTGATGATTTTTTTTTTCTTGACAACTGAGTGGTGGCGATCTTGTACTGAGAGGAAGAGAGTCTCATAAGAGATCTCTGGGATAGAAGGTAAACTTGAAGACAGCCAGGACCATTTTTAGGTGATGAAGTTAGTAGATTACTAATATGCTGATTAAAAATGAGGAGATTATCATGAATTATTTTAGTGAGTTCAGCATGGTCACCAGAGTCTAAGACTGTAGAAGGGTCATGAAGAATAAGATGTGTCCAAGTGATGGGATGTGAGAAAGAGTCAACTGGAATTTAAAAGGTATTTATTTTAGTTATTCTTTCCACATTAGCATAAACATCCATTCACTTCAACTGTATAAATACTGCTGAGTAATTTTATATGTCCCTTACAATTCTGGGTGCTAAATATAAAATGAGGCAATATAAAGTGATGAAATCATTTCTAGAAAGGGAGGCATGGATGCGATAGAAGTTTAGAAATTGTGCATTCCACACCGGCATAGATGTGTCAATGCTTTATATACATAAGTTATATGATGCAGAAAATAGTGCAGAGAGTGGATTATGCAGAATTTATATGAGACAGAGCTAACCAAAAAGAAGTGGGTAAAATTAAAATGATGACGATCATATGGCTCACTAAAGAAAAAAAC
Source organism: Mandrillus leucophaeus (assembly GCF_000951045.1). Taxonomy (NCBI): domain Eukaryota; kingdom Metazoa; phylum Chordata; class Mammalia; order Primates; family Cercopithecidae; genus Mandrillus; species Mandrillus leucophaeus. Next base: position 4,687 of record NW_012101738.1, read on the forward strand.
ATTGGTAATGTGAAATCTATTTTTTCCCAGCTTATAAATCATGTTTCTTTGCCATTAAGATGAACACACTTTCCACTTATCTTGTGCTTAAAAATGCCTTTTTATCCCAAGCTGCGATTGGAATTTCAGCCAACATCTTACGTCTTTTCTTCCATATCTTCACACTCCTTCAGGATCAAAAACCAAAGCCCCATGACCTGATCAGCTGTCACTTGGCCTTCATTCATGTAGTGATGTTCCTCACTCTAGCGGATATTTTGCCTCCAGATGTGCTTGAGTCGCCACATTTGGGGAATGACTTCAAATGTAAGTCATTGTTCTACATAAACAGAGTGATGGGGGGCCCAAGTATCTGTGCCACCTGTCTCCTGAGTGTCTGCCAGGCCAGCACCATTGGCCCTAGCAACTGCTGGTTGGCAAGATTTAAACATAAATTCACAAATAACATTGTCAG
>NW_012101738.1:6220-9028 GCF_000951045.1 Mandrillus leucophaeus
AAATATCCAATTCTATCTTTTATGCCATGCTTGTTCATTCAAACTTTTCTGACTGAAAAAGTTATGTCAATTTGGATTTTTTTTTGTTTAATCTAGAATTTATTTTTAAAGGGTTTTAAGTGAAATTTACATGTGGCTAGATATTATTTTGGTCATGCTTAATATTTTCTCCCCTTGACTGGAGAATGATTGAGAAATAAAATTACATATATTAAGATGCACAATGTGATGCTTTGATATATGTGTACATTGTGAAATTATTACCACAATCAAGCTAAATACATGTTCATCACTTCCTATAGTTATTGCATTTTGTCTGTGTGTGGTGAGAACATTTAAGATCTACGTTCTTAACAATATTCACTTTTATAATACTTCATTATTAACTGTAGTGTCCATGCTGTAATTAGGTCTCCAGTTACCCTAAATCCCAGCCCCTGATCACCAACATCCTACTTTGTGTAACTATAATTCAAACGCTTTTAAAAATTCTATGTGTAACATAGATAACTCAGTGTTCATCTTTCTGTGTCTGGCTTATTTCACTCAGCGTAATATCCTCAAGGTTGATCTATGTTTTTGCAGATGGCAAGATTTTCTCTTTTTTAAAAAAGCCAGAATTGTTTTATTATTGGAGACACAGTCTCTCTCTGTTGCCCAGGCTAGAGTGCAATGACCTGATTACAGCTCACCATAAACTCAAACTCCTAGGTTCAAGTAATTCTCCTATCTCAGCCTCCCAAGTAGTTACGACTACAGGTGTGTACAACCATGCCCAGCTGACTTGTAGAGATGGAGTCTTGTTATGTGACCCCTGCTGGTCTTGGACTCCTGGCCTCAAGAAATCCTCCTATTACAGCCTCCCAAAGCACTGGGATTATAGGCTTGAACCACCGTGCCCAGCTATATAACATTTTCTTTATTTACCTGTATGTTGATGGACATTTAGATTGCCTTCATATCTTACCTACTGTAAATAATGCTGCAATAAACAGGAGTGAAGATATGTCTTCAAGATAGTGATTTAATGTTTTGGAATATATACACAGAAGTGAGATTGCTGGATCAAATGATAGGGTCTTTAAAATTTTTTGATGAACCTCCATACTGTTTTTCATAATGACTTTAACAATTTACTTTTCCTGTGGTAGTGGTGCTTCTTCACCCATAAATTTGGGAAGAAGACAAGAATTTCCACTTTAAATACTCTATTCAGTACTGTACTGGAGGTATTAGCTAGAAAAACTATACAATAGAGATAAACAAATTTTTCCAGATTGTAAATAAAGTAAAACTACTTTTGTTGTAAATCACATAATCTTCTACACAAAAGCATGAAAAGAACTCACTAAAATACTGCTCGAGTTGGTAAACAACGTGATCAGCATCATGAGATATAAAATCCATATACCAAGTTAGATTATACTTTAAATGAAGGCAATCAACAATAAAAATAAAATGAAGAAAACAATTCCACTTATAATCACATCAAAAAGAACTTTTTGGGGACAGTCCTATGTGAAAATGTCTTTGCTCTTGCTTGTGGGGCAACTGTAACGGCGTTGAGCTAGTGAAGGAATTGAAGTAGTCAGTAGGATTCCAAGGAATCGACTACAAAAAAGAGAACCCCAATGAGGAGGTCCCTGAAATGCCCACAAAGGTCTGTGTGGGTTCTGTAGCCCAGATTCCCTTCCTGATGCCTGCAGGCCACCCTGGGAGTGCTGAGATGCTCCAAAAGCTTCAGCCGACTTCAGAGCCTGCATGTGGTTTGAAATTGCAAAGGGTCACTATCTAGTAATTAGAGAAATGCAAATCAAACCTACAATGAGATACCATCTCACTGTAGTTAGAATGACTATCATTAAAAAGATAAAATATAAGTGTTGATGAGGATGTAGGAAAAAGGGTGTCCTTACACCCCATTTAGTGGGAATGTAAATTAGTACAGCCATTATGAAAAACTGTAAGTTCCTCAAAGAATAAAAAATAGAATTACCACATAAATCAGCAATCTCCTTACTAGGTACACACACAAAATAAAATCAGTATGTCAAAGTGATATCTGCATATGTTGATTGCAGAACTATTTACAATAGCCAAAATATAATCAATCCAAATGTCCATCAAAAGATGGATAAGTATACAAAATATGGTATATGTACACATGGAATGCTGTTCAGCCAGAAAAATGGGTGAGATCTGGCCATCTGCAACAATAGGATAAACTTGGAGTACATTATGTTAAGTAAAAATCAGCCAGCCACAGACAGGCAAATACTGCATGATCTCACTCACACGTGGAATCTAAAAAAGTTGGTCTCCTAGAAGTTTAAACTACCATAGTGGTTACCAAAGGCTGGGGAGGGTAGGGGAGACAGGGAATCTGAGAACAATTTGTCAACAGGAATAGTATTACAGTTAGAATAAATAAATTCTGGTGTTCTACTACAAAGTAGAGTGACTATATTAGCAGTAACACACTGCACAGGTCAAGATAACTGGATGAGAGAAATGCTAAAGTTCTCAGCCAAAGGAATGATAAATAATTAAGGTTATAGATATGCCAGTTACCCTGATTTGATTATTACATGATGTATGCATGTGGAAATATCACATTATAATCTATAAATATGTAAACTATTATTTGTCAATCAAAAAATAAAAGTCGTTAAAAATAAATAAATGGTATACTGAAACAAAAATAAATAAAACAAAATCTGGTTGACTGTTGGATTCTCCAGCTATCATCTTCTCCCTTTTTACTCCCAAATACCTCACATACTTCGACTATCTTTAGGAAGTGAAGTA
>NW_012101738.1:9863-13716 GCF_000951045.1 Mandrillus leucophaeus
TCACCACAACCTTCATCTCCTGGGTTCAAGCGATTCTCCTGCCTCAGGCTCCTGAGTAGTTGGGATTACAGGTGCCTGCCACCATGCCTGGCTAATTTTGGTATTTTTAGTAAAAACAAGGTTTCACGATATTAGCCAGGCTGGTCTTGAACTCCTGACCTCAGGTGATCCACCTACCTCAGTTTCCCAAAGTGCTGGGATTACAGGTGTGAGCCACCGCTCCCGGCCTACATTTTCTCTCTTTGCAGATAATGTGAAAAAGTTCTGCTGACACGTTTTGTAACAGAGATGTGTAGAACTCACCACGAAGTGAGCTGCTGGTTCCCACCTCCCTGCTCAGGGAGCGGCTCCTACAGTAGATCTCCAAGCTGCAGTTTCCTTAGTGCTTCTGTCCTCTCTGACAGTCCACAGCCATAAGGGACAGCGATCTCAGTTACAGAGGGACTTGAATGTTTCCCAGAGTGAGCCTGCTGGGTGGGGTCACTACAGTGTTCTGGAAGGGTCCTTGATTGAACATTTGGTGACAGGACACAAAGTCAACCCCCGAATGTTTTCCTAATACAATGTACATTTGGTGCATTTTGAGCGCATTGTGTAGGCTAAGATGCAGACCTTTTGGCACAGACTTTCTTTTTGAATATTTTTCCCACAGGGCCTGGCACATAATAGTGCTCAAAAAATAATATTTTCCCTTCCAGAGGGTCACAATAAATAACTACAGGTGAGAAATGATAGAAAAGAGGCAACAATATACAATTGAAGTGAGGATTAGAAATTCTTGTTGATAAAGCTAATTTTGAATTTGTACCGCAAAGAATTTAAAATGCCAACGACTAACAGACATTTATGAGGTTGCAGGATACTAAATGAAAAAGAAACGACTTACTGAAATGCCGAAATTCCCACCGCTTGTAAGATGACAAAACTGATTGAAATCGGTTGTAAGACATGTTAACAGAATGAGATAGCTGCTGTTACAGCCTAAATTTCCACTACATTTTTTGTACCAACTACCCCCAGATACGCACACTGGATCCACCAGGTAATATAAATAACTGCGCATGCCCAAGGACTTGCGAGCCCTCCCATTTCCTTCTGCCAATCGCCTACTGATCTCAGAATCCACCCTCTGACTGTTTTCCGAACAAAATTAACTACCTTAAAGCCAACACGCGGAGATTTAAACTAGACTCTTGCCACCTGTGAGCCAATTTTTTTTTTTTTTAAAAAAACACCCTTTTTTCTAAAAACCCAGTGTCACGAAATCGGCTTGTAGTATATTAGGCAGCCATCCCCTATCGCTTGGTAACAGTTTGAGCCACAATTTGAGGCTAAATATGCATTTATTTTTATAAAATAAACATATCTGTACTTTTATATTATACTTTTAAAAAATCTGTTATTATTCTGATGATTTTACGGTTATTTAAAACAACCTCAGTGACTCCTTTCTTTTTTTTTTTTTTTTAGACGGAGTCTTGCTGTCGCCAGGCTGGAGTGCAGTGGCATGACCTCAGCTCACTGCAACCTCCTCCTCCAGGGTTCAAGTGATTCTCCTGCCTCAGCCTCCCGAGTAGCTGGGATTACAGGCACCCAACACCACGCCTGGCTAATTTTTAAATTTTTAGTACAGATGGCGCTTCACCTTGTTAGCCAGGCTGGTCTGGAACTCCTGACCTCAGGCAATCCACTCACCTTGGCCTCCCAACGTGCTGGGATTACAGGTGTGAGCCACAGCACCCAGCCGACTGCATAATATTAAATCAAGAGAACATGTCATAAGTTTAACATTTTTCTACTGGACATTGAGTTTCTTCCCATTTATATTTAATTGTGTGATGAGTTCATAAAAGTTTCTTTGCCTCACCATATTGTAAATCTTTTGATTATTGTTATATTCTTATTCCATAGCAGTACCTGCTAGGCCTGACGGATGAGTTGATAGAAAACTAGCTTCAGCAAGGAGCTTCCACAGGTGAACTTGGTTCTGCAGTAACAACAGCTCCTGTTGCATAAGGCAATACAATTACTCAGAAAGACTAGGGATAAGATATCTACATTTTCCTTGCATGAAATGGGTTACCAGTTTACTATGGGATTTATCTTTCCTCTTCTCCAATTAATTTATAATCTATTTCACCTTTCTCTTTCCTGGCCTGCTAATTACTGCTCTGTTTGAGGACAGTTGCAGGAAACAGTCTATGATTTTCTACCAGCGTGTTTGTTATAATTTTATTCTACTATTCTGTGAAAATGTGCAACCTCAGGCCAGGCGCGGTGGCTCAGGCCTGTAATCCAGCACTTTGGGAGGCTGAGGCAGGCGGATCACGAGGTCAGGAGTTTGAGACCAGCCTGACCAACATGGTGAAACCCCATCTCTACTGAAAATACAAAAATTAGCTGGGCATGGCGGCGTGTGCCTGTAATCCCAGCTACTCAGAAGGCCGAGGCAGGAGAATCTCTTGAACCCGAGAGGCAGAGGTTGCAGTGAGCTGAGATCACACCACCACACTCCAGCCTGGGCAACAGAGCAAGACTTCATAAAAAAAGAAAAAAAGAAAAAAAAAGAAAATATGCAACCTTCTAACTCTCAGTTCATGTTCTGATATTTTCAAATTTTTAGAAAATGTCAGAGGAGAAATAGTTGAGCCAATTTGTAAAATGAATTTCTATTTATCAGCATAGGAAGAGTACATATTTAGGAACCACAAACACGGGTGGAGTTGGCCCTCCTCATCCATGCGTTCCACATCCCTGGATTCAAACAACTGTGAATCAAAAACATTTTTTATAAAATGTATCTATAATGAACATATACATACTTTTTTCTTGTCATTATTTTGTAAGAAATACAGTATAACAACCATTAAGGTAGCATTTACATTGTATTAGGTATTATAAGTAATCTAGAGATTATTTTAAAGTATATGAGAGAATGTGCACAGGTTATACGCAAATACCATGCTATTTAATATAAGGGATTGTGCATCCATGGATTTTGGTATCTAAAAGAGTCCTGAAATCAATCTTTCAGGAATATAAGGGACTGTATATAATAAAATGTGCACAAACAGCATTCAAGAAAACTCTAGCCATTACTACCACAATTTGATAAAATGAATAACAGACTCAAGCCTTTCCTTGCCCCATATGACTTGGCTGGCAGCCCCTGGGATATAGCTCCCTTCCAGAAAGATGCACATTAAGATCAATGTGTGCAGTTGAGGGAGAGTCAGGTGGCTCTACACTGAGAATAGATCACATGCTTTCTCATTCACATTTCTGTTTCCTGAGATTGTCATCTTGAGAGGCATACCACCTTGCCACAGGAAAGAGGTTCTTAGTAAGCTCTGTCAAACATTGGGTTCCATGTTTTTACTATGTACCTACAGTTGCAGATCATGGAAAATTTGAGAATATATAAAAATGGCTATCCAGCGTTAAGAGGGAAATTTATAGTACTAAATGCCCATATCAGAAAGCAGGAAAGATCTCAAATTGACACCCTGACATCACAATGAAAAGAACTAGAGAAGCAAGTGCAAACAAATCCAAAAGCTGGCAGAAGACAAGAAATAACTAAGATCAGAGCAGAATCGAAGGAGATAGAGATACGAAAAACCCTCCAAAAAATAAATGAATTCAGGAGCTGGCTTTTTGAAAAAATTAACAAAATAGAGCACTAGTTAGACTAATAAAGAAGAAAAGATAGAAGAATCCAACAGACACAATAAAAATGATAAAGGGGATATCACCACTGACCCCACAGAAATACAAACTACCATCAGAGAATACTATAAACACCTCTATGCAAATAAACTAAAAAATCTAGAAGAAATGGATAATTCCTGGA
>NW_012101738.1:18486-22373 GCF_000951045.1 Mandrillus leucophaeus
CACCGATCATTAGAAAAATGCAAATCAAAACCACCATGACATACCATCTCTCACCAGTCGGAATGGTGATTATTAAAAAGTGAAGAAAGATTAGATGCTGGTGAGACCATGGAGAAATAGGAACACTTTTACAGTGTTGGTAGAAATGGAAATTAGCTCAACCATTATGGAAGACAGTGTGGCGATTCCTCAAGTGTCTAGAACCAGAAATGCCATTTGACCCAGAAATTCCATTACTGGGTATGTACCCAAAATATTATAAATCTTTCTTCTATAAAAACACATGTCCACATATGTTTATTGCAGCACTATTTACAATAGCAAAGACATGAAACCAACCCAAATGCCCATCAGTGATAGACTGGATAAAGAAAATATGGTATGTATACACCATGGTATACTATGTAGCCATATAAAGGAATGAGATCATGTCCTTTTCAGGGACATGGATGAAGCTGGAAGCCATTATCTTCCGCAAACTAACACAGGAACAGAAAACCAAATACCTCATTTATGTTATAAATGTTCTCATTTATAAATGGGAGTTGAACAATGAGAACACATGGACACAGGGAGGTGAACAACACACTTTGGGCCCTGTTGGGGAATGAGAGGTGATGGGAGAGAACCTAGAGGAGGGGTCACTAGGTGCAGCAAACCACCATGGCATACAAATACACTGCTATTATACACTGTTTGTGGAAATTTAATTAGTACAGCCATTAGGAAAAACAGTATAAACTTTCCCAAAAAATTATCAGTAGAACTACCAAATGATTCACTAAATTCAGTGCTGGCTATATATCCCCAAAACTGTAATCAGTATATTGAAGAGACATAGCCACTTCCATATCTAGCACTATTTACAATAGCTAAGACATGGAATCAACCTAAGTGTCTATCAATGGATAAATGAATTTACAAATGTGGCACATATACGGAATGAAACACTGTCCAGTCATAAAAAGGATGAGATTCCATCCTTTGCAGCAACATGAATGAACCTGAAGGGCATTGTGTTAAGTGAGATAAGCCAGGTATCAAAATATAATACCGCAAGTGTTCACTAATATATGGAATCTAAAAAAGTTGATCTAATGGAATTACAAGTAGAATGCTGGTTACTAAAGGCTAGAGGGAGCAAGAGACAGGGGAACAAGAAGAGACTGGTTGATGAGCACAAAGTTACCGTTAGGTAGGAGGAATATATTGCAGTGCACAGTAGGGCGACTATGGTTAAAATTTTTGTATCATGTATTTCAAAATAGCTAGAAAAGAGAGAATTCTGAATGTTCTCACCACAAATTAATAAATGTATGAGGTGATGGATATAAGTCCCCTAATTCTATTATACACAATGTAAAAAATGTATCAAAACATCACACTGTAGCCCATCTGTATGTACAATTATGGTGTCAATTAGAAACGAAATTAAAAAAGGAAAAATGAGGTCATCGGCTAAACTTCTGCCCTCTAATTGTACAAAAAGACATACAAATACAGAGAATCACAACTCGCTGGAAGAGAAACCCATAAGAGAAAACTTCGGTAACAATCATTACCGGAGTAGGAAACCTACACTCTAGTTGAGAATTCTCTGAAGCCTGAGAGTGGACAAGTTTAAGACCTAGAACTCCAAGGGGTCCAGCTTTAGGTCCTCGTTTTCACTTTTGGAAGGTTTTTTGTTGTTGTCGTTGTTGTTGTTATTATTCTTTTTAAAGTGGAGTCTAGCTCTGTCGCCCAGGCTGGAGTGCAGTGGAGTGATGCCGGCTCACTGCAACTCCCGCCTCCCAGGTTAAAGCGATACTCGTGCCTTATCTGGGATTACAGGTGCCCATCACCGCGCCGAGCTATTTTTCTTTGTATTTTTAGTGTAGACAGGTTATCGCCATGTTTGCCAGGCTAATTTGGAACTCCTGACCTCGAGTGAACCGCCCACCTCGGCCAACCAAAGTGCTGGAATTACAGGCATGAGCCACCGCGCCCGACCCTACTTTTGAGAGTTTTATCTTCAGAAGCCTTACCAGATTCTCACAGTATAGGTGAAAAATCTCATCCTGTTTCTGGCATAGGGAAGGGAAATGTACCCATTTTAAGTCACTCAGAGTACTGTGTTCTTACAAAGCTCTGCCATCAGGAAAACTGTTTTAGCAGAGTCTAACCTCTACGTCTTGTCAGAGGTTAACCAAGCTGAGGTGAGGGAAATAATCATCTTCAGACTCCTCTAGTTTTCAATGTGAGAGAAGAGAAATACTCGACTCTAGACCACGAGAGCCCTCCATGTGAGGGAAGGAACACCAGCAACTCCCATCCCTTCTAGCCTTTCTGTTAAACCTCAGGGGATGGGAAATGTGAAGCATTTTTTAAGATAGCAGCACAGAGACACAGATTCACTACAAGTTCCAGAACTCACAGTGGTTGAAATGAAGATGTCCTTCTGTTCTCAGTAAGTGCACTTGGACGAATTACTGGAGGAGAGGGGTGAAAAGCCGCCTACATTTTGCTCCCCAAACCTGCTCCTCTGACTGTAGATGTGTCCTCTGAAGGACTGAGCACTTTGTCTATGTAGAGCTTATAGAAGTAACATTTTTCTGATTCCCACAAAGACGTTTTGATCTAGGTATGATCCTAAAATCTAGAGACCACTGAGTAACATATATGAAGGACCCTGTGAATCACTGGAACCAGCAGGGAGACAGTGGAAAACCTGACTTTGCATTTTACTCATTTTGGAGGTTGGACTATTGGAAGCTATGTGTTGTTTAAAGTACTGAGAACATGGAATCCACTGGGCCAGAGTAGATGAGCTCACACATGAAAAAGCTTGGAGCACAGCTGTTCCTATTGTGTCTTCCAAAATTAGATAAGTTTCTTTTTTTTTTGGTGACTTCCTTTTCTACAAAAATATGTCCAGGTCTTGTCCTCCTTCATCAGTTGCCTTAAAAATGATAGACTTGAAGGGAGATGAGCCGATGGCATTTCTTCTTATAATGAAATCTTGCAAGCTTCATCCTTCATATGTGGACTTACTCCAGGACTTATCTGGGTAAATGTCTATCTGTCAGCTTTATTAACAGTGAAAGTGCAAGACACAGGTGAGTGATAGAATGAGGCAGGATTTTTTCATTGAAGAGCTGGAATAATTATCTTCTCATAATTCATATTTCAGTGAATAATAAGTACAGTCGACATTTCTAAATAAAAAGATTAATTTTATGATTCTTATGAGGTCATCAATGTATTAATTTTTAAAGAATTTTGGTAATTTTGTAGCATTGTATTTGAGTTGCAATCATATTTTACTTTTTCTTATTTTTCTTAGTTACTATGTTCTTTGATTAAATTTCATATTTCATAACAAGAAATCTGAACTAATTCTGAATAATTTAGTTATTCTTTGTTCTTTTACGCCTAGCCAAGAGTGACATTTTTTAGTATGAGAAAATAATTATTTGCAAAGCTTGAAGGCTACAGCATTCTTTTTTTATTTAAAAAATCATCTAAATGTTTTATCCACATAGTCTCTGAAAGTTTCAAATTTGTAATCTGTTTATTGAAACTTATATTCACAATATTTTTACATTTAAAAATACCTTAGTATATTTATAATATTTATAATCATTTAAAATTAAGATGTCATAAAACATGAGATTCCTTTTCACCATGTACATTACATTTTTATCAAATGACCATAAAAATTATTTTGTTTCATTATGTTACATTAATGCTAATACCGATACTTTTCTGGTTGTTAAAATCTGTCTGGAAATTTTCATTTTGTCATTCATTATATTTTTGTATAGTGTCTACATTACAGGTATAAGAGCTTATAATATTAAATATGATTGCCAATACTTAAATTTGGTTTTAATATTTAATATTTTATT
>NW_012101738.1:22423-23836 GCF_000951045.1 Mandrillus leucophaeus
TCTGGGAACATTAGACAAAGATATTAAAGCATTTTAAATGCTGTGAATTTCTACATTTTATGCATTCAGGGAGGATAATGTCAGAGAGAAAGAACCTCAACTGTGTTTAATCAGTGTACATAAAGAGAAAAGATTCATTTCTTCACATTTCAGTTCCCACGTGGAAATTTCCCTCCAAATTTAATTTTTGACACAGTTAGTAAGTATGACTTGGCTGGGCATGGTGGCTCGCACCTGTAATCCCAGCCCTTTGGGAGGCCAAGGCGGGTGGATCACCTGAGGTCAGGAGTTGAAGACCAGCCTGGCCAACATGGTGAAACCCCATCTCTACTAAAAATACAAAAGATTAGCCAGGCGTGGTGACACACGCATGTAACCCCAGCCACTCCAGAGGCTGAGACAGGAGAATTGCTTGAACCCTGGAGACAGAGGCTACAGTGAGCCAAGACTGCACCCACTGCACTCCAGCCTGGGTCCAGACTGAGACTCTGTCTCAAAAAATAAATAAATAAATAAGTGTGACTTATAATCTCTTTACTGTGATACACAGGGATCTCACGGTTTTTTGTTTTGTTTTTTGTTTTTATTTGTTTGCCCTGCAAGCCTTTAGGAAAGAAGGGTATTATACTCTCTTCTATCTTCTTTGTTGGGGTGATCAGACAACAAACAAACAAAATATAAACTAAAATTGTCCTCATAGAATTTTTAGAGTTTTTCAAAATTGGCCGCACATGATTGGGGACCACATCTGTCCAGTGTTTTCTATACCTCCTACTTCTGCAGTGATACTTTCCCTCCCTATGCTTTCTCCCAGGGCAGCTGAGAACTATGTGTCTTGGAATTAGCAATAGGCTTGTCAGCAAGAGTTGTACTTTCAGCTGCACCCCACACTAAGTTTAATTTCTACAAAATTGTTGATACATTGCAGTCATTCAATGGGATCTAATGTTTATTACAGTTATTATTTTGCATCTCTATATTTTATAAAAACCTGTTTATGGCACTAATTTTGGTGGAAAAGGAGTTTTTCTTTTTGAATTTTCTAGCTGATTTTTTGAGGTTCACATGTATTACCACATATTAACCGACCCTCTCAAGTTGTCAACCAAAATACTCATAATCACTTTTTGCTATTAGGACCAATCACAAGTCTTAAAAGATGACTTAACTAATGTAAAATATTTGTGATTAAAAGAACACTTTTGATTAATATAATAATAAAAAGGTTTTAAAAATAGATTATGTTATTTAATCTACAAAAGGCAGACCAAAATGATCACTATCCAAATTATATTTATAATAGTAAAAGTTAAGCGTTGTTATAAAGATAAGAAAATAGACTTTTATCAAACTACTTTTCAGTCAAAGAAACATCGCCATTCGATGCAAATAGCTTTTGGATTTCTGTAAATG
>NW_012101738.1:30646-30964 GCF_000951045.1 Mandrillus leucophaeus
AAACTGGCACAAGACAGGGATGCCCTCTCTCACCACTCCTATTCAACATAGTGTTGGAAGTTCTGGCTAGGGCAATCAGGCAAGAGCAAGAAATAAAGGGTATTCAGTTAGGAAAAGAAGAAGTCAAACTGTCCCTGTTTGCAGATGACATGATTGTATATTTAGAAAACCCCATCATCTCAGCCCAAAAACTCCTTAAGCTGATAAGCAACTTTAGCAAAGTCTCAGGGTACAAAATTAATGTGCAAAAATCACAAGCATTCTTATACACCAGTAACAGACAGAGAGCCAAATCATGAATGAACTTCCATTCACAAT
>NW_012101738.1:32452-38237 GCF_000951045.1 Mandrillus leucophaeus
ATGCATAATAAAAATGAGTAATCAAAATCAATTATTTTTACACCATAATCTGTGCAGACCATGATTCTTTCCTGGCCAGGCTCAGTAGCCATGCCATGCAGATTCTCATGGAGAAACACACCATTTGACAATCCAGAAAATCAAGTCTCTTTTAGTGTGTGATGGTCACTTACAGAGTGAAGGACAGGAATCAGAGGAAATGAGCTGAATATCTGTTGGTAGTGAGAGAAAAAAAATACTAAAGTTGTTATCAATTTTACTTTAATTATTTGTACTATCTTTTTCTGATGTGTGGCTTATAACTGATAAAATATACTGATAAAATTACATAAAGATAGTTAATAAAACGTACATATGTATTAGTCCATGCCTAACTATTCTGTTAGTACTGGAGTGTGAGCTTAATATTTGGAGAACATTAAGCTATTAATTTAATATGACCCTACAACTGTTTCTGGTTCCAAATTGCTAGTAGAAACAAACTGTGCCAAGGGTGCCAATGTATGCTGGCAGAAGCTCTCTGTGGTTTGGTTCTTGTAGCTAAAATAAATGTGTTTCCTTACAAGAGTAAGCCTTTAAAGAAATCACTTAACCAAGTATACCTTCACATAGACACTACAATCTATAAAATCATATACATTAGGCAGCTTTAGAGCAATTTTTACCTCAGCTATTAATTCCTGATTATTAGGCAGAAATGTTAATTGTCAAAAATTTGGCATTGCCTCCATATGTATATTTATGGGACAGCATAGTGATAAGTGTCCTGGAATATATAGTTAGACACACTTTCATCTCATAGGAATCTAAGTGAATATGGTGGTTTTCTATTTCTTCATGTCATGAAGCTAAAGTGTTCTAAGTCCTGGATTAAATTCAGTTGCTAAAAAGTGATGCCTGAATTCAAGCTAAGTAACATGAAATAGCAACTGCAAAATTATTTTGGGAAATTTTACAAGATATTCTGCTATGGGAGACATTCTGAGAAAACCTTAAAGGAATTGTCTTTATTATTAGAGAGAGTATTTTTCTAGGCTTTCGAGAGTACACCTGTAGTAAGTTAATAAGACATCTCAGGAAAAAGATCAACATAGATTATTTTGATGCAACCTCATGTAGTTATAAAATGATTAATGTGGTGATTTTTTTCTTGACAACTGAGTGGTAGCAATCTTGCACTGAGAGGAAGAGTCTCATAAGATATCTCTGGGATGGAAAGTAAATGTCAAGAAATCCAGGAGCATTTTTAGGTGATGAAGTGAGTACAGTTTTGGTAAGCAAATATTGCCTCCTAAGATGTCCATGTTAATTTCCAGATACTGGGAATATATTACAATTCATGGCAATGGAAATATAAGGTTTCAGATGAAATCAAGATTGCTAATCTGCTGATTAAAAAGAAAGGAGATAATTATGAACTATTTTAGTGAGTTCAGCATAGTCACCACAATCTAAGACCATAGAAGAGTCATGAGGAGTAGGATGCGTCCAAGTAATGGGATGTGAGAAAGACTCAACTAGCATTTAAAAACTATTTATTTTAGTTAATCTTTCCACATTAGCCTAAATGTTCATTCACATCAACTGTACAAATACCTCTGAGTAATTTTATATATCCCTCACCATTCTGGGTGCTAAATATAAAATGAGGGAATATAAAGTGATGATATCATTTCTAGAAAGGGAGGCATAGGTAGTATAGAAGTTTAGAAATTGTGCACTCTACACAGGCATTGATGTGTCGATGTTTTACATATATAAGTTATTTGATGTAGAAAATAGTGCAGAAGCTGGATTATGCAGAATTTATATGAGATAGAGTTAACCAGTAAGAAGCGGGTAAAATTAAAATGATGATGATCATTTGGAACTATAAAGAAAAAAACACTGGTAACGTGAAATCTATTTTTTCCCAGTTTATGAAATATGTTTCTTTGCCTTAAGATGAACACACTTTCCACTTATCTTGTGCTTAAAAATGCCTTTGTTTCCCAAGCTGCCATTGGACTTTCAGCCAACATTTTATGTCTTTTCTTCCACATCTTCATACTCCTTCAGCATCACAAACCTAAGCCCCATGACTTGATCAGCTGTCACTTGGCCTTCATTCATGTAGTGATGTTCCTCACTGTATTGGATGTTTTGCCTCCAGATGTGCTTGAGTCACTGCATTTGGGGAATGACCTCAAATGTAAGTCATTGTTCCACATAAGCAGTGATGAGGGGCCTAAGCATCTGTACCACCTGTCTCCTGAGTGTCCACCAGGCCAGCACCATCAGGCCTAGCAACTGCTGGTTGGCAAGATTTAAATATAAATTCACAAATAACATTGCCAGTGTCATCTTTTTGTTTTGGCCACTCAATTTCTCTCAGCAGTAACATAATACTCTTCACTGTGGCTTCTTCCAAAATGTCCTAGACCAATCTTCTTCAGGTCAGCAAATACTGCTTATTTTCTCCCATGAACTTCATCATCAGGGGAGTGTTTTTACTCTGACAATATCCAGAGATTTCTTCCTTGTAGGAATTACACTGCTCTCAAGTGTGTACATGGTGATCCTTTTGTCCAGGCATCAGAGGCAATAGTACCAGCCCCTTCCCAAGATCCTACCCAGTGAAAAGGGCCCCCCATACCATCCTATTGCTGGTCAGTTTGTTTGTGGTCATGTATTCGGTGGAACTTATCATCTTATCCTCTTCAATCTTGTTTTGGACGTATAACCCAGTCATCCTGAATGTGCAGAACCTGTGGTCAGTATCTATGCTATTGTTGCTCCACTGGTACAAATCAGCTCTGATAAGAGAATAGGTGCTATAGCACTCAGAGTGCTATAAACTTTTAACAAGTCAGTGATCAAAAACTTTTCTAAAAATATAGTCTCCTATAAATTAAGTAATCCCAAATTTATTATATCTGATTTAAATAAAATACATGGAATCACACTTTCAT
This sequence comes from Mandrillus leucophaeus, assembly GCF_000951045.1. Taxonomy (NCBI): domain Eukaryota; kingdom Metazoa; phylum Chordata; class Mammalia; order Primates; family Cercopithecidae; genus Mandrillus; species Mandrillus leucophaeus. The sequence goes on from NW_012101738.1 coordinate 35,404, forward strand.
TATATTTAGTACTTTTGAAATGTACGCATCCAAGGACTATGTAATTTCTGTTGTTCAGGGTCCACCATGAGTCAATATTCCCATATCAAGACTCTTACATATCTATATTCATTTAACCTTTGTACCAGAAAATGTTTTTTGTTTGTCTTCTTGAAGTATACCCTTAACAATATTCCATTGGTTATCAAATTTCTCAATATCTTTACTTTTGAAAATATTTTAATTTACTCTTGGATATTTAGCTAAAGTACTTCTCATAAATAAGAGTGAGCTACACCACACCCAAGAACAAAAGCCTCACAGGAGCTTGCTGTCCTCCTGCTGGAGGGGCGTAGACTGATGTCAAAGAGGGTTCTAACTCCTCCCACCCTCTCCTTTCATTGAGAAATTGAGCCACACTGCCACACAGGCTTGGAGAAGAAGCTTGGAACACATTGTGGAAAGGACCTCTGTCACTCAAACGCTGGCCTTTCTGGCCAAGTCTCCCATTTGGCACTCCTTCTTCCTGAATGCCCATGGTGGTAACATTGTGCTGTATCCTGCCTGGGCTCTTGCCTCTGATCTGTCCTCCCTCTTGCTGTGTGTGTTCTGAGAGGCCTAGATGCTTCTTGGTCTGCCTCAATGTCTTCAACTAAGAACACATTGGAGTCCATCAGGGAGCAACTTTGCAGAGATCCGTTTCATGGTTGTTTCCCTCTCCAGCCCTATTTCTGGATGACTGGGCAGATATGACGATGCTGGAGCTCTGGGCTTCAATACCCGTCCGGTACAGGGAAGCCCCGTTGGTCTCCATGTCCCACTTGATGGCTACGTGGTTTGTCTAAAGTAAGGGCCAAGTGACCATTTCCGGCCTTTGCCTTCTAGGGAAGGTGATGTTGCATTTCATCTGCACTTCCCATCTCATTCTTGAAGGACACGCACTTCCTCTGCTCCTGAGTGGGACTGCCTCCCAGAACTGAATCTTTTGGCTACATAGATGTCAGAAAATCAAAGGGATTGATTTTGGCTGGGTGCAGGGGAGGGTGCCCCAGGGCTACCTAGCCTCCCGCAGGCATCCCTGAATATGGCTTGCACTCTGGCACAGGCCCTCTCCTGGTTCCCAGGTGTGCTCTGCTTTTCCTTGGCTTTCTTGGGGAGGTCACCAATGCCCCACCGGGCGCATGCCTGGACATCATTGTGGGTCTCTCCTTCGCCCCATACGACCTCGGAGACACACGCTCACTCCATCTGCTCTTGGGGGATGCCAGTGCCACATGTGGTCAGATTTGCTCCACATGGGACTCGCCCCTGTCCCTGTTTGCAGGGGTCCCGGAAAGCAGTGTCCGGATGCAGGAGTCCCCGGGCTTAGCAGACTAGGACAAACTACTGCTCCGCCCAGGGAGGTAGGAGGTGGTGGGCTCATGGGTCAGTCCATTTTCAGCTGACACCACGCCTTGAGGCCCATGGGATCTTTCTGTGCCCCAGTGAGGCTCTTGCCCTCTTACCAGATTAAGCCCATCCCTGTTCACCCGGTGGGATCCAAAATCGGATCCGAAGAGGAGTCCGGAGATCCGGGGTCCTGAAGCTCCTCCTCCACCAGGCATGGAACCAGAAAAGGACTAAAAGAGTTCTTGAAAACAGGGCTCCTAGGAGTCCGTCCCTGGGTCGAGCACAGCCGGCTCTCCCACACCTCCCCTTACCCGCTCCCCTCTTCTGCCACCGCCGCCGCAGCCGCCGCAGCCGCCGCAGCCGCCGCCATTTTTAAAAGGGGCCGCAGCCTCATTTCCAGTAGCTGAGCACTAGTCGGCCTAACCAATGCGCATGCGTGAGACCCGAGCCGATCTCGCGTTACAGTGACCCCCACTGTTGCCCTGGGATGGGTCCCCGAGGCTGGGCCAAGCAGGAGCCCTCCGTGGCAGTGCCTGGGTGTCAAGGCTCCGGCCTTACCTCTTCAGGGGATCCACAGGATGGTCTCCGGAGGCCAGGAGTCGCGGAGGGCCGACCGGGATGAAGAAACCTTAGGCAGAGGAGTCCCGGGGAAGCACCGCGCCATCCCAGCTCGGAAGGTGTGGGGGTGAGTCTCCCCGCAAGTCGTGCCTCCTGTGATCTCGAGGACAGGCCTGATAGTGGGCTTGTGGGCTGCCTTCTTACCCGAGGGTCGTTCTCGCTGACAGCAGAACCCGGCAGCCTCAGGGACTGCCTGGGGGTGGGTGTTTCTGTGCCACTGCTGTGTGCGTATGTCTCTTTCTGTCCTCTGTCTCTCTGTCTCTCTCTCTGTTTTTCTCTCTCTCTGTCTCTCTCTCTGTCTCTCTCTCTGTTTCTGTTTCTCTCTCCTCTCTGTGCATATGTGTGCCCGTGTGCGTGTGTGTGTTGGGATGAAGGTCGGCCTGTCTTTGGTGGGCATCTTTCTGCGTCTCCTCCTGGGTGGTGTCGCCGGTTGTCGGTCTTTTCCAGTGGTTCCACTTTGGGTTTGTGAAGGCCTCAGCGAGGTGGGGAGCCTGCGTGGTGATCCTGGAGCGCTCAGCTTTCATACCTGTATCTGACAGAGAAGCTCTCTTGGTCTCCGTGTGCCGCCTGATGGCTGCATGGTTTGCCTACGATGAAATGATGGGTTTTTTTAAGTTTTTTTTTTTTTTTTTTCTCATTTACTTCATGTAAACACCTTAAACACATTTCCAATATCTGACGATTATGTGATGTTTAATTTCTTCTAACCTTCATCTTGGTAGCTTATTTTTTTGTGTACTTCATAGCATATAAAAAGTTGTAATTTGAAAATAATTTTGTTTTTCTATTTGAGAGATTATACATGGAATAACAAAGGCAGTTGAATAATCCCCAAAGCCTTGAGGTCC
>NW_012101738.1:42597-42903 GCF_000951045.1 Mandrillus leucophaeus
AATTACTGTTCTTCTTTAATGTTAAGATAATATTAGTAGAATTAATCATGTGAATGTGAGAGGGGATCTCATTCTGTCACCCAGGCTGGAGTGGTACAGACATGGCCCACTATAACCTCAAACACCAGGGCTAAAGCAATCCTTCCACCTCAGCCTCCCAATTAGCTGGGACTACAGGTGCATGCCACCAAGCCTGGGTACTTTTAAAATTATTTTCTGGAGATGGAACCTCACTGTATTGCCCGGGCTGTTCACAAATTCCAGACCTCAAGTAATTTTTTCCCTTTGGCTTCCCAAAGTGTTGGG
>NW_012101738.1:42953-45591 GCF_000951045.1 Mandrillus leucophaeus
AAAGCAAATGAGGCACATCTATTCAAAGCAATTCACAAAATCCTATGAGAAATGTAAAAATCTGTGGTGTTTGAACACTGAACACTGCCTGCCTCTCTGTCTCAGCTCAGTGAGATGAACACCACTCCAGGCTGTGCACCTAAGAATACAAGGTTCTCTATCCACCTAAGCTTCCAGCAAGAGGTCTTTTTCTGAAAAAATTATGGCTTTAACATTTATTTTCCTAGCCATTACTGAGGTTACATCCTGTGTGGGTGTGCTTAAAAGGTGGGAACATTGGTTCCTACCCAAGCCTTACTGATGGACTAGAAGGTCTACTGTAAGCATGGTGTGCCCAGAATACTGGGACACTGATCAGCCTTGCCCCAGCTTGTGAGATGGTGGATCCATGCCAGGAGACAGACTGTGAAGATATCAGGCTGCTGTCCCTCTTCTCCATTGAACACTTTCTTCAAAAGAGAGGATCAGTCAAAAAGCAGCTTGCCATTTTCTCCACTCAAGCTTCAGGGTTCTATCAGAAAGACTTTTTGAGGTGAAAAGAGGCAAGTCATAAAGCAGAGAGCACCTGATTGCTTGCCAAAGAAATTCATTTCAATTTTAACAGAATTTAAGAAGTTCAAGCCAAAGGGCACCCCATCTTCAAGACAGAGAAAATAGAGGTTAAAAGTAGTTAGCAAGTAATTTATGAAGTTAGTGAAAATAAAGCCTAGACTGTAAGCCAGCTAGTATGTAGAAAAAAAAAATAAAACAGAAAATAACATTGCTAGGAGAAAATCATTAGATTTCTAGACAACATCACACACTAACCTTAGACAGTATTCCTATAAAGGAGAAACATGTTTGCATCACCTTATAGGACAAATTTATCCCAGGACTTTGTTGCAAATAGCCCTCAGAGAGTAATTAGTACAGTTTAATATCTGATTGCTTTCCAAGAGGGGAACAGAATCCCACCAATACCACTGTCATTCCTGGAAGACTGTGGACAGAATCAAAGCTGAGCCACTCCCCCTCCTGTTGAAGATCAATGAGAGGCTTAACACTGTGAGGCAGAAATAGACTTCACCAAGATAATCCAGCCAGCCACTAACCAGAAAACCAAGCTAATAATGACAACGCAGACTAAAGAAGGGGAGCATACACTGAGAAGTTTCAATATATTATGTAATCTGTCCAGCTTGTGATGAAAATTACAAGAAATGCAAGTAAACATGAAAGTATGACCCAAAAACTGGGGGAAAAAAGAATAGTCAGCAACAAAATCTGCCTGGGAGAACAATAGATGTCAGAGTTAACAACAAAAAAATAATACTTTCATGTAGACATAAGTATGTTCATAGAACTAAAGGAAAGTATGACAAAAGGCATAAAGAAAATAACATCTTGGAAGTAAACTAGCAAAACCAAGCAAAAGAAATAAACTAGCAAATAACATGGGTTGATGAGAATGCAGAGAAATTAGAAGAATTGTGCACTCTTGCTTGGAATGTAAAATAGTACAGGAGGCATGGAACACAGTATGTGAATTATTGAAGAATTTAAAAATAAAATTACCACACTATCCAGTAATTTTGCTTTTGGGTATATGCCCAAAATAATGAAAAGCAAAGTTTTAAGGAGATATTGGTACACCAGTGTTTACAGCAGAATTTTTGACAACTAAAGAATAGATGCAATTCATATGTCTATCAATGGATAATGAGAGAAAAAAGTGGTGCATGCATACAATGGAACATTATTAAGCCTTATATAAAATGGAAATTCTGACATGTGTATGATATCCGTGTACCTTAAGGACTTTATGTGAACTAAGTCAATCTTAGAATGACAAATGCACATGATTCTACTCATATCATGTATCTAAAGTAATCTAATTCATGGGGACAAAAAGTAGAATGGCCGTTTCCAGGGATTGGGGTATAGGAGAATGAGGAGTTACTGTTTCATGGGTACAGTGTTTTAGGTTTGAAAGATGAAAAAATTCTGGAAATGGAAGGTGGTAATGGTTATACAACATTGTGAATATACTTAATGCAAAAGAACTGTATGCTGAAAATGATTAAGATAGTGTGTGATTAAGATGATAAAAATGGTATATAATTCTGCTCAGGATGCCATAACAAAACGCAATAAACTAGGGGGCTTAACAGAAATTTACTTACAGTTTAAGAGGATTAAAGTGTCAATAGCTTGTTAAAAATTATGACTTGAAATGAAACAATGTAACATATGACATGATAATTTAACTCTTGTTTGTATCAATTAGGCTATGGCAAAATTGGTTTTGTTATATAGTTCATTCTTTCACTTAAGGTCACAATTTCAAGAACGTGCAGATGATAAAGTGATAAATTTATTGTAGTTAGTATATAGGATACTATAGTATACTATATAATACAGCATATTATATAGTATATAATATATTGCAGCATTATGTATTATAGTATATTATTGTAGTCTTAACAGTTGATTGTGTAATGTGTTTTAGCTGCCTGTCAGCCCAGAGAATAATTCCAACATATTTTAGGTAATTATATAATATTTTGATCAATGACAGACTGCAGGTGTGATGGTATAGCCTAAGTGTGAAGTAGGCTGTATCATCTAGGTTTGCGTAAGTACAGTATAATGACTGCAC
>NW_012101738.1:45796-49897 GCF_000951045.1 Mandrillus leucophaeus
AAAAAGTCTCAAGAAAAGTACTAGAAAACTGAATCTACCAATATACAGAAAGACATATAATTCATTACTGAGAGAAATATAACCCAGAAAAGCAATCTTATTTTGACATGTGAAAGTCAATTAATTTAACCTGTCATTTTAATAGAAGAAAATTCAAAAACCACAAGATCAACACAATAGATGCACAAAAACCATGTGAAAATGTTCAACACTTGACAACAGAACAATACATAATGAGCAGAAAACTTTTTCAAGCTGCTTAAAGGCATTTATGAAAATATCACAGATAACATAATTAATGTTGACATTTAATATGATATGGATTCCGTGTACCCACCCAAAGCTCACGTTGAAATGTAATCCCCAGTGTTGGAGGTGGGGCCTTTGTGGGAGGTGATTGATCATGGGGGTGGTTTCTAATGGTTTAGCACCATCCCTCTAGTGCTTTTCTCATGTTAGAGTTCTCGTGAAATCTGGTTGTTTAAAAGTGTGTGGCCCCACTCCCTTCCTCTTTCTTCTACTCCAGCCATGTGAGAAGTGCTGGCAACCCCTTTGCCTTGCAACATGATTGTAAGTTTCCTGAGGCTTCCCCAGAAACTGAGCAGATAGCCAGCATCAAGCTTCCTGTACAGCCTACATAACCATGTGCCAGTTAAACCTCTTTTCTTTATGAATTAGCCAGTCTCAGGCATTTCTTTATAGCAGTGTGAGAATGAATTAATACAACAATGAATGTTTTCTTTCTCAGATTAGACACAACACATTGTTCATAATTCAAAGTGATATGTGCAAATAAAAGCCAGAAATAATGACAAAGAGTAAAGAGTAACAGATTTAAATAATAATTCACTAGACTATATTCTGTAATACATTTTGTGTACTTACAGATTAACACCAACTCTTTATTAGCAAAGAAAATATACTTTTTTACATCAAAAAACAGTAGCACTTGGTATACAAATAAAAGATGAAAATATCTGAATCTTGCCATAATAGGCCACTAAGAAAATTGCAATGTTTAACAAAAACTCAGTTTTCAGTGGCCCATTAATAACAGAATAATTAAACAACCATAAAAATTAAGCCTATATACATATTGGAAATACATTTCAATGTACACATAACATTAAACAAACTTGGATGAAAAAATTACTTATTGGCTTAAAACCCGTGCTACCTATTAAAATTATGTATTATTGCTTAAAGAGTACCTACAGAATTCTCACCTTCATAATTCTTTGCAGAAGAAGTGGAAATCCATAGTCCAGAGACCCTCTTTAAAAATGAGCCCGTGATAACCACAATCTGTTTATAACTCATATAAGATTTCACTCATTTTATAAATTTTCTCAAGTATTATAATTAGGCGGCATCATGCTTTCCATATTACTTACATCTACAAGATTTTTCCAGCAAAAGTTTTCACATGACTTTTAAAGTAGTTATTAAAATTTAGAACTTTATGTATTTTCCACACTACCAGAATTTCAATCCAGTGTGTATTTTTATATTTATGAGGTCAGTCCATGGCATATGCCTTGTATCCTTGAATGAATATGTAAGAAATAAAGAGAGTCCTATATTTGGCACATTCATAAAGTTATTTTATTCTCCAGAGCAGGTAATTTTATGCCACCAAATACAACTGGAAAAACTAAAGGCCTTACCACATTTTGTACATTTATAAAGCTTTCCTTCGGTATGAGTGCTTTCAAATTTTTGAAAAGCATGAAAAACCCCAGAAGGCTTTATTACATTTCTTACAGTCTTTGGGTTTTCTCCTAGTTTGGTTCATTTCATGTCATAGAAGAAAACTGGAAAAATCAAATACTTTGCCCCATTACTCACCTTCACAGACGTCACCTTGGGGTTATTTTTTGACAAAGAATAGGCGTTTTTGATGTAAGGAAAAGAGAAAACAAGAAACTAACAAATTCAAATATATTAAAATTAGAGAATTAAAAGACAAAAAATTGACACACAAATCTGCAATACATACAATATTAAAATTAATGTGCAATGTAAAAATAAATAAATAATTTACCATATATGAAAGAGGATTCATCTTCTTGGTAATAGAATACTCAAAATATAATATAGATAATATTTAACATTTATTACAAAGAGAAAGGTCAGTCAATTAGAGAATTCTAAGTGTTGATGACCACACCTAACAAGTAATTATGCATTAATAAAGGAAGAGCCTGTGGATACCGTTTGTTGCTATTTATTGTGATTTGGAATTTACCACAGTCTGCCATCTAGTAATTTTTCTATACTGTTCAGAAAATTGATTGCACATTTAGATTTGGAGACTGAAGAAAATGATAGGAATAATATTTCTTTCCAAGAGCAAACAGTTAGCTTGAAAAAGCCCACTGATGTGGACAAATGGATAGCACATAGCCTTAGACACTAGTGTGTGTAAAACAAATTGAGGCAAGCAAGCCACTGATAAACATTTTCATTTTAATTCCATTAGTATAACATAAATAATACGTGTTTAAGGTAGTGAATTTGATGGTAGCCCTGATTTGATCATTACACAATGTATGTGTGTATGGAAATTTTACATTGTATACCATAAATATGTAAATTACTATTTGTCAATCAAAAATAAAGTAAAACAAAAAAGACACCAAACAAGAATAAAAATAATAGAATTGTATGCCAGGACAAAAATAAATAAATTGAACCTGATTGAATGTTGGAACCTCCAGCTACCACCTTTTCTTCCCTCACCCTCTACATTTCACATACTTTGACTATCCTTAGGAAGTACAGTTGCCTTTCCTTGAAATCATTAGTAAAGATTAATGAGATGCTTGCTTGGCTGCTTAAGCATGTGTGTTATAACACCCAAAGAATAACGAAAACGCTGTTCAAAATTTATGATACGGAGGAAAATAAATAACTTGAATTATTTTTAATTAACTCAGTGTTGAAGCCCTATTTCTTCTGTCTCCTGTATGTGAGGTAAAAATTCTGAGGTATTTATTAGTATTAAAAGTATCATTTAAGGAGGAAGAAAATAGAGACCTCTGTGCACTTGAATGATAACTCATACATATTTCTGGCTTGGAGTGTAAGGAGATGGAGGTGGAATAATGTCTTTATTTTAGGCAAGAGCCTCTGAGAAGAAATGCAATGGGTTAATAAGGCAAGAGAGCCTCAAGATGCTACTTTCTTCTCCCTTTCCTCAGAATGGGCTGTGACTCATCACTCAGGGCTTCTTCCATCACATGCCCCTCTCTTTGCAATTGATGTCACAAAGCTCTGCTGGCAGTCTCTGTAACAGAGCTGTTTGGAACTCACCTTGTGTCCCCATCCTGAGCTGCTAGCTCCCATCTCCCCACCTGGGGAGCAGCTCCTATGGCCGATCCCCAAGTGCAGAGTGCTCTGGGCTTCTCTCTCCCTGACTGCCCCAGACAGAGGAGACAGAGATCTTGGGGTAAGACTTGAGCTTCTTCCAGAGTGAGTCTGTCCCATAAGGGTTACACCTCAGCGTAGAAGACATGCCCAAGATGCCTGTCACCAAATGTTCAAAGACCCTGTGAGGTACATCCTCTAGACTGAGGTGAAGCCCTTTTAGCCCAGACTTTCTTCTTGAAGGTATTTACCATAGTTTATGACACATAATAGTGTTCAATAAGTAGCATGTTTTCTCTTTTCCTGCCAGGGAGTCACAAAAAAACAGCTACAGGGAGAAAGTATAAAAGAGAGAGAGGAAAAAGTGTATTACTAAGTGAGGGTCAGGAGTGTTTATGCATGAGGCTGATTTGAGCGAAGATCTGAGAAAGGGATTGTGAACTGTTCTGGATTAGTTACACCATTTCTCCATGAATGCATCTTCTATAATCTCTACCAAAAATGACTGCTTTGCTTGAAAGCTTTTCCCCCAGAAGGTACTGCTGTGTTACCTTTATCAGCTTAAAAAAATTAGGCCATACAATACAATATTAAATATTATATGTATTGTTTATCAGCTTAAAAAAATTAGGCTAGGGATGGTGGCCCACACTTATAATCATTTTGGGAGGTGAAGGCAGGTGGATTGCTTGAGCTCAGGAATTCAAGACTGGCCTGGGCAAGATAGCAATA
>NW_012101738.1:50187-52629 GCF_000951045.1 Mandrillus leucophaeus
GGAGTGAGGATAATGTTGCATACAACCTGCCTTTTTTGGCATCATCTTACCCTACTTTGCAGAACAGAGATACCAAGGGTTGGCCTTATGAAGCTGGGGCTGTTTTTGCATTGTGATTTCAGAGATGCTGAAAATACTGATTTTCTAATACCCCAAATTACACTAAAAATTTAAAAGACTTGGGCTTTTTTAAGTCTTGAAAAGTTTTCACCCTGAGTTTCTGTTAAAATCTAAGATGAAAATCAGCTTCCATCCAGAATCCTACCAGGGATTGCTGCCAGCCAACTAAATGACCTGGATTACAAGTGTCAACCACCATGCTCACCCATCCAGTATCAATTTTTACTGCAATGTTATCGTCTGGTACTAGCATAAGTATAGATTCACGTAGGCCAACAGAATAGACTAGAAGGGCCACTAATAAACACATTAATTTATGGTAAATTGATTGTGTCAAATATGCCAAGAAATTGTAATAGGAAAATAAATGTCTTTTCAAAAAATTTTGCTGGGAAAATTAAATATACACTTTGCAAAAGGAACAAGTAGATCCCAACTCAAACCGCAGACCCCCAAAAATATTCAAAAAGGGTAATATATCAAAATGTAAGGGGGTAAACACAAAATTCTTTGGATAAATCCTATAATTAATATTTGTATTCTTGGGTTACATAAATATGTCTAAGATATTATACCAAAGGCACAATTTTATTAAAAAAATAAATTATACTTTATTGAATTGAAAACTTTTGCTTTTAGAACATCAAAAAGAATATGAAAAAATATGCCGCTTAATGGGAGAAAATATTTTAAATTGTATACATTATTTGGGTCTATTAGGGTTTATAAAGAACACTACATATATACATATAATATATATAAAATCTTGTTTATTTATAGAATCTTAAAAACCAAACTCAGAGAAGCTAGTATCTAGAGTATATAAAAAACTCTTATCAGTCAATAATAAAACAACTATTGATCAAGTAAAAATTGACAAAAGATTTGAATAGACGTTTTCCATAGAAGATACACAATTTGCCAATTTGCTCAATTTCATTTGTTGTTAAGAAAATACAAGTCAAACCACAATTAATACTAGTTGACACCCACTAGAATGGCTATACCAAAGATACAATGACAAATGTTAGAAAAGAAGTGAAGAATATGGAACTCACATATGCTACAAATAGGAATGTGAAATATTGCAGCACCTTGAAAACAAAACAATATGAAATAAAAATGTGGCTATCCCTCAAAATGTTGCACATAAAATCACTATAGGACACAGAAATTCTAACCCAAAGTTAGTATGCAAAAGGAAAAGACTCTTATATGAATGCTCATAACATGTGGTAACGTCCATGCAATAGAATGCTACTTGCCATCCAAGAGGAATGATGTAATGATGCAAGCTACAACAGAAATGAAACCCGAAAACATTGGGCTAAGTGAAAGAAATCAGACCCAAAAGACCACAGAATTCATGATCTTGGCTATTAGAAACTCTGATAATAGGCTCATCTATAGAGACATAAAATTGATTGTTGTCTAGATCTGACATGGCAAAGGTGAATACAAATAGGATGCATTTTCCTCCTAAGAGATACAAATATTCTAAACTTAGGTGGTAATTAAGCTCGCATGGCTCTATAAATATACTAAATAGCCTGGTGTTGTACTTAAAATATGTGATTATATTATATAAAATATACCCCAGTAAAGCGTTTTAAAAAATTAACGTGTCAACGTACACTAAGGTTGTTTAAGATTTTCAGAAACCCAAGTCACGGATTGTAAAAATGAAATCTATTTCTTGTCCATTTCAAAGCATAATAAAGAAAAGGGAGGCGGCAAGCTAACACGCAAAGGTTTGGTTACTGATGCAGGAGTGTTAATGGGCAGGAACCACGTGATTCGTTTAACCATGTCAGAAAAGCAAAGGAAATGATAATAATTTATTGAAGACCACTCTGACTCAGAGTGACTCAGATTGTTAGGAATGTGAAAGCTGTACTCGCAGGGTTGGGCATATTTCTTATCAAACACAGCTCCAAAGAGCCATCTCACAAAAAGGTTATCAGCGACTCTCCTATCCGCAGTTGCCTGGAGTTTTACAGTTGTCTACCGCCAGTCCTAAAAATGCATTGTAGTCACTCATTCTAAATCCAATGTAACACTCAAATCTAATACGAAACTCCACATTTCATGACTACCACATTCAATAATTTGCCTTTTTTTTCACGGCCAGCCCTCCGCATTCCCTCTGTTTGTAGCCCTACCTGTCGCCGCTCTCTGGAGCAAAATTGTCCACCTCGGGAGCTCAGGCTGCGGGTCCGCGTTCTGCACCGAGTGCCAGTGTTGGCTGGCTCAGGAGCTGTGGGGCGGGCTTGGCGCTCATAGGGCACCGATTTCCCCTGACAGTCCCGGGAGCCCGCGGAC
>NW_012101738.1:53494-55351 GCF_000951045.1 Mandrillus leucophaeus
CCACCCCTAAAAAGATGCTTTCCCGGAGACCCCGCACAGGGCGCCTCTGTCACACAGAGCGACCCTATAAATCCCTCCCCAGACATCCTCGGCCCTCCCCAGATGGAGACCTCACAAGCGGAGGACTCCCCTGGAGAGGATCCTCAGAAACCATCCTCAAAGCCACCACCACAACCAGAAAGACCCAAGGGAGAATTGCGGCCACAAAACGCATCTCCACACACGCACTCCTCCCGGCACTCAGGGCCACCTCATCCCATGGAGACCTCAAAACCCTCTCCCCATGTTGCAGGGAAAAGAAACGGAGAGTCCAGCAGAACTTCCCGCAGGAGAATCCATTTGCCTTTTATTCATTATGCAGTGGAGCTAAAGTGCAGGGCACGAAGGATTTTACACAAAATTTTAAGTTCTTATGTATAGGTTTTCATGGAAATGTAAACATTTAACAATGATAGGGATAATAGATAATAAACTCATCCTAAGTACATTATCACTAGGTTTCAGCAATTCTTATTTTGTCATTTATTTTCAGCTATCAATCCAAATATCCTAGTAGTATTTTAAATCAAATATAAGATACGATATCATTAATTTTGGGAAAATTTAAGTAACTATATCTAAAAAGTGAAGATAAAGAAAATATCATTATCACAACTAATACAATTTTTAATATATAAAATAGTTAAATTTGTGTATTTACCAAAGAGTAGACTCTACAACCACTGAAGGTTTTGCATGAAATGTTTTAACATCTTTAGTCAATATTTTATCTTCAGACACAAAATATCAATACATGTAAATTCAGTTACATATAAAGGGCCACAGATTATGGTTGGAGGAGGAAATTGCAAATCGACAGTGGGATATTCCAAACTACTGTACTGTGGAAGTAAAAGCAAGAAAGAAAATAGGGATTCCTATTGTTTCTGATAAAAGGAAAGGAAAAGTAACTCCCAGAAAGCCACTCCCTCATTTTGCCATATTCAAATGTCTAGGACAAGGCACAGGTCTGGCCGTACCCAAGGAAAGATGAGGATTCAGGTGTAACAAAAGACAGCAGGGATCGTGGAGCATCTTAGGATTCTGCCCCCCACATCCACCCTTGCACAAAAACTTGATCTAACGTCTCACATTGGTGGAGATCTGGTCTTGTAAGGAAAAACAAAGTCTCAGAAAGTGTTTCCCGTGTAGGTTCTGAGGCAATTGATCCTCAGTGCCTTCTATTTTGGAAGCCAGAAAATTCTTTCTTGATTGAGAACGGGTGCAGTCCTGTGCACCATAGGAGTCCCATTGTTGACTGCATGTCAGTGGGTTCCACCAGTTATTACAACCAGAACTGTGTGGGCAAACTTCCTCAGGATGCAGAAGCCACTCCCATGAGAACCGCTGCTCCTCTCCATCTGTGAACAGACTGACAGATGCAGGCGGCACCAGCAATCTCTTGAACCACTGCGGTACACTGGAAAATGTGAGTCGTGGTGTGTCCCTGTGTTAGAATTATTGAGAGGCTTTTTTTTGTTGACAAGTGCTGAGACTATACAATGCACTAGGGCAAGATTAGCTGGGAAAATGATCTTCTGATAACGTTTTGAACCCAGATGTTCCTCCTTTGTTGTTTTCCCAGAACTGGATTAATTCAGTTTTCACTTCTGTAGCTCCCCTAACAATCCCAAGGCCAGGTCTTTTACTGCTTCCCTAGGTGGCGTGACCATTATTGGCCTAGGGAAAGATGAGCTGATTTCATCTCTTCCTTTATAACCATGATGTGGGGACCTCATTTCACATACACAGATTCCCTCCAAAGACTAGATGAGCAGGCCTGAGCCACTGTGGTGCTTGGAGTAATGACAGCCTTGC
>NW_012101738.1:55401-56757 GCF_000951045.1 Mandrillus leucophaeus
CTTTTTTTTGTTGACAAGTGCTGAGACTATACAATGCACTAGGGCAAGATTAGCTGGGAAAATGATCTTCTGATAACGTTTTGAACCCAGATGTTCCTCCTTTGTTGTTTTCCCAGAACTGGATTAATTCAGTTTTCACTTCTGTAGCTCCCCTAACAATCCCAAGGCCAGGTCTTTTACTGCTTCCCTAGGTGGCGTGACCATTATTGGCCTAGGGAAAGATGAGCTGATTTCATCTCTTCCTTTATAACCATGATGTGGGGACCTCATTTCACATACACAGATTCCCTCCAAAGACTAGATGAGCAGGCCTGAGCCACTGTGGTGCTTGGAGTAATGACAGCCTTGCGCCGATGCCACTCTCTCTTCCCACCATTGTTGACTTTTGGGCCATTGCACATTCAGTGCCTCCGTGGACAGAGAACCAATCCCAGGTGCTCTCACAAATATGGAGCCAATTCTAAAGGTTTTTGAGCTCCAGCTCAGTTCAGACCATTGTCACCTGTTAGGGACTGTGGGTGACTGTGGACACCACTGGCACCTGCTTGAGACTGTGGGTGACTGTGGACTCTGAGCTGGGATGTGCTATGTCCATGTGACACTCCTCCCCAAGAGTTGTTTAACAAGGTGGTGCCCTAGGAATGCCATCTGGACCCAGTGAAGGAGGAAGGGCAGGAAGCACCTGGCACCCACTGTTCATACCACCATCACCAAATTCCACAATGTGGCAAACTTGAAGATGCTTCCTCTGGATGAAAATCCTAAACAATAACAACAAAAACAAATAACAAAACAAATAATAAAACAAAGAGAAAAAAGAAAATCCTAATTTTGTTGTTTCTTTCAGCAGAAGTGATATTTTCTAGTCTTTACAGTTGAGAAGTTCAGGGTCTCTTAAGGCTAATTTCTCTCTTTAAGATAAGATGGCATTAGAGCACCGAATACCAATGAAGTTCATGCTGATAGCCCTTTTCATTGCAGCTGCATCTCGATGCAAGTCTTTGTATTCACACAGCCGTGACATAGCCTAGGAAAGTAAATCAGAGAGAAAACAGGTACAATTTTTAAAAAGGGCTCCAACTTTTTTTTTTTTTTTGACATGGTGTCTTGCTCTGTCGCTCAGGCTGGAGTGCAGTGGCGCGATCTCAGCTCACTGCAAGCTCTGCCTCCCAGGTTCACACCATTTTCCTGCCTCAGCCTCCTGAGTAGCTGGGACTACAGGCACCCGCCACTGCGCCCAGATAATTTTTTGTATTTTTAGTAGAGATGGAGTTTCACTGTGTTAGCCAGGATGGTCTCGATCTCCTGACCTTGTGACCCACCCGCCTCGGCCTCTCAAAGTGCTGAGATTACAGG
>NW_012101739.1:0-8680 GCF_000951045.1 Mandrillus leucophaeus
CAGGTTGTAGACCTGAGAACATTTGCTGTTTTACTACAGAAATTGTTATTAATATTATGAAATAATTCAAACATAAACATTCATTTGCTTTCTCTTCGTCTGCTTCATTCTTCATAACGTATATAGGTTTCCTCTTTTTTTTTTGCTTTTTATATTGTGGTAAATGTACATAATTTAATATTTATCATTTTAGCCCATTTTAGGTGTACAGTTCAGTGGCATTAAGAACATTCACATTATTGTGCAACCATCATGCCATTTCTTTCTGGAATTTTCTCATCTTCCTAAACTGAAATTTTGTACCCATTGAACACTGGCTCCCCATTCTTGCCTGCCCTCAGCCTCTGGCAACCACCATTCTGCTCACTTTCTGTATCTACGAATGTGGCAACTCCATGTACCTCACATAAATGGAATCATATGGTATTTGTCATTTTGTGACTGGTTTATTCCACTTAGTATAATGTTCTCAAGGTTCATTCATGTTGTAGCCTATGTCAGAATTTCTTTCCTTTTAAAGCTGAATGATATTCCATCATATGCATATATCATGATATGCATCATATGCACCATATGCATATCCATCCATTGATACATGGATTGTTTCTGCCTTTCTTGTCTCTCAAATGTCATTTTAGATAAAAGTCCATGCCATAAATATTTATCAGTTGTTGGAAACACCCTGTCAATGGAGGAGTCCTGTTTCCTGTCCCATCTCTTTCTCCTTTCTTCTACATGGTGAACAAGCACTGTGTAGTGATTTGACCCCTGTTCTCTGGGAGACACTTAATGCTCAAGGAAGGAACCTGGTAAAACCATGCTTTCTTCACAACGTGCCTCCCCTGACACACCTCAGTCAAATATGCACTTTGGATTGTCAAGACTGGTATTACCTAACTGAACTGGGTCCGTTAGCCCATGTTGAACTGAAGGCCAAACACTGCAGCACCTGATTTTTGTAGAGAGAAAGGGTTATTGCAAGATGGCTGAGGAAGGAGACAGAAGATGGGCTCAAATCCATCCTCCCTCTTCAGCTCACAAGTTGTATATTTAAGGGCCGCAGTTTTAGGAGTAGGGTCTCAGGTTGGTTAAGGACTGGTGGAGGATAAAGGGAAGTTAGGAAAGCCTCTTGGGCATGTGCACTTATCCTGTCATATCTCTTCATAGGTTGAGAATGTACATTAAGAGGGGATTGGTATGGAACATGTGGAAATTTGGGCTGTGCTGTCAAAAGTTCACCCAGTGGGCAAGCAAATCTTGGTACAAGCTCCGGTCAGACATATTGATTCTGGCCAGCTTCAACTGGCCCTGTGGTCCTGTAAATAGATATCCTGAAAAACAAACTCATAAATTTTGTTAGTCACCAGTCCCCTTTAACCCTGCTCTTTGGTCTATTTCACGCTGCAAGGCACAATTTCACTGAGACGTGCAGATACTGGGCATTGAGAGCTTGGTCTTGTCCAGCAGGATGGTCCACAAATGCCTGCTGCAATGCTGCCTGTTCCAGGGTGTGGTGACCCTAGAGTGGTTATTCCTTGGCTTGTGTTAATCTCTTTCAGTAAATCTCATGCTTTTCTTTGTTTTGTCTATCCCAAGCAGATTTTTTTTTCACTTACAACTGAATCACATGGACTAATGTCTGTATTCTTCCTGTCTCTCTTCTCCAGCATGTTTTGTTCTCAGATGTATCCTCTGAGGCATCCACCAGTTTTGCTCAGTACCCTTTAGTCAGCATCCCTTAGGGCTAAAGGGATTGTAAACTCCAAGCTGCACTTTGAAATCTAGCTGACTGCTGCTCTCCACACTGGCTCCCATCTAAGCCCTGGGTAATTTAAGTTGACTCTGGTCTCCAAAGCCAGCAGACACAGTACATCCACTCAGGCATTTACAGTGAAAAATACTCATGGTTCTCAGATAGTGGTATATAAAAGCACGGAGCAAATGTCAACAGCCTGAGTGCATGATCACCTTTCAAAAAACCATCATTTTTCTCTCATTTTTTCAGCAAGTTATGCCTCTGAAGCTCATACCTTGCCTAGAAAAGCAGAACATACACAACACAATTCATGCCTTAGTGATTGGACACGTTTGACCCTGAAAGGTGTCTTGAGATTTTATTCTCTTTCCTGTTGGCTGAATTTCATACTTCAACTGCTTCTTTATTTCAACTTTCTTCAGTGGATGTGGGATTCATCTTCCCCCCAGCTCCCCTTTAATGGTTTAGGAGTTGAAGGTTTTTGTTATTTTCTTCCTTAACTTTTTTTAATCCCTAGGAAGGATGTGTCAAACAAAGACGGGTTCACAGACTTGGCTCTTTGGGAACTGAACTGCTGGGCCACTGGGCCATGATCTTCCCTTGGCATTTTCTATAAGGGATATATTAAGACTAGAGCTTAATACCTCAGTCACGTCCCTGCTCTTCTGCTTAAATTTGGCAAAGAGCCTAGCATTGAAGTCCTCATTTCTACCAGGTTATCATGCTCTCCTTTATTGAACTGTTGTATTTACAAGAGCTAGAGAGATGAAGATCCACTTGTCAATAATAATGGTAATACTATCATTTACTGAGCATCTGCTTGTGCAAGATATTTTACATGCAGGAGCTGTAAGCCCTACTTGCAAGATGGGATTGTCTTATCCCTGTTTATAGATGAGGCTCACAGAAGAAGTCAATAGATTTGCCTAAAATCACACAGCTAGGAAGTAATATGACAAAGTTTCAAATTCGGAGCTTCTAATTCTTTTAAAAATACAGGTATGACATGAAGTATAATTGGCAAAGACAGGCCCTTTTGGAAAATACTTTATAACTCCTATATCAAAAGGCAAAAGAAGGAGGAGTGTTTACTCTTTATCATGTGGGTGTGTCCTGGGACTTTGGTGTTCTACACCCCCACTACCCACCTAGACAGGCTGCCTTTCAGCTGTGTCTGCAGGCACTATGTGTTGAGAATGAATAGCCTCATGACTGTGTCCCTCACACATGACAGTGCTTAGCCCACTACCCTGTCTCATTGCCTGCAGGTCGCCAGCTACACTGTTGCTGTTTTGTAAGCCTTATTCCTGTAACCAATCCAAATGGCAATTTAGATATCTCCCTGTCATAAAATAGTTGATCACAAAAAAGAATTAAATTCAGTGAATGACTTTCAGTTCTCACAATAGTAAGGTTAGGAAAAAAAAAATCCCTTTCTGTTTGGAAACACAGTCGAGTACTTGTCGGAATTAAGAATGACTTACATTCATACCATTTGGGAGTCATGTGCACTGACTCTCGGAAAGAAAAAGTGATTCATCATAGATGGGTGTGGCATTTGCCATGAAGATGCCCGTCATGCGCACCTGCCAGAGTTGTCTGGTGAAGGCACAGAGAACTGCTTAGGCAACTATCTTAGCTGTCCTTCACCAGAGCTTTCCAGAAGGTCTCTCATAGCTTCCTAATTAGTACTTGGTGGCTTTTTCTGTCTGCTTTCTGGTGACCAATACCCCCTCCTCCAAACTCTGTCCTCTATTTAATTTCTGTGACACTGCAATATCCTGAGGTCATGTTCGTTGCCTCTTCACTATGACTTCTTTAAGTCCCCTAAATGATAGCATTTTCCAAGGTTCTGTCCCAGGCCCCTGGGGCTTCTCTGGACACATTCTACGGCTTCCACAGCCTAGAGAATCACTGTCTCTGGCTTCCCCAGGCCTCTGCCCTGAGGGTCAGGTCTCAGTTCCCAGTCCCTCCTTATGAATTTCCTCGTGTGTGAGCATCACCAGCTATGAAATTCCTTTGAGCTCCTTTCCCTCTATCTAGCTGGATATTGTCATTCCACTGGCCTTTCCTCATCCCAGGGGCTGACTTGGCCAGCATCAATCCTCTAAGGGGCCTATCCTTAGGGTCCTGTCTTCTTTCTGCTGCCCTGGATTTCTGGTGTCTCCTACCGTGTGAATTCAGTTCCATACCATGGTCCCCCACCCAGCCATGCCTAAGAGGTGATTTTCTGCATTAGATGCTAAACTCTGGTTCAACATTATAGTCCCTGTAATACTTGGCACATTATCCTACACACAGTAGAGTCTCCATGAGTAGTTCAGTTTAATTTAGCAAACTGTCAACAAATTGATGCAATGAATACCAGCATCGAGGTAACACCAGATAGGGGGTGTTAAAGATCCTAGAAAGAAAGAGAAAAAAGAGGGAAATTTTAATGAACTACATTGAAAAGAAACTGTCATTTAAATGTCTGTGGAAGTTTATTCATTCTTATACTGTGGAAATGTTTTGGATCCATGTTTACTATGTGAAGAAGCGAAGATTGAGAGAAAGTATGTCAGTTTCTTGAAATGATTTTTTTTCCTCATTCACAAAGTTTGTCTTAAAGCCTGAATTAAGTATGACTACAGGATTAAGTTATTAACTCTGTAGAAACAGTCTCTCATTAAGTGTTCTCTTTCTTTTCCTTTGTAGGGGTCTTCAGGGTACATTGGGTGTTGAGGCTTTATACCACACCATTTAGCAAACACCATCTAGCATTTTTTTGGTTATCATTTTCCTGGGTAATTTGGGTTTCCCATGATTATCGGCATGATCGCTGAGGATTGAACAGTGACTTATTTCCTGTTTTTGCACAGGCTCAACCTAAGCTGAATTAAGATACTTACCAAACAAGCTAATAATGTGACATCCCTTCCAACCAATAGTCTCTAAACATTTAATGGAAATGACGATAAACTGATCTTCGATTAACATATTTTATTTTGAAACATGTTTATTTACTCATTTCACCTGGCACAAGCAGAGTCAATGTTGTGAAAACAATTCCACAAAAACACTTATCTATAGTTCTGTTCTCTTTTCAGCTCTCTTTGATTTCCTGAAGCTGAAGTGTCTTCCTTGGGAGACATATTATAGAATTCGAAATGTATATAAAAATAAACCCTTCGTTTTTGCTAAATAGTTCTAAAACTACTAGGCATAAAACCACTTTCAAATATTGCTGACTCTGAGTGTTAACCTCAGCCAAGTGTCAGCGGGCTGGTTTGGTTGCAACTTGCAGAAATGTCAATAGAGACATGCAGCCCTAGTAAGGAATATCTACATATTTTGTATATTTGAGGATACTTCCTAGATCAGTGGCAGAAGAACCAATTTACATTTCTCTGGGGATGACACGTGTGGAAGTCTGAAATTAACTGGCCCTATATTTCCAACGTGTTTCAATGATAGTTTTGCGTACATGGTGGATCGGCACCTTCTGCAGCTGCTGGCCTGTCCTAAGTTGAAACCAGCTCTGACTTGGGGCTCACTTCTGCATTCACTCCTCCTTCTGGCCTGACATTCTTTTTCTTTCTACTTACACTACATCTTTTCCTCTCTATAATGCCTCCTTTAACTCCTTTAGTATTTTAGCAATTCAGTCATAAATCCTCCTAGAAATTGTCTTTTATAGTAGACCTGTTTTAAGTTCTTGGCCCAGTCCCTGATCTGAAATTGCTTAACCCCATACCTCACAGCCACTTTTGAGGTCATAAGACCCTTCGCTGTGGCCAGTTCTAATTGAACTTGGTGAAAATCATAGCTACCTGATTCACGATCCAGCACAGGTGAGTTGCCTGAACCAATGCCATTCTCTCACAAAGGAATTTGGAATCGAGATAGTTTGGGATTGAGCCACTCAGATGGTGGCAGACACTCATGAAAGATCACATAAGGTCAGAACCATGTATCCAAGCACAGTCAAGTGCAATCAGATGAAGCCAGGCCAAGAGCAGAGAAAGAGAGCCAGAGAGAGGAGAAACCACGTGATTCCTGAGAATGGATAACTTCTCTGATTTTCAAATTTCTGTCTGTCCTTTTTTACCCTAGATACATTTTATTCTTTGGCTTTAGATGGCCCTGAGAAGTATTACTCTTAGAATAGTAGCTTTCTATTTCTAGAGAACTATTATATCTAGAGAGTAGTTTCTCTCATTTCTCTAGCTCTTCTTTGTCCTTATGCTACCTTGAGGCAATTTCTGTTTCTGTCAACAAAATAATCTTCAACCAAAGCCCCTTTCTTCTTTCTGCCTTCGTGGCAGGCTAGTTGAGTGACTTCTGGGCACAACCTTTCTTCTCCTCACCACCTGCTCCAGCCACAGCCTAGACCCCTGGGAACGATGTTGGTGACTAAAAGTCGCTTGCCTGCTTTATTAATTAAGGTAATTAATGATAACTGCCTAACAGTCAACCCTCCAAAGCCTCAGTAGCTTCACTGAGCGGAAGTATATTTCTCATTCACATAAAATCCGATGTGGGTTAGCCAGCCCTTTTCCATCACTAACTGGATCCACCATCTGGAATACAGTGTTGGCCCAGGAAGGAAAAGGGAAGTGGAGGAGGCAGAACAACTCTAAACTGCATTGGGTTGGGATTGACACATGCCACTGTCACTTCCACTTACAACCCACTGGCCAGATCTCAGTGTGTAGTTTCATCCCAACTCTACAGAAGTTTGGAAAATACAGAGAGAACAAGGTGAGTACTGGCTGTTTACACTGTAGTCATATTTGCCTGATGGGCCCAATGGCTTGGTTGGATGCTTAAACAGTTGTTTGTGGAGAAGCTTGGTGGGTGAGCTCCTGTTTTGGGTCACTTAGTGTCCTTCAGCCAGTGCAGCTGTTCAAGGAGGTACACAGAGGAGGCAGCGAGACCTGGGAGGTAGAAGCATGAACTCTCAGGAGCACGACCACGTGTCACCCTGATCAAACACTTCTTCACCAGACCTGGGGAAGCTGGACTGCCAGATTTCCTGGAATATTCTCCAGATCTCCCTGTACTTGCCCCTCTCCCAGTCACACTTTATAAACCTTGTGCATGTCATGCATCAAAGAAGTGACCACAAAGGCTCATTATTTTTACAAAACAGTTTAACAGAACTTACACCTCGAGATGGCTGCTGATCAGAAGGGCGATATAGCAAATGATTGAGAATGTGGGCTCTTGTATCAGACTTTCTTAGCTGAAATCGCAGCTCTGCCATTTTCTAGTTGCATGACTTTTGTCTTAAGTTATTTAATCTTTATATGCCTCTGTTTTCTCCTTTGCAAAATGAGAATAATAATAGTACTTACCTCCTAGATTTGTTGCAAGGATTAAATAGGCTAATACCTGCAAAATACTTTGAGTAGTGCTTGACACATGGCACATGTTAGGCATTCTTGTTACTATTTAAAGCAGATGTGCTGAGAGAGTATACAGTTATTTTAAGCACATTTGGAAATTTCTCCAAGCAGTTCTTTCAAATTTAAGTCATGATCGTGTAAGATTGACATCTCAGACTCCTTTTGAGGTGATTAACTGAAGATGTCATGCATCCATTCAACAACTATCCTCTATACACTCTAGACTCCAGCCTGACTAAACTACTTTTCTTTCTCTCAGTGAACTGATAGTCTCCGCTCTACCCACATCTGCACTTCTGTGCCTGTAAATGCTGCCTTTTCCTCCAGTACTATGGAAGAATGAGTCTTGCTCCCATCTAGGTTTTGCCTGTCTTCTTATGCCCCAGATCCGATCCCCTGTCATCCTAATAAAGACTTTGCTTCCTCAACTCTCCCATCTCTCTTGTACCATCAGTTTCCCCTGACAGTTTCTCCTGACTACTTTCCTTTTGTCAATCAAGTATTTTGTAATGTTTTTTGCCTTACAAAACATATTGTCTAGACCAAACATTTTCATCTATCACTTCATTTCTCTTTATTGCAAAAATTCTCACCAAATTATCTATATTCACTGTGTCCACTTCCTTTCCTCCCATGTTTTCAATCTAGTCAAACTTTTGTCCCCACCACTTCACCAAAATTGCAAAGATCACCAGAGATCTCCATGCTGCTCAATCCAATGGTTGATTCTCAATCTTTGTCTTAGAGGCACGTGACTCAATTGATAATCCCCTCCTTTCAGAAATGCTTTCTTCACTTGATGTCTAGGACACCATACTCTTTTGACTTTTACCCTATAGGCTACTTATTTTCAGATTCCTTTGTTCAAACCTCACCCTCTTCCCAACTTCTAAGTGAGGTTGGGATGGGCTGGGGCTCAGTCCTCAGATATCTTCTACTCTTACATTCAGGCCCATTTCTCTAAATATTCTCTTTAGTCTGATAGCTTCCAGATGTGTGCACCTTGCCTTGACTTTCCCCCTGAATTCCAAATTCATATATACTAAAAAGTAGCTGAATTCTGGATGTCTATCATCTCCAGCCTCAGTTTCCTAAAACAGAACTCAGGATTTCCAGTTCTTCTACCCATTAGTCCCAATCCTGTTTGTCCTACTATGTTTATCTAAGTTAAATGACACCACCATTCACTCAGTTGTTTAGATTATAAACCTTGACATTGTTCTCCTCACCCTTGCTCTCATACCTTGCTTTCAATTCATCAGCAAATCCTGTCATTTGCACCTTGAAAATATATCCTGAATCTGAGTTCCCGTGCTATAACCTTAATCCAAGACACCATCACCCTCATTTTTGTGATGTTTCAATTGTGTCTAAGCCTGTCACTTTGTTTTCTCAAATGTTTCACACCCCACGCTTTTTTTTTTTTTTAAGGCAGTAGCCAAAACTATCTTTTGAAAGTTTCCACCAATGTCTACAAGACCCTATACAATCCATATCCAGGCTACCTTTCTTACCTATGTGCCTGCCACATTGG
>NW_012101739.1:8730-15423 GCF_000951045.1 Mandrillus leucophaeus
ACACCATCACCCTCATTTTTGTGATGTTTCAATTGTGTCTAAGCCTGTCACTTTGTTTTCTCATATGTTTCACACCCCACGCTTTTTTTTTTTTTTAAGGCAGTAGCCAAAACTATCTTTTGAAAGTTTCCACCAGTGTCTACAAGACCCTATACAATCCATATCCAGGCTACCTTTCTTACCTCTGTGCCTGCCACATTGGTCTTCATGCTGTTCCTTCAACACAACAAACATGTGCTACTGCTTTGGAACAGCCCTTTTTGTTCCCTTGTCTTGGAAGACTCTTTGCCCAGAATGTTTTAATGTGGAAGTTCCATGCATTTCATTTCCATTAATCACAAAGCCAGTCTACATCTAACTCCCTCACTCCATTCAGCTGTTTGTTTTAAAATGTGACCTCCTCAGAGTTGTCTTCCATGATGATTTTATATAAAATATCTGTCCCCATATTCTCTTTCCTACTATTGTTTTGTTTTTTATCATAGCACCTATCAAATATCTATGTATTATTTGTCTCCCCCATATGCTCTTAGCTACTATCCATATGGATAGAGGATTTGTCAGCTTTATCTCTTTCTGCATGAATGATTTGCACAGTACATTTCTCCCTGGGCCCTTCTCTTCCTCCAATTCTTCTGGCTAACTTCTTCTTATTCTTAATGTCTCCATTTGTTTTTCACCTCCTTTGGGGAATCTTCTCTAGGACAAAGCTAGGTACTGTTTCCATAGGCTTATGAAACGCCCTTTACCAGCCTAATCATGACAATACATTGTACAGTAATTTTCTGTTTGTCCAGCTGGGCAGCACACAAGGCAGCTTTCTGATGCTTGGCTGTGCTTGCCTCCGAGCTCTTCCCCTAGGAAGAAGAGATGAGAGCTCCATCTCTCTGCTGGTAGAAGGAGAGTTTGTCTTTTCCTTCCCATAGGGCAAGAAGAGCTGCCTCCACATCCTCCTTCTGCTGTAGCTGAAAAGCCTGTATAAGGAATATCCTGACAGGGCTCAGCCTTTCGACCCCCAGAAAACATGGCTTTGTCTGCCATCCTGCAGCTCATCATGGGGGCCTGCAAAGTGGTAGGGGGCAGCACACGCCAGCATGCTGTGAAGAGAGGGAAGAGCTGCCGGGATAACAACCCCGCAGCCACCATAATGACTCAGATTAGAACAGAAGGGAACGCCAGCCGTTTTTTAGTCTGTCAGTTTTTCTATTATCCTCAAGACTGAGCATGAAACATTCATTATAACACGTCCTTATTGATTCAACTGATGGAAATATATTGGTATTAATAACACAAAACTCTAAGGCACTGGGGATAATAAAACAATTGATTGCGAACATAACGTGTCTCAATATTTTTATGTGGTAGCTCTGTGCATTTCATTTCCATTAATTACAAAGCCAGCAAGTAGGCGATTTGGGTATCACATCATCAAGCTATATCACCGTTTTTATTTGGTACTTACAGGATTATCCAGAGGAAATATAGTTTGATCGGTTGTTAGTAATAGGGTTTAATTTGAGGCAAAATGAAAATATCTGTTTGAAATGACTAACTTACTCATGAAAGGCATGAAGCTGAGGCTTCAATTGGCTTAAATATGATCACAAAAAATAAAGTCAATTTTGGGTATTGTAATATTGACTCCTCTTAGGAAATTTAAAAAACAGGGCTTCATTTTTGTCTGTGGTCTAACTTAGGTTCTAGTCTTTTGACATAGGAAAAGGTATTGGGGAAGATTATTATTTTGATAAGGTATAGGAAAAGATTATTATTATGGGGTATATGCTATGGCTACATATTTACCTGAAGGTACAATTTTTTGCTTGATCATTTCCTTGGTTCCTATTCCTCAAGAAGAGGTTATTGTCAGCTTCTGGCAAGACTGATCTCAGAAGGATGTAGGATGTGAAAATATACCATTTAAAAAATGCATGGTACAAAACATTATAAAAATTATAAGATTTTTTAAAGAAAATCTAAATTTTGATGACCTGCAATCAGTGACTGTAATTTTGTCATACTGTCTTCTGGTTTTTATTTTTATGTGTACATTTTTAGGATGTCATATGTGTTTAGAACACATATTTAGAATGCCATCTATAAAATTTTCTATTCTGTTCTTTCATCACTTAACCATAAACATTTCCTTGTTTTTATTTTTATAATGACTTCATAATATTTCATACAGTTCTGTAATTGTCAGTTCATTTTGTAAATAATACTGAAATGGAAATATCTATACCCATGTGTTTTTCATATTTTATTTTTAGGATATTCCTATGAGTAATTTTACTCAGTTAAATTGTATGAATTTTTAAAAATCTCATAGAACACATTGCCAAAGTACTTTTCAAGAGGATTGAACAAATTTAAATTGTCCCTATCAATGTATTAGATAATAGTTTAAAAATATTTTGAACAGGATTAGGAATTTTTGCTTAGAATATATGTTAATGTTGCAATATGCTGTTTTTTGTAATTTTGGTAGTTTTGGAGACAACTTTCCCAATGTGTAAGTAAGTGTATTTCCCTTTGTGTGAATTGGCTTGTCATATTCTTTGTTTACCCTTTGGGTCTAGATACTTTTTTTTTTGTCAATTTCTATGAACCTTTATTTTTGCTGCAAGTATTTTCTTGGTTTTCTGTTTTTTTTTGTATTTTAGTTATGTTACTCATCGTTGTATTGGGGCTTTAAATATTTATGTAATTGAATCTGTTGATTATTTCTTATTTATGATTTTGTCATTCCTCTGAAAATGGTTATAATTTTTAAAAATCTGTTTGATTTGAATGTTTTTCAATAATTTCAACTTTTGTTTTAGATTCAGGGTACATACGCAGATGTGTTACTTGTGTGTTTCCAGAAATGTATCCATTTCCTCTCGATTTTCTAGTATTTCTGTATAGAGGTATTCACATTAGTTTCTGAAGATCTTTTGTATTTCTGTGGGGTAGGTTATGTTACTTTGGTCATTTCTGATTGTTCTTATTTGGATTTTCTCTTTTTCTTTGTTAATCTAGCTATCAGCCTGTCAATCTTGTATAGTCTTCCAAAGAGCAACTTTTGATTAGAATTTTATATTTTCCTCTTTAATAATGAGGAATTTATTTTGGTAAATGATTGAAGCGAGTATTTTACATTAAGTACTTTTATGCTGACATCAATTATTAAATAACAGAAGATCATTTGAAATGCCTTGTTGGCAATAGTATAATTTTGAAGCTCATCCAACAATACGTACTATGGAGTCAGGTAGTGTTCTATGCATAATATGAAAAACGAATAGGTACCATTTTAGTAGTTAAGGAGTTCAGAATTTAGGCAAGGAAAGAGGGCAGGAAACAGTTTCTAAATAGCAGCATTCTGGTATTTCATACAACCAATGAGTCACTGTTCTGGGAATCTGAACTCTATTCTCTTCCTCTTTCTATGTCCTTCTCTTTCTCTTTATGTCACTC
Organism: Mandrillus leucophaeus; assembly: GCF_000951045.1. NCBI lineage: Eukaryota > Metazoa > Chordata > Mammalia > Primates > Cercopithecidae > Mandrillus > Mandrillus leucophaeus. The sequence continues at coordinate 12,190 of NW_012101739.1, forward strand.
TGATTTGCTCTTGCCAGCTCTGTTTTTCTTGTTCTTGCATGCTTTTTAGCTTGTTTTCTCTTTTTCTTTCTCTTTATCTGTTTTTCCCTCCTTTCCCCTCCTTTCTGGTTTTCTCTCTCCTGTCCCCCAACCTTCTCACTACCTACCACTTCTCCATCAATATCTCCTCCAGGGAAAAAAAAAAAAAAAAAAGAAAAAAACTGCCTACCTCTGGGGAGGCATGCATTTCTAAATTAATGGCAAGGCATTAGTCAAAGCATGGGCTTAGGAGCTAAGCAGACTTGAATTCAAATCTTGGCCTTGGCAGTACCAACCGTAACATAAGCAATTGCAGGCAGTCCTCATTTTGCAGCGTTCTGATATGCAGGAATTTCAGTTACCATAAATTAGTTAAATAATACTGTCTCCCAACTGCATGGTTTAAATTTCAGTTGCCATATATATTAACTGTGAGTAATTGCATATGCTGCTAGTTCTGCAGTCCAAAGATCACTAGGTAAATAACAGATGGGCATCGTGATCAGCTACCAGTCACATCACTTCTTTTCAAGTCTGTTGGTGATTGACCATTGTGTGTGTGTATGTGTCGGTTATTCAGGTCAGGCAGAGACAGCAAAGCATGTAGTTGTATTGCCTACTGATCTCCTAGTGATAAACTCACATGCATCCATTTTACAAAAATGGATAATCAAAAGAGGGAATTGGCTAACAAAGATGAAAGTGCAGAAAAAAAATAATGCTGCTGGAAGTGAATGAGCATAAATAAAGTTATAGAAGGAGTAGCTGACTCTGGGAATATTGATACTGCCACTAATTTGAGAAAGCCTCCAGTTACACCTTCTGAAAGGTTTTGTGAAGGTGAACTTACAAACATAAATGAGGAAAATAGGAATGATAGAAAGCATGATGTCCCAGAGGAAGTGGAACATCACCCTAAGGAACTCTTGGAACTATTTCACAGCGTTAGAAGAATAAAGGATGAAATGCTCAAGCTTCATCCCAAAACAGAAAAGAGTATAACAATTTACAAAACACCAAAAAGAAAAGATGTTCATTCTGTATCATAGGTGACATAGCAAGAAGGCAAGAACTGCTCAAACTACTCTTGATAGTGATTTTCAAAGAAATAAAACAATTTAATTCTCTTAAATGACAGTGTACTAAAAATGATAGTTTTACTGTTTTTTATCTTCCTATGCATTGAAAAGTTTTTAATATTTTGAGAAAAATTTTAAAGGTCACAGAACACTAGTAATGTTTTCTATCAATTATTATCATTACTTTGCATGGTTTCAGTTTGCATGGCTATTTTTACAGTCCCTACTATCTTGCAAAGCAAGAACTACCTATTAACTTTTCTAAGCTGTAGTTTTTCTATATGTGAAATTAATAACTTATAGGATGGTTGTGAGGATTAAATGAGACAGTGCAGATAAAGTGCTAGATTCAGCTATAACTCAGTAAACTTTTAATAAAAGTAGCCATTATTAATATTCATAGCATTACTATCAACCACCAAATAAAGCAATATAGCATAACTCTACTAGGCTGGGTTTAAGGAAAATTTACTCTTTAAGCCTAATAGCTTGGGAAAATATCAGAATTAAAATAAAAAAAGATACTACGATGAATTAGTAAAAAAGTATAAATTTTTCTAACCACCAGGAAATGGTATCTCAAAGATGCCTTACTCCAAAACAAGGACAATCTTGCTAATAAAATACTGTTTAAACCCATTTCCTTGGACTTGTAAGGAGAAGAAATAAAGTGATCTAGCAGTCTAATTTGAGGGAGTTCAAATCTTCTTTGTTCAAACTCTAGTATTTCATCTCTGTTTTCGTTTTGAACTGAGAAACACACCAATATAGAAGAGCCCAGAAGTCATTATTAGAAGAGTTGGGGAGTTGTGGTGGGTGGAATTTAATCAAATGGTTCTCTACAATATTTCTGCAGAAGCTCATAATTACTCTCTAGTTATATTGTACTCACCTATTTATAAAAATGAGGATTAATGAACACAAGGGAAATGAAGTTCATTAAAATCTACATCACTTTAGCCATTGTCGTCAGACGTTTTCCTCCTCACATCTTTCATAACAGAGTAAATATGGTTAATTTAATTTTTAATGCTTTCTTTAATCTGAAATCATTACTTTTAAAAAAAGCAATGCAGTAATCACAAAGCAGGGAAAAATACAGAGTTGGTAAAGTCTCAACTCAGATGAAAACTGAGCAACTTTCCATTGCCTATGAATCAAGTCTAAATTCCTGAGCATATCATGAAGGCCTCTTTTTTGGTGCCATTTTTTTTCACCCAACCCCATCTCATACTGCATTCCTATATTTCATCCACATTAATCTTTTTTATATCCTCCAGACATACAAGGTTCATTTTTGATTAAATGTCCTTATTCTTGTCCTCTCCTTGCCTCAAATGACCTTCCCTCTCTTCTTGGTCCAAATGATGCCCATCTTCAAAGTCCAGCTCAAGCCGCACCTCTCCAATGACATCTTCCTCAGCCATTGCATTCCTTATCAATCTGGATGCTCTCTGACCTTCTATAAAACCTCTGGTTCACACCCGTGTCCTGTGACACTGAGTCTTTCGAGGTCTTGTCATATTGCTCAGTCATAGTTCGAGTTCCTGATGGGGTAGAACCCTACTGTATGTTTACATTTAGTGCACAGCTCGTTATAGTTTGCTAGTGTAGTTTTTTCTAAGCAGAAGTAATGTCGTGTTCATCTTAGCATTCTACAATGCCTCGTATATAGTAGGGGCTCAAGAAATAATCATTGATAAGTAAAATTTAGCATTAAAAATATTGTTCACCCTGGTATTTCCCTTTCAAGTGGGTAAACATATCTTCCCTAATTATCTTAAGAAAATCCATTCTTCATCTGTCTTCAGTCTTTCTCAGAGGGATGTATTCACCACAAGCAGGACAACTATTACATGGCTTATCACTGGCCCCTTTGTGTAGGTCCATCTGTCCTTGGACAGGTTTATTTGAGCTCTTAATCACAATATTGGTCAAAGAAATTAGCTCATATTTATTTTAAATCCATTTATGATATTGTACACACAATTAAAATGTGAAAGGTAATCAAACTTTTTTGTTGTATATAACTAGTTGAAATATATATACACTGCTATATATATTTGCCTATATATATTTCTCTCTGAAATGATTATTTTTATATCATGTAGGCATAGCGTAAACACTCTCCAATCAT